>NC_070578.1:17005073-17317573 GCF_027409825.1 Scomber japonicus
CACACACACACACACACACACACAGATTGCGACTTGACCTTGGGGGAAAATGATGCTATGACAGCGAATCAATTTTTAATAGCAGCTACGATCCCTCTCAGGCCACAAGCTGTGTGCGTCTGTGTCATGAGCGAGCTTGTGCAAGTGCATTTTCCACTGGCATTAGTGTGTCCGTGTGTCCTCATGTCTCTCTGGATGTCTGTGTGTCTTGTATCTAAATGAGTGAGTGAGTCTGTTACCTCGTAAATGAAATATTAATGCTGTCAGTATTGGCAGAGCCGGAGTGTGTAAACATCACATTATGCCCAGCATGACCTGATTCTAAATACTTCCATGTCTGTTTTTCTTTTTGTGGAGATATTCCTTATCTGAATTGAGGGTCTCATCATAGAGGGGTACGTACAGTATCATGCTGAGATTGTAAATTAATCTGGGCCTCTGAGACAAAAGCTACACAAATTCAATCTACTTGATTTAAATGTGGTAGCAAACCTGTGAGCCAGGTAATTCAATTCTTCTTCAACCAAAAAGCATTCATTTTACCCTTGGCTGATTAATTTATAGCATGAAATAACACAAATCACTCACCATATTGAATGATTGCAGTTCTCCTGGTTGATACTCATCGGTAAAAACAGTAGTTCGAAGTTTGAAGTTAGTTTCAGGCTACAATATGTACAGATGTCTATATATACATATTTTATAATATATACATATTTTTTAATAAATAACTCTCTCGCCGACAACTTACGTTCATATACAACTAAATTGCATTCCCAATTATGTTATTTCGACGAACGTAATTACTGCCTGGATTATATTTCACATTTATACATTGCACTGAAGTCGCAGGAAGGAGAGCACACAACATTTTGACAACAGTTTTGACAACCCCAGTTTGCATCTTGAGTCCAGTGTGTGGTCTGACTTAGGCAACAAAATCACTTTGGTTAAAGTTAATGAAAAATCATAGTTTCTCTTAAACCTATTAAACATGTTGCACTTCATGTCACTGTACAATATGCAACTTGCCAGATATGTTAATTGACAACATTTTGTCATTATGTTGAGAGAAAATGTACAGTAATTCAGCATTTTGCTGTAAATTGCCAAGTCAAAGCAATGGACCATTATATTCAATATGAGCTATAATTTGTAATTCCACACATAAACTGAAAACAACTGATGTTTATAGCAGTGGGGAAAGCAGTGTCTGGACAGGGGTTAATCATAGCTTTGGCATTTTCTTATGGTCAACAAATCCCATGAGAAGATCAAAGCCAAGAATGTGTTAGTGTCTCAATACTTTCTAATCCCCAAGTTTACTCATTCAATTTACATTTTTAAGAGCAGCTCACAAATTTTCATTTTAATACTAAAACAGCTGAGAGGAATAGATGTTAGCAAATGTTACTCAGGCAGTAGTAAAAAGTGTTGTTGGCAACCACTTTCAGCACAGATTGATACACATTTGGTGCACTAGGGAGTATGTATGGCAGCAAGACGTGTATGTGGCATTAAAGGATAAACTACAGTGTTCATCGTAATAAACGGAAAATGTCACCCAGAGAAATGGTGTGGTTCATTTATGTTTTAGTTTTTGGATGACAACAGAGTTTTATGGCACAGAGGAATAAACCACTAAAACAGGCGTGATTCTTTAATCTTTAATAAGAATAGTAAAACCATCACCAGCCTTATACTTTAATGTTAGAAATAGAGTGGTTTTTTTTTAATTGTACAGTATAAAGGCAAATAACATTTTGTTGAACATTTAATTTTGTTAGTGTAGTTATCTTGGACGGTCCAAGCTGTGTGTGTTTTGTTATTTCATCATTTCTACTGTAGTTGCTGAGCAAACATCTCTGTAGTACATCAAACTGAGAATAGGCAACATGGATCTTACAAGCTCAATGGGAATGAATAAATTAGTTAAAATTAGAATTGATCTGAGACCTGAAGTTGCTATTCCCATATGGTATTTGTATCTCTCTGTACATGGGTTTGCACAAATGTGTGTTTCTGCAGTCTTTGGCAACCAATTAGAGCTCAGTCTCAGTCTCTTATTGATTTTCCAGCCAATAGTAATGAAGCACTGCTGTGAGGGACTATTGAACAATCTTCTCTCTGCTCAGGGTTGTTTGTTGCTGTTTAGCTGAATTCCTTTACTTAAATTGGCTGGAAGACTTCATTGTTCCTGAGTGTGGTGTACAAAGTGGAGGGGCAGGAAGAACAGTGTATAAGGGATCGGGTCAGTTTCTAAAGGCCTCAACATCTGTCACTGCATGTACCCTTTAGCATGAATATGAACCCTCAAGCTGTTCCAGACATGTTCAGCAGACTTTTATGTCAGACACGGTTCCTTAAAACACAAATTATGCATAATAAAATTAATAATCATACATGCTGAGACACATTTTACGAGAGCACAGATGGCAGTTGTCCTTAATAGCAATTAAGAGTCAAAGTACAAAAAATTGTCGATGAAACACTCACTTCTCCAAAGCAGTCTCCAAACCCCTGTTGTGTATTTCAGCTGCTCACCACTCTGCATCAGCATTCACTGCAGCACAAACTGTAAGAAGAAAGACCAAAGTATTGAATGGATGGCAGGAAGAGGCTGCGATTTGTCTTGTCATTTGTTCTGAGAAGGGGAGAGAAAGTGAGACAGGGATAAGAGGGAGATGATAAAGAAATGGAGGGAATGGAGTGGGTGGACAGTGATATCGAGCAATGCGATTTTTCACACACGAAAAGGGAGATTGAAGACAGGAGAAGTGTGTACGTGCTGTGAAACTGAGAGGCTGTGAGAGCCGGGCGGAGATATCTGGTAGGGAGAATAGAGGAGGGGGAAAGAGGGATGAAGGGATATGTAGGGATCAAGAAAGACATGGACAGAGAGAGAGTTGTGTTACTATCTGGAGAGTTGTGTTGTGTGTGACCTATTTCTCTGCATCTCTCTTGTGAAACAAACATCATTACCTCTTCCTTGCTTTTCACCATTGCTCTCTTTTATTCAATAAACACAACAAAGAGTCCATTAGTTTTGTGTGTTGTCGTCAAGCTGTTCCTGAATGTATGTGTCTGCATGATATTGGCTGTGAAGCTTTGCCACATGTATTGATTCACCGGTGGAAGTAGGCCAAGGATCTTCTGAGAATAGTGTAGTCGTGGGTTTAAGTACAAACACAACTGAGCTTGACTCAGGTCTAAACCTCTTAAGCTAAGCATTGAGCCCAGATGTTGCTTTCAGAGCCAACAGGTGACTTTAAAAAAAAACGTTTTTAACTAACCCGGATGTATTAACCATTTGTGGCACTTTTATAAAGGAGGTTCAGTGATGTGCTTACAGCATAAATAGTTGGGGGAAAATTACATCTCATGAAGCTGGAACAATAATTGTTCTGATGCATCAATTTCATCCCAACAGAGCTTTTAAAAGGGGTATGTAGGTAGATGGCATCACATACATCCTCAATATTTTGAGAGATGGATGTTAAATAGCATTATGGCCCCATTTAAACCTCAGTCTCATACCCACCCACTCACACACACACACACACACACACACACACACACACACACACACACACACACACACACACACACACACACACACACACAAACACACACACACACACACACACACACTCTTACCTTTCACACTCTTCAACATGAGGAGGAAATGGGCCCCCCGGGGGGGGACTTTACGCCTTGTAAAGCTTGCAATGGTAAGATCCTTCCTCAAGGCTCTTACTGATGTGATGGGCTCTTTTATTGGGGTCAGCAGAGGGCATAGCACCGAATGTAAGTGTGTGTGTGTGTGTGTGTGTGTGTGTGTGTGTGTGTGTGTGTGTGTGTGAGACATAGAGAGAGAGAGAGAGAGAGAGAGAGAGAGAGAGAGAGAGAGAGAGTGTGTGTGTGTTTGTGCACCGCTATGGGATTTTTTTATTAACCACAAAATGTTGACCTGGCATTAAGCCATACTATCCTAGGTTACCTGGGTCACCAAGGTTACATATTTATTGCATTCAGGAGGCTCTTCAGTTTATCTCACATCCATGAATACAAGGCATCACTTTTAAATTTACACATACACATCATTATCTTCATCTGAGAAAGACACAAACACTCAACACAATGTATTGAACCAGCTCTCTTAAATGGCCCATGGACCATTTAATGCTGCAACCAAAGGAAAGCCAGTTAATGTGTTATTAGGTGAGTGTGAGTGAAAGAGAGAGATAGAGATAAATGTATATATACTATCTTTTTTCTATCTTTACTATCTTATTAGTTACCAGCTAAACGCAGGCTTTATGCTCATATTCTTTATGTAATACACTTGATTTGAGATGAGTTCAGTCATTTTAACATGACCTTATTCTGGTTTCCCTTTACTTTTTTGCCCCAAGGCCATGATATGATATACACTACCGGTCAAAAGTTTTAGAACACCCCAATTTTTCCATTTTTTTATTGAAATTCAAGCAGTGCAAGTCCAATGAATAGCTTGATAAAAGGTAAGGTTACCCAAAACTGAAAATTATACATGATAGGCGGCTCACAGGACAACAGCTTCAAGCACAGGTTAATAGTGGTCGTAGTAAGCAAGTCTCAGTTTCAACTGTGAAGAGAAGACTTGGAGTTGCAGGTTTGACAGGTCGAGTTGCAGCAAGAAAGCCATTGCTAAGACGTCAGAATAAGAATAAGAGGCTTGCCTGGGCCATGAAACACCACCAATGACTACTGAAGACTGGAAGAAGGTGTTATGGACTGATGAATCAAAATTTAAAATATTCTGTTCATCACGCAGGAGTTTTGTACGCCGTCGAGTAGGCAAAAGGATGGTTCCTCAGTGTGTGACATTAACTGTCAAATATGGAGGAGGAAGCATGATGGTCTGGGGCTGTTTTTCTGGATCCAGGGTCGGCTACCACAGCATTCTGCAGCACCATGCAGTATCCTCTGGTATGCACATAGTTGGTCAGGGGTTCATCCTACAGCAAGATAATGACCCAAAACATAAGTCCAAGCTATGCCAGAACTACCTTAGGAAAAAAGACCAAGATGGTAAGCTTGAAAACATTTTGTTGTTCACTGGTGTTCTAAAACTTTTGACTGGTAGTGTATAACAAATAATTTGTGGCAAGAAAGGATGTGGATTAAAAATCTGGTATGTATAGATTGTTGATGCTATAACAGTACAATTATATGGTGGGAAATTACTCCTATTTGCTTGAGAGATCACGTCAAGCTACATATGAGCTAGTGCACAATAGAATAAGTATTAAAACAAGGTTTGGTCAATTACATCTGAAAATACTAATGGAAAATATATTTTCAGCATTTGAGAGGCACTGTGATCAATAGACTTTTATTTTGCTCATTAGTTTTCTTTTCGCTGATTTGTGTTCCTTGTTTACCCATATTTATTAATTTATGATTCCTGTTCACAGTAAATGGGTCTGTTGGTATATATATATATATATATATATATATATATATATATATATATATATATACCAATATAAATATAATTGAACTCATTAACAATCCTTGCTTTATTCTTTTAATGCTTTAACTCAGAGTGCAGTGGAGTTTAGAGTAGCGCTGAAATGATTAGTTGATTAATGGATTCATATATTGTCAGAAAAAGAGAGAGAAGCCTCTTTAGGTTTTGGACTGTTGGTTTGATAAAACATCTGTAGACATCAACCTTGTACTTAATTTGAAATTGTGATGGACAAGTAATGAAAAAATTGGTAGATTTATCGATAATGAGATAAAACGTCAGAAGTCATGAGTGCTTTAAGAGTACTCAGTGATATTATAATCCCATGGTGGTGTTTAACTGGAAGCGCAGTGCAGAATCACACTTCAGACGATGATTCATCTGTGCTAACAAGCACAGACAGAATATCTCTCCTCGTGCTGCTCTTTTCCTCTTAGGAGCCACATGAACACTGTAGTCTTTTCATCTGCCCTGCACCTCTGCGCACTACAGATATAAAACACTCTGATGATTAGAAAACACAAAAAAACCAGAAAAAAACAGATTTTTCTTTTGTTGCAGTACACTGTTAGGTAAAGTTGAGTTATCACACATTTAATAGTATAAGATTATAAAATAACAGAGATGATCCTGCTTATTTCAGTCTGTGACAACTTATTTCTTGCAGAAATACAAAACTACTTATACTCTATTCATCCACCCATCAGTTATATATACAACACTTGGTAGCCTACAGCCTGTCTCAGCATGTATTAGGGAGAGGCGGTTTACACACAGATGCTGTATCCTCATTAATGTTTGGATCTTAAAGGATATGGTCTAAACATGTGTCCTTTGGAGGACTGAGGGCGAGGCTGAACCTGTGCTTCTTCCCCGGATGAGACTGTAGTCTCACAGAGGCCAAATCAAATGATGCATGTGTGCAGTTTCTGTCAACTCATAGAGTTAAGAATATAAGGATGAGAAATTGCTTATCTCCTGCCTGTCAGGCTCTGCAGTGTAAACTGTCAGCAGCTTTGTTGTTTGCAGGATATTCCGCTATTTGCATGGCCAAAACAATCTGCTTTGTGCCATCCACATTTCAAGCTGTAGCCAATTTACTGTGAACTTCCAGTAATTCAAATTTCACAGTCTGGTCATCATACATGACCATGTTTGTACACTGTAAACTCCAAACAGGCTGAGCCTGTTACATCCTTGTTGTTGAAGATCCACATATTTTTCACAGTTTTTGATCTGCCTGGACGTGGGTTTATATCTCCTTACGTTTCAGGTTATCTGATGTGTTGAGATTCAACTTTTGAAAGAAAACAGTAATGAAATATTGACATTAAATTGTTCAAGATTTGGCAATTTACAAACAGGGATGATAAAATGTAGAACATGTACAACATGTAACAAATGCGAGGCACAAGTGGTGCAGTCAATGCCCCAAATAGACCGGGGAACTTAAAGCTAAAGAGTCAGGGACTACTGATGGACTGAAAAGTTTTTGATTGGTTTTGCACTTTTTTATTGTTTTGCAAAGATGAGGTAAATTAGATTACAATCAGATTAAAAAAAGCAAACACCTGGTTTGAGACAGAATTTTTGCTCAAGTCAAAACAATAACACAGCACAATTAAAGATGAAACAGGATCAATCAATGTCACAGTGTCAGTATGAGACTTTGATGATCAGGGACAGTTGTCAAGACTGAATCATATGCACTCACAGTATCTGACGCCAATCACCAGCTTTAAACTCTCTCTCTTACTTGTCAGAAGCGTAAATCTTATGTGAATCTTCTCAATAACATGCAGCGTGTAACAGGAAGAAAGTGCCATTGAAAGTGGTAGAGAAATGGACTGAATGAGAGAGAAAAAGACTAATTCACCCAGATGAAAGAGAGGAGTAGTAATAATAAACAGCTAGAACATACCCCAAACTTTAAAACATCTCCAACTAACAGAGAAAATGTTGCTTATGTGGTATAATGTTCTGGATTGCACTCAGATTTGATGACACAGCGTTTTGCTTCCTCCGATATCAAAGAAAACAACAGTTGCTGTCATGCGGTAAATTGCGGCTGCTAACAGTTTGTGACAGGAGTGGGAGGAAAGAAAGAACGAGAGGAGGAGAGGAACCTAAAATAGGATTCCTGCACTTCAGGCTTTTGATGTGTGGCAATGAGCTGCAGGTAGAGGAGGAAGTGGGTGGGGGAGGGGGGGGGGGGGGGGGACTATGGGGGGCAGAAAAAGGAAACTATTTAGGATAGAACATGACAAAAGAGTGACGGGTAAAGGAGGAGAGGGTAGAAAGAAAGGAGCAGAAGCACTTACAGGGGAATAAGGTGATGAGGGAAAGAGAAAAGAGAAAATGAAAGAGAAAATGTGTACATACAGTGCTCATGTAAGAACAGAACAAAAAAGCTGAATGCTGTCACTCCTTGGGAGTCGATTGTCACAGCTTACGTGCACATTAGTTCAAATGCCTTCTGGCAACATTCCCTCAAAAATGTCAAAGCTGTTCATGCGTCACATTTTGGCAAGTCTCTGCAGAAAAAGCTTTCAGTGTCTTGAAAGTAACGAAGAATTGGTTAATTAGTGCAAGAAGTGTTAACCAACAAGCAACGTGAAAACCACACTTTATTCTCAGAGAGTCGAAAGAAAAGTGCTAACGTGAGTCATCTCTGAGGAGCTGCAAAGACATTGCCAAAGTTTTTACAAAAAGCCCTTTACTTTTATCACACATTTTTGAATGTTTGAATGTTTCTCTTATGTCTCTAGTTTCAGATCAGATCAGAGATTTATCAAAAATAACAAAACAAACCAGTGAAATAGTTTATGGTTTGTTAAATCTCTGTATTATGTAATGGGAAGACTTGTAAAGTTGTTTTTGGCCTTTTTTATTAGTTCTATTTAAATGTGTCTTTTCTTACCCCTTAGGTGAAAGTGATGGTACGTGTGTGTCCAGTGTCCCGGTCGGATGCAACTGAGTCCAGTTCCTTTCTCAAAGTGGATCCCAGGAAGAAACAAGTCACTATCATGGACCCCTCAGCCAATCAGACATCAAGCACTGCCTCCCAGAAAAAGGCAGGAGCAAATCAGGTCCCTCCAAAGATGTTCAGCTTTGATGCTGCGTTCCCTCCTGACGCATCACAGGTAAGAGAAAAGAGTTTGTGGCTTAAAGGACTTAGGAGTGATTTTGATGTAAAATCACATGGCAGTGCACTGACAGGTACAGGTACTGAAGGTTTTCTTCAATCCCAACTTTACACAAAAAACAGACTGTAGCCGTAATCATACCATATTATACCGACCACATTTGGTGTGTCAAAGTGGGAAAAACGGCTTATGTCAGACTCCTAGTTACAGTTCCAAGTTGGATATTTGACATTTCTGATAGCTACATATGTCTACTTACCCCCCAAAAAATCACAGTAGAGTAAAGACTCTTGTGACAAAATTACTAACATTTTAATGAAATTCACTATTAATAATAGCATCAATTCAGCTAAATCAAAAGCGGTTTCACTGTGACTCATATTTGACACCTTTCATTGCACAACATGATAGAAGTGGTTGTAGCTGTAACAAAAAGTAATTATAACCATTGTAAAGACTTTATGAACTGACAAAAGGCAAACACACAACACCAGTGCTCAAATGGACCAGTTGTATCTGTATTTTTAGGTATTTACAGTTTTATTACCCTCTCTGCACATCTTTCTTAATTTCTCTCTCTGTCTGCCTGTTGTTAGGCGGAGGTGTGCGCGGGAACAGTTGCCGAGGTGATTCAGTCGGTGGTGAATGGAGCAGATGGCTGTGTCTTCTGCTTTGGACACTCCAAGCTGGGTAACAGTCACACACAGACTCACACACAGGCAACAAAATTGACGCATGTGTGGCTGGCGAGCCATCTTTAATGTGTGTCCGTCCGTCAGTGTGAGTCTGTCTCCACTGGCCCTCATCTATCAGAGAGAGAAAGAAGAGGATTAGTGTGTGCTGAAGCTGAAAGCTCTCTCAGTCTGCTCTGTCTTCCTTTTTCTCTCCCTAATCCTCCGGAAGCTGGTTTTTAGAGAGGCTGTCTTAAACAGGGTCAGGACCTCTCCCTGCACACTGCAACATGTCTGCACCAACACACACACAGGCACAAACAAAGACCCCCCCCAACCATCACCAATACACACTCATATTCTTCAACCCTGGGTCAGCCCCTGTTGTGTTTATTCCTGTACTTGCAAGCAGTATTATCCTTCTTGGCTTGTGATCTTCCTACATCCAGTTGGAGTGTCTAAGTCCCCTTGAATTGCTGGGAGAGGAGAAAGGCGGAGAGTTTAAACACTGCAGTTCACAGGGGCGGATTTAGTGATTTGAAGGCCCAAGGCAAAGTCAGTCATGGGGTCTCCTTAGTGCCCACCCTTTGTCTAAATGAGAATGTTGGTACTGGCAAGTAATCAACACTTTAAACTACTACTACTACACTAACAATACTGTATCCTGCATTCAAGATTTTACTTTAACTGCAGAAGTATTATTAGCACACTGTACATTTACTTAATGTCTGTTCAAGGTGAGGCTAATTTTAGCTACTTTATATACAGCTGTATAGTTTAATCTATAGAAATGTATCATATGCAACAACTGATTGAGGGGGTGGACTGTGTGAAACCTCAATGGATGAACTTTCTAAAGTAGTGATTTGCTACAATTTTATTTGCTGATCATATATTTTGTAACGTACATGTACCTCTTAACTACAAGGATGACACTTGAGTATATGTACTTGGTTACCTTTCAACATGTGGTCTTAAGGAGGTGGATGACTTCATTCACCAGATTATCTGACATGAACTGATCACTCAACCTTTCTCCCTGAAAGCATGTTTGTTTTCTTATGGCCTACGAATTGACTCTCCCGCTTCCTTGAATGCAGTTTTACTTATATTGTCATCATTGTCTTTGTCTGTTTCCTGAGAGTTTGGTGGGAAGAGGGTTGGTGCTCCCATCATCGATCAAGTGAGTCGATGCAACAGGAAAACATTGGTAACTGTCCTGCTAGCTGTTTCAGAGAGAGCAACTGAAAAACAGATTACCTTTTGGAGTTTTACAATCATTGTTTCACTAGTTTATTCTCTTGAAATGTGCACTGTGATAAATGCACTGTTTGAAGCTGTGTTAAATTACAAATATCCTTGAGGAGTGTCTGTACAAGGCTGAGAGGTCACAGCTGCTCCTCTAGTGATGATATACTCCATCAATCTGTAGAGCATGAGAAGATGGATTGTGCAGTACATTGGCAGTACTTTTTTGAAGTGCTTTGGGACCCTTTTGTAAATAATTTTGGGTTAGAATTGTGACATAATTTTATATGTCTCATATCTAAGCATCATTATAAATGTATAGCTGTTTATTGCCGACTTTGCGTAATGCTAAAGTCCGCCCCTGGCAGTTCAGGTGGCAACACTTGTTTTAACTGTTTTAATAGCTGAGCCATTTACTGAAACAAGCTGTGATGCAATTTCAGTGTAAAAAGAAAAAATACACACACACACCACTGTGTTTTCTTCATTGTGCTGCAGGGAGTTTGTCCCTTCTGTAGTAACAGTAAACTAATTCATTAATTATTGTCAAATTATGTTTTCGTCTTTCTCATTTATTTTATTAAATAATTTAGCCTTTTTTTTTACAACTGGGTCCTTATTTTGTTTTTTGTTTTTTTTATATCAGATCTGTTCATTTGCTGCATTCAGGAACATATCAACATGGGTACAATAAAGTCTGAGATTATTTAATTAACTTTATATGGATATTAAGCTGAAAAAGAACATATACGTAATGTCTGTAATAATCCCTCATTGAGTAGGAAAACCATGAATATAACAACAACTATGATAAGAACAGCGGGTGATATGTTTGACCTGGAAGTCAATCTGTAAACTGTGATGCATACTCAGCCAGCACTTTATCGGGAACACCTGTGCAATCTAATAAAATCAACAACAGCTCTGCCATTAATTATACTTTTACGAAGTTTATACATTTTCAGTTTTTGTTCACATTGTCACATAACAGCATACTGTTTATTACTGAGGTCATAGTGGGTTGTGGTGGTGTACTGGAGTGCATTATATTTTTATAGTGCATTATTATATTGAAAACTGTTACTAATATTTTGCCCCCCTCTTGTATTGAATGGACAAAATCTTAGGAATCTGATTGCATTAGAAGCGCAGGTGTTCCTAATAACGTGGGCACCCTGTATATTTACAACAGACAGTTTGGGAAATAGTTTGACTGTTTGCCATCATTTTCTCTCTCAAACAGATACAGCTTACCCAGGATCTGTTTAAAGCCTGCGTCTGTCTCCTTGTGAAATTCTATTCTACTCAATTCTAGCAATCTAATTATCTTAGTCAGTATAAATAATATTATTGATAAAGTACAGAAATAAGATCCAAGTTGCGATAAACAAGAATTATGTCTTAAATTTGGTTTTCAAGGTTTGGTTTTTCCAGTCCTGGGCACCTCCTCTCCCTCCCACAGACACATCAAACAAACAGACGCACGTATAATCACCGCATCTCTCCCAAGACACAAACCCAGCATGTTTTCATTTAGCTGTCAATATTGACACATGAAAAACGCCTGTCGTGATCCATAATGATGATTCATGCTGTATAATATGAGTGAGACTAGAAAAAATATGTCTAACACGCCCCAAAGCAGACCTCTGATTGTCAGTGTGTGATTGTGCTGACTGATGTTCAGTAACCGGTTTTGGTCCTGGAAGCGGTTTTATATGATTGAGAAATCCATCAAAGACTGTTTGCTCTTTTAATCAATTTTACTGTTATTGGTAGTGCAATGGGGCTACCTTGACTTTGCTAGTTTCAGTTTAAATGGCTGCTGCTGTAAAAGCAGATGAGATAATTCTTTGTGATATAGCTCACCTTAGGCCATGGATCTTAATGAGGCTGCATTATAAGGGTTTTACCTTTTTTCTAATTAAAATGAGGAAAGTAACACAATGAGCATTTATCTTGGGCTCTGTGGCCCTTGGCTGTAGACACATGTGGGGGCTCAGACAGAGATAAGTCTACTTGTGCACACATATGCACACTTTCACAAAGAGTAACAAGGTTTTCATGGAATAGAGAAAAAACGAATAAAAGCTCAGATGATACTGAAATAAATGGATGAACTTTAGGAATTTAATTGAATCCTCTATTTATAATTTATGTCTGATAGATTTATTATTACGCCATAGAAATGATGATTCAGTACCGCCTTGTTCTCTCACACACTTTCTTGCCGTCAACTGCTTTATAAGACCAATTACCAGGAATATACATCAACCACACACTATGTGTTATTGCCTGTAGCAAAGCATCACTATGTAGTAGTGTTGTGTTAGTCAGTGGAGAAGTCATCAAGCTGACCATGTCTTGACAGCCTGAGGTAGTCAGAACAGAAGGAAACACTGTAGAGGCACACAAACACTCTCGTAGATGTGTAATTTAAGGCTTTCTCATACATACAGGCCTGAAAGGTAAAGAAGTGTTGTTCAAGTGCTCTTCGGTTATAACAGAGATACTATAACAGAGCTATAATGAGTGAGGAAGTCCATCTAATGTTTTAAATAAAAAGAAATCAACTGATAAATGAGTTAAATTGGAATAAATGACCCAGTGTTGTTCTTTTGTGCAGCTGATTACTACATTTAAAAGACTCTTCAATGACATATTTACATTATTGTGTGGTTCTATCTGGAACAGTTTGAGCGTCACACTTTAAAGATGTTAAATAAACAGTATAAGTGCAAACCTCCTCTTGTGCCAAATAGAACTCTTTTTGTGTTTTTAACAAATTCCCCTCTTGTTTAAAAGGATGTTTTTGTGACAAATCATGAAATGCATCTTTGTTTTGACAGTAAGTCTAGATGCTCCAGGAAACATTGAGGGAGAGTGATGTAAAATTACAGTGTATATGACAACCTCCCCTCCATCTTATCTCTGAACAAATCACACACATTTCTTTACCCTGCATCACAGGAGTCAGGCTTTTGATATCCTGTGTTTTTGTACAAGTGTTCATGTAGGTGTGATTGTTAGGTGTGACATATGGCTTTGTTTAGGTGTGTGTTTGATCTCCAACTCCTGACAGCCGGAGCAGGTGCAGGGGGGTAATCATGTTGTGGCTCAAAGGGACAGATCTGTAGGCCCCATGTGCACATGCATGTTCAGGCACTCAAACACACTTTATATGCACATTCACAATGATATTTCCTGTGAGTCTTTTTTGATGATGTTCTTTTTGACATATCATCATTTTCGATTCATTCTTCCCTTTCTTTCTGTCTGTCTCATCCAGGCAAATCCTACACGATGATTGGCCGGGATGACTCTCTTCAGAGTCTGGGTATAATCCCCTGCGCTATCTCCTGGCTGTTTAAGCTTATTGATGAGAGAAAAGAAAAAACAGGAGCTCGCTTCTCTGTTCGTGTGTCTGCTGTCGAGGTCAGTGTTACTGATGAGATTTCAATTTGAAACAGTCCCTGCAGAGTCAAACAGGTGCTGTTACATTGGTGCAGGCATTTTTGAAAGGAGTCTCTTTTCTAAGTAGTAGTGGCAGTCATGCTTGCAAGAACACACTACATTACATCAGAAAGTGCCCGCCGACAGAAGTAGGCTAGACAGTTCCCTTTAAATTTGTCTGAAAAGACTTTTGTCTTGGAACGATGTGGGAAAATATTTTGGCAGAAAATAAAAGATAGTGACTATCACTATATTACACAACTTTTTTATGATATAGAGTTCTCAGTGTGTGTTTGTATGTGTTTGTATGTATTTGTGTGTTTGTAGGTTTGGGGAAAAGAGGAGAACCTTAAGGACTTGCTGTCTGAAGTGGCTACAGGCAGCTTACAGGATGGGCAGTCACCTGGAGTCTACCTGTTTGAAGACCCCATCTGTGGCATGCAGGTATAATCAATCAATCAATCAATCTTTATTTGTATAGCGCCAAATCACGACAGAGTTATCTCAAGGCACTTTACACATAGAGCAGGTTCTAAACCGTACTCTTCAGGTTTTAACTTTAAAGAGACCCAACATTCCCACATGAGCAAACCTTTGGCAACAGTGGCAAGAAAAAACTCCCTTTTAACAGGAAGAAACCTCAGGCAGAACCAGACTCAAAGTGGGCGGCCATCTGCCTCGACCGGTTGGGGTAGAGAGGAGAGAGAGGAAGGATAGAGGAGAGAAGCACAATGAAAATCAACAATGAAGCTAGTAGGTCCGGGACATGGAGTCATCTGGACATCTACAGGCCCAGATTACCTGTGAGACGAGAAAGCACAGACAACTCCAGGAAAGGAGTTTAGGTTATTGAATGCATTAATAGTACATGACTGTTATGGATATAGATAGATGGACAGAGAGAGAGAGGGAGGAGGAGTGAGGAGCTCAGTGTGTCATGGGAGTCCCAAACACACATGCACACATATAAACATCCGACAGCTGCATTGTTTTATGCAATATGGCTTCTGTAGATTGAATTCTGAATATGTGTATGTGAACTGCTCCGGGGCTTGTATCAATATGTTTTATTTTTGTTTTTATAGCCTCAGGCAGTTGTTTCAGCTACCACAGGTTTGCACACCGGCACTTGTTTACACACTTACTTTGGAGCAGCAGATATCATATGAGAGGCTTAGTATGCCCACAGAGTCTTTTTGCGCTGGGCATTTCTAAAACACTCGGTTTAGAAATAGCTGCTTTTGACAGTTCATTTAGAATCAGTCAGAATGAGTTTAGTTTGGTGCAAATGTTTCTTCAGCTATATCTGACGTAATATTAAAAAGTCTCTATCTGATATTAACTTAAAGACAGACAAAGCCAAAACATGAGCATAAAGTTGGACAAAGGATCACTGACATGCAGGGGAATCATTGTTATAGACTTTAGGTAACTGGCGTTGGTGCCCAATAAGAGGGCAGACATAGAGGAGCTGTGTGTGCACACAAAATAAAATATCAGACCATAATTTGAACTTTTAACTGATTAACAAGATTTAGACAAAAAACTAATTCTGATTATCATGATAATTATCATCATCCATTTTTTAAAATGAGCTTTTTTGTGTTTGATGTTTTGACAAGTTGGTAACTACATACCAGTGTGACCCAGTCTGAACAGTGTGCAGTGTACAGTGCTCTATACTGGTATGGCATGTACATGTTTGTAAAGGGGAGCCAAACACAACTGAGTGACAGACAGCGTGTTAATGAGTGGGTGTGTGTGTGTGTGCATGTGTGTGTGGTTGCAGTTATATGTTTATAGGATTAGAGGGTCTGATACAAGCACATCTGTGTAATCCTTAACTAATCTGACATAATCTCATCAGTAATGATATCCTGCAGTACCACACACATTCACTCTCTGTATTACTCGTCTCTCCTTTCCTCTATCTATTTCTCTCACACCTGCAGATAAATTAGAAATGTTTTAATTGACTATACCAACTGTGATTTTTTTTCTCTTTCTACACATTTTCCAGCTCCAGAACCAGTCAGAACTGCGGGCTCCAACCCCAGAGAAGGCAGCCTGGTTCCTGGATGCAGCCATAGCAGCTCGACACAGTAGCAGACGTCCCAACACCACAGAGGAAGAACACAGGAACTCACACATGCTGTTCACGTTACACATATACCAGTATCGCATGGAAAAGACAGGCAAAGGAGGAAGTAAGTATTGGCTTCGACACTATTATTGCTTTCATTAGTGTTTTATACTGGCCCCACTTTTTCTAATGTTACTATTAACATTAATACTTCATAAGCTATTACAGCTGCTTCAACTACTGCAAATAATACACAATCATCACTGTTGTTATCATATTGCATGCAGCCTGCTGTGAGCCCCACATCTAGCAACATGAACAGAATCAAAATAGACACAAACATGCTATTTAATATTAATATATTGCTTCACCACATGGAAGAAATATGATAAACAATAATGACAGATCAATCTATATACGTACTGTATAGTCACTATGGATAAATAGGGAGCTAAAGGATCTAAATCCTTGACAGAGTTGTATACTTACCTATTATAGACTGTATGATCCCTATATAGATTTTCTGTTTATATTAATTCACAGATTCACTCTTGTCTATATAAATAACTGGGTGTTAATGTCAAGCTTGTGTGATTTTGACTGTTTGACAAAGACACATCTCTGACAAAAATACCAGTGATAATAGTGCGATAATAATAACATTCAGTGCACGCACATGTGAGAGAATAAGACAGAAATATGTCAGTGTACTGTCTGTGCCTACATGTGCGTAATACAGAGAGAAAGGTGAAGAAATCACATATAGATAACAAGATGTTTGATGATGATATACACACCTAGTGTTCAAAAACTGGCTGGCTGGCTCACATAATTACAATTTTTAATAATATTAACCTTTAGAGGGCTAGACTTTCCATTACATCACTACAAACATTCATAAACAACTCAAGCTATGACCTTTGCTAATGTTGGTACATCATTTTATGATTCAAATAAGGAGATTGTACAATATGTCAGTACTGAGTTTAAGGGGTAATATTTTTATACTATTTTTTTTATAGCACCACATGGTCTATACTACTAAAACGACCACCATTGTTGATTCACAGTATTATTGTTGACTTGTTACAGTAATTCATATATACTGTAATGTTTATGCATAGTAAGTGGTCCGTATCTCCACATACATACATAAGAGCTGATGCTGTGTGGGGAAATCTATACATCTGCCTCTGTGACAGATTGTTGTTGCAACTTAAACTTGGCATGGTCACTACAGTGAAAGACTCATTTGTTTACAGATTAAAATGTTTACATAACTTTATCCTGTCTCTTTTCATCCTCATCTCACCCCTTTCTCTATCCTTATCTCTCTTTTCTCCTCCACTCTTCACCCACTCTACCATCTTGTTAGTGTCAGGAGGTCGCAGTCGACTCCACCTGCTAGACCTGGGCAGCTGTGATGTCAAAGTACTTGGAGGTGGAGGTGGTGGAGGTGGGAAAAGCAGAGAGAGCTCTTCACCTGGCTCAGCCCCTCTGTGCCTTTCTCTGTCAGCCCTTGGAAACGTGATCCTGGCCCTGGTCAATGGGAGCAAACACATCCCATACAAGTAGGCATGTGTGTGCACAGGTGTATGTGTGTGAGAGGAGAGGAAATGTGCTGTGAATAAAGAAAGGAAATGAAAAAGGTGTACAAGAGGCTCACTCGACAATTTGGAGGACGAGACATGGAAAGGAGTGAAGGGCGGATTGAGGAGGAAAGCAGAATGTTTTGGAGCTGGTGCAGAAGAGGAAAGGAAAGCAGACGACAGATCTCATCTTAAGCTGCTTTAGGTTCTGAGGGATTTAATGTTATAAACAACAACAGCTGCTGTCGTTATATTCATCACATTCATTTTGCTGGTTAATTGACTAGCAGTGAGAGCAAAGGAGAGAGAGAGGAGAAGGAGAGACAATACAGACAGAGACTGAAAACTGGGGTAAAGAAAGGCAAAAGACAAAAGGCAAAAATTAAAAAAGCAGAGATAAAAGTGTATTAATAATTATATGTATGCCTAAATGATATACTGTATGTGTTTTTGTATAATTGCCGTATTGTAATGTTTATGCCCAGGCAGTACAGTATATGGATCTGAAATGGAATTGTAAATATCTTCTTTTTACCTTTCCCTTCATCTAATTCCTCTTTTCTTCCTTCCTTCCTGCTTGCTCTTCCACTCTCCTTGAGGCTGTGTAGCTCTGTGCTGCTTGCTGGGTTAATTTAATCACCAGCTCTTGCATTTACATTGCAAAACAACCCACTACCTAACACTGAAGCTGTAAGCAAAGCGTTGCGGAGCTTTGCTTTCTGTGCTAGTTTGGCACTGGTGACTCAGACTGTTGTGGGATTTTGATGGGATTTGGACTGGCTACCGATGTATGCCGTGTTTGCCACCACTTCTCTATAACCATGAACTGACAGTGATTCTGTGGCATTATTGTCTAAGGAGCACAACTAAGCTGAAAACTGTTGGAGTGTGTCACTGCAGGTTATAGTCAGCAGGAAACATAAGAGTTGCCAACACCTGTTTAATTAAAATTTGGCTGTTATTTTTGAGCAGTAAGCCTATTAGCTCCAATATTCTATCTGTAGGATTTATCACAGAAAAATGGCACTGTATAAAAGGTGTGACATTAACTAGCATTGGGAGACAATGAGGTACAAATTATAAAGATCATCTTAAGCAGCACCTCCAAAAATAGACAAACAAGAGAAAAGTCTACAGCCATGCTAGTTTGCTTTGTAAGGCTGTTAGCTAAATGCTAACATCTGCATTCTAAAATGCTCACAATGACAATGGTAACATTATGATTATCAGATGTTTACATTGTAAACCATCTTAGTTTAGTATGTTAAATTGGAAAGAATCGCCAATAAGCACTAACCACAAAGTGAGGTTTCAAATGAGGCTTTCATTGTAGTTTTACAATATTTGATAATAAAAGTATAAAAAATAAGCCAAATTATGATTGATCTTTTAGAAGCCTAACGAATTTGTCAAAATGTTGGTGACACTAGACGGAAAGTTAGGTGATCAAAGTCATTAAGATTCATCCTCCGGGGACCATGAATGTACAAAATATCATGGTGGTCCACTTAATAGAAATTAAATTATTTCAGTCTGGACCAAAGTGATGAATCTAGCAGCTTTCTGAAGGACATTGTTATTCCTTGAAAGGAAATCACTCAGCATTTTCTGTGATGTGTCAATACTGGGAGCAATGGACACATGACCAAAACCAAAATATCCATTTCAAATCCAGTTTGAGTCAAAGAGCTCTGTTCCAGTATTTCATCACAGCTAAATATGGAGCATACCTCCCAGCACTTCTACTTTTAGGAGTCTCATCCTGTCCTCACAATCCCTCTTTTTTCAGTACTTTTACAAGTGGATCAGTATAATTTTGGACATGTATTTGTATCTTCCCATTTAAAGAAAAGGGGGAGATACTTATCTGTAATGGCAAACTCTTCACTGTGGCTCTTGCCCAGACAATAATCCAAGGATCTCAGCATGATGCCAGGCAGCCAGCAGTCTTGGAAGACTGACATTTGACCCACAACATGCTCATGATAATTTTAGACTCTGTCACATACATGAAACATCAACATTCCTCGTCAGGGACTCTTTACAGTTCCTTGTACACACTCAGCTGATTTGTTGTAATTCCTGGCAAAGTTCCCCACAGCCCTGCACTACCTGGCGTCTCCCTGCAATACAAGACAGATAGAACAAGACAGGGAGTCAGGGACACCGTCAAATTGTCTGTACTCCAGTTTCCAGTTTGATAATCACAATTCTGAGCATTGGTTTCTTGTAATAAAGGGGATATAGGAATTTATGTGCATCATTCATTCAAGGCTGGTCTACAGCTACATAGAAAGTAATCCCTCCTGATAAAACTACACCAGTAAATCTAGCAGAGGCTGAAATGTAGGATCTAATCCTAGGTACCTAGCACTTGAATTAACATGCAAATGAATACTTCATGAGTCACGAATTTACCTACATTAATCTGAGGGGGAGATATAGTGAACCAGAGATAGATCGAGGGAGAAAGAAGAGGGTTTGTTGAAGCCTGAGGCAGCAAACAGAGGAAGAAGAAGAGAGAGGAGAGGAATAGCGCATCAACGAGAAAGAGGAGGTCAAGATAGGAGAGTGTACAAACTTGCGTTAGTGTGTGTGTGTGTGTGTGTGTGTGTGAATATACACATGCCTGCGGGCTGTGTTTTTAGAAAAAGGGGACAGCAGCATGAGGTATTGAGCCACAGAGGAGCTGTATTCTCTGTCAGCCTGCAGGCCTCAGCACGTGCATGCACACACGCACACGCGCACACACACACACACACACACACACACACACACACACACACACACACATATATGTGTATATATATATATATATATATATATATATATATGTGTATATATATATATATATATATATATATATATATATATACACACACACACACACACACACACACACACACACTCATATACACACAATGGGGCTATGAATGACTGCAGTAGCCCACCCAGGAGAAAGTCTTTTCTTAAACACACAGCCTAGTTTTAGTCTGCCATCTGCTTGTATAATCTTTCTGGGTGATGGATCATCTCTCAATATTAGACTACATAATATCCAGAGTGCTTTTCTTAAGACTTTATGAGCTTGAGTCTGGACAAGCAACCTTTTTGTTTTGGTGGTATTAATCAATGAACATAATCAGTAATTTGCATCAATTTTGCCTTTTGAACCTTTCAGCCACATTTACATGTATGTGGTAGTATTATGTTATTATCATATAGCGCCTCTATGTGAGATCTTTATTCTTTCGGTTGATGATTAGCATCGTCTCCAACTGTTTGAAAATGTTCTGCGGTCTTGTGACTGAGACAAGCTATTAATAATCCTTTGTCAGATGTCAGATACTGTATGTGTAGCCATCTGTTTGAAAATCGATCAGTTTAGTCACATGTATGACTGTGTGTTTCCAGTGTGTCTTTGTGCTCACATCTTGGTGTATGTGTGTTACTAGGGATAGCAAGCTGACCATGTTGCTAAGGGAGTCGCTAGGCAACATGAACTGCCGGACTACCATGATTGCTCACATCTCTGCCTCACCCAGAGATTTCTCAGAAACCCTCTCCACGATCCAGATTGCATCCCGCGTCCTCCGCATGAAAAAGAAGAAAACTAAAGTCACTGTGGTGAGTTTTACTAAAATCTTGATGCTTCTTTAAAATTCAGAGATAATTCGGCTTAATCTAATAAAACTAAAACTTTGCCTACGTTAAGTTCAAACAGAAGACAATTACAGTCACTGTATCAAGATACCATAAACAGCTGTTAATCATCTTCTTCATCTTCTGGATCTTTATCATCAATTAGATGTTAAAGTGATATTACTGTGAAATATGACACGTTCTTTTGCTGAGGTGGTTTCAAAACATAAAACTTATTCTCACCTGGGAGAGCGCGAGAGAGAGAGAGAGAGAGAGAGAGAGAGAGAGAGAGAGAGAGAGAGAGACAGGTGTGCCTGTAGTGCTGCTGTTATCCTCTGTCACCACCACATGTCGTGCCCACTGATTTAAAAATTGCACAGCAGCAGAGTGTGAGATTTCTGTCAGAGCCCCAGAAATAGAGCTCCAACCATAGAAAACCAAGATCACCAGAATGAGATAACTTAATTGATCATTTTTTGATTCTAGGTAGGAATAATCAAATTAAAGTCACGTTAATGCTGGTGGGATATTTAGCAAGGGTGTTGTTGTCCAGGATATTTCTGAATCTTTTTTATTTTTTCTCCAGTCTTTCTCATCTCTCTCTACTGTGAACTGTCAATTAAAGACTGCATGTCTAAAAAGGGAACATTTTCTCTCTCGCCGTCTTTCTCTGCCTCCTCCCTCCTTGTCTCTGCTGCTATCATCCTGTTTCTCCTCAGCAATATACCTCCAGCTCCTCTGGAGGAGAGAGCTCCTGTGAGGAGGGTCGTATGCGTCGCCCGACCCATCTGAGACCTTTCCATCACCGTGGTGACACTGACTCAGACCTCCCATTGCTGCGCCTGTCCAGTGACCCTGACGAGTACTCGAGCAGCGAGCAGTCATGTGACACAGTGATCTATGTGGGCCCAAATGGGGCAGCGGTATCGGATAGAGAGCTGACGGACAATGAGGGACCACCAGAATTCGTGCCAATTATTCCTGCTCTGCTTCGAGGTAAAACATCAGAGCAGCATCAAACACAAAGTCAGGCAGTCGGAACCCAGAACAAGGTAATTTAAATCTAGCCATATTCAGAGTTAAGATAAGCCACAGTAATACACAATTGATGTAAGGATGCTGCTAGATGACTCATTTTTCCTGATTCATACTCCAACAGGTGCAGTCTCAGCCAGAGTGTCAGGACCAGCCCAGTGGCCCTTCTCAGGCCCTGCCCCAGCCTGCTCAGTCACTATTAGGGCAGCCATTGGCCCCCGTCCCAGAGGAGGGAGCTGAGTGCCTAAAATGCAACACTTTTGCTGAGCTACAAGAGAGATTGGACTGCATTGATGGCAGCGAGGAGGTAAAGAGAGTTTTGTGGATTTTTTTGTGGATTTTATGCAAAGAAACAAGAGAGAGGAAAAGTAAATCTGTTCTTTCAGTGTGATGGGTGATCTGTGGTTGATGGCATGTTGAATGTTTGACAAGTTGTTACAAAGATTTAATCAATTCAAAAGGAAAAAGGGTTTTTGTCTGCATTTTATTCTCTGTTATATCTGCATAAACTTCCGCGTGCTGTCACAGCTTCTGTTTATGTTGGTAACTTCCTTTGATGAAGCACATACTTTCAATTTTGTTGATGTAATGCATTTAATATAGGAATCCAAACTCGTTTTTCTCAGATGTCTTATTATTGTGAAAATATTTGTACACAGGCCTGATCTTAAGATGTCACTAATGCAGGTTAATGTGATGTTGCAGCTCAAGTAATCTTATTAGTTCTCATCCACCTAACCGAAAGCAAATGGAGTATTGATTTGTTAATCTCATCACGTTTTCTTGGAGAACAATGCACTGTTATTTTGCAATAAAGCTAACATGAGTGGAGAGCATTTCCTTTGTCAACTATTAAATCATTCAATCCCAGGCATTCTCATACCGTATGAAGAGTAGAGCCTAATCATTATTCATTCATCACTGTGTTCTTTTCTCAGGTGGCAAAGTTTCCCTTTGAAGAAGTTCCAGCTTGCAAATCAGGTGCCAAACAAGAGCCATGTCCACCTTCAACTGTTTCAACCTCAGCTCCTTCTGCTCCTGGCTCTGCTGCTGCAGTGGACACAGAGACCAAAACTGGTAAAGGCTTACTTCATTAATTACATATTATTTGTAAAAATACCAAAATTGGCACTGAAGGCTTCTACAGGCCAGTGTGACAAATGTATTATTTACTGTTTTTGTAACTCATCTTTGGGTCCCAACTCAGAAAACACTGTTCCTCCCACTGTCACTCAGGCTCCCCATGTGCCATAGGAGGTGCAGTGCAGTTTACCTTCCCCTCAGCAGCAGCAGCATCCCCTAGGAGGAGAACCAATGACCAGCAACTGCAGGAGATTAAGGAAGTGGTGGAGGAGGCGGAGCTGGCCCAGACAATGATCCACAGCCTCACTCAGAGTTCAGGTTCCCCTATAGTTACTGGTTCCAGGAGTGTGACAGGAAGCAATAGCATCACCTCTAACCCTCTGCACAGGGCTAAGAGCTCCCACCTGCATGACAGGTGAGGACACGTGGTGCAGTTTGCCAGAAAAGTATGTGGTTCTTTACATGTGCACCAGTATACTGAAATTAAAATGTCTCACTTCAAATCATTGTGCTCATCTGGTCAGGATGTGCTGCTGTTTTCCAGATTTACAGTGAAAGATTGATTAAAAAATAAAAAATAAATTTTATTGACACATCTTCAAGCACTTGACTGGAATTAACTGCTAGATAAAATGGAGTGTGGACTCAAAAATAGTAGCTAAAAGCTTTTACACCCTTGTGACCCTTTGTTTTTTTGTAGTTGTCACTATCAGTTTTTGGTTCGTCTTTAACTGGCTCGTCTTTTCTGTCACTGAACAGTCGTGAGAGTCTGAATATGGGCAGTAACAGTGATGGGAAGGCTCGCCCACTGGGATCACCACGCCTCGGCATCGCCAGTCTGACCAAAACGTCAGACTACAGGTGAACTACACAAAGACACAGTGGGCAATAATATTGACGAAGGAAATATTCATGTCATTCATTTATATAAAAACAAACTTCAGAATATGTCTAAAACATTGAAATATGAATATAAAAGTATTTTAAAAGTAATTTTGTTCATTCTTGCTAATGTTTCCACAGTATTATTACTAATTACTAAGTGAAACAGGAACAGGAATAAGTTAGATGTGGGTCTAATGTTTGTGAAGACGACAGCATGGATCTATCATGGCTCATCCTTGTATATCTCCTCAGGCCTCCGTCCTCCCCGTCACAGCGATGTAAAGTGTACACTCAGAAGGGCGTGATGCCAGCAACACCCCCCTTGTCCTCACACACTTTGGCTCAGGACGGCCAGGCTACAGATGCTTTGACCTCAGACAGTATGCATCTTTCTAAATGTTTATGCTTTAGAATTGTGCTCATACTGTGCCTTAAAATGCATGCTTGATGTTTGTGGTGTTTGATATTTTTACTTAATTATTTTTTTGCATTATCTTTGGATATCTAAGCTCATGTTATATGATTATCAGGCCTTAGCCAAATGTTCCAACTTGGAAAATAGTATCACCTGAAAAGTCTTAAATAATGCTGTTAGTGTATCACTTTTTAACAGAATGAGAATGTTAAATACAATGATATGCTATATTG
Organism: Scomber japonicus; assembly: GCF_027409825.1. Lineage (NCBI taxonomy): Eukaryota > Metazoa > Chordata > Actinopteri > Scombriformes > Scombridae > Scomber > Scomber japonicus. The sequence continues at coordinate 17,030,072 of NC_070578.1, forward strand.
GAGACCTAGGTTTTCTGTTTATATGGTAAGCTGTTTATTTTAGCATTTTCTAAAAATATTATTTTAAAGGGCCACACACTGTAAAACATTTCCTATCTTTGAGAGTGTTTGTGATTCTTCTTCTAAATTTAAACACAGACTGTTCTTTAAACTTCTGTGTGGCACTCCCATGTTAATATAATCACTCTCCGTACTTGTAAAAACACAGATATCTAGAGAGATTTGTTCTATCTATTTAACTTGTGCCCAGTTGGATACAGACCAAGTATAAACAACTCTGCTACTTGAATGTGACTGATAAATATTTTTGTACTGTCTAATTTTAGCAATGTCCAAGAATATTTCCAAAGTAGAAAAAGCAACTGCTAATTTAACATTGCTGTCAAATGTATTCAATATTTTTTGTTGTTTCATATTCTTATTGTAACATATTCTTAAAACATATGTGGACATACTGTATATGAACAGGGGCCTCTTTACACAAACCTCTCTTTTCTTCAACACCAGGTTCATACGGCAATAGCAGAGTTGACATAATATCTCAAGCATGAAAATGTACTTACCTACTGAGTCACTTGAGCATAATAAATTATACCTGCAAAAAGAAAGTAACAAGCATCTTCGTAAAGTGACACCAATTTCCTAAATTACTTCTGGGTGCCTGTACTCTACACTTGGAAAACAAAATGAACTATGATGCCAAATGTGTGTTTCTGTTTGTGCAGACAGTTTGGCTGCAGACAGTGGCCGTTCCTCCACTGAGTCCCTGCTGTCCAGGACTTCTCCTGTGGGCATGAGCCCACAAGTTCGAGAGCCAACTCCATCTCTGTCTGCCAGCCTTGGCTCAGCTGAGACACTTTGTGACGATGATGTCCCTCCAATACCCTTGGACACTCACAAGGATGGTGAGTTGCAGTAAACGCTGCTATTTTTACACAATAATAGGTTGTTGAAATGCAAAATAAGCAATTAGTCAAATGCAAAGACGAAAAATGTATGCCTATCCACACTTACGGCCAAGCTCAGCTACGATATGTGATAACATCCTCTTCATACTCCCACCCACTTTCAGTGTCAGGGCCATCAGTATCTGCAGGACCGGTTGGATTTCTTGGGGAGGATGAACTGGTGTGCACTATGGCCTCTGGAGGTGAAGAGGATCTTGATGTAACAGCTCTCATGGAGACTCAGGGCCTGACCTGTCGTCCAACGAGCATCATCAACTTCAACACTAACTGTTGCTCTGTCACCGCCCTCGCATCAGGCTCTCAACCCATCTGCTTTATCAGAGGCACTGCTGAGGATGGAGCTGTGGAGGATTATCATATGCCTACAGCTCTTGCATCAACCTCTGGGGTCACAGAAGTGGTTGCCATGGCAGAGGTTAGTATGATTAACTTTGCTCTGCATTTATAGAAACTCACACCACTTGGAATGTGGATGTGTATCCTAAAGCAGACTTAGTGTACAAAACGGACCTTTATGAACCAGAGGAACAAAATAAGAAACATTATCCACCATTACATTGGTCCATTCTGAGAATTGATAAACCTCCAGCATCTCCAGCATTCAAATTTACTCCTTTATAAAGTCAGTGCCATCACAACATCACGTTTAGTTCATTGTATTCTTGAAACATCAGGTATTTATAATATTTATTATATTGTAGGTGATAAAATGAAATCTTAACCACTAGAATTTGAACATGGGCCAATGAAAATTGCCTTTTTGTACTAGCAGGGTATAGCTTAAAATGTTTTTAGGTAAATTTTTATCTTTGCATTGCATTGAATGTGTCATATCAAGTTATTATATTACTTTTTGCAGGTGGCAATGGCCAAGCTTCGTATAGAGGGTGAAGCTTTAGCCTCAGGGATGTCTAACTGTGGTTCCCCCATCTCCTCCTGGATGAGTGATCTGAGTGTGGGCAGTGAGGCTGACCAGTCTCTCCACAGCTTCAGCCAGTCCCAGAGTCAGCAAGGGGAGGCTCTAGCTGAACCTGAACCCAACCAAAGCCTCTCTTTTGGAGGGGATTATTCTCCTTATGAAAGCTGTGGCAGCCCAAGAAGAGGGAGTCTGGAAGGAGAGGTGGTGCCGTCTGAGAACGGGAGTGATAAAGGAACTCCAACCAAGGACAGGCTGAGGAAACTGCCTCCCTCCATGCCTAAAACTACCATCCAATCTCTGACAGGACCTTGTAACCTATCTCCTTTCAAGGCCGCGATCAGTGTTCACCCATGTGTGGCTGTCAAACCCATGCTCATACAGGAACCCACCATCCTCTCCTCACCCACCAAGACTAACTTAATCAAAGACCCAGTCAAATTCAGTGCACCTCTTTTAGCGTCCTTGTCCAGTGATATGAGCTTTGAAGATCCTTGGTTGAAGCGTGGCATGGAGGAGGAGAGGTCAAGGGACCTTGTGTGTGAAGTGAAACCAGAGAAAAGGGAAAAGACTGGAGCTGGGAATGGGGACCAGCAGAGCTTCTATAAGGATGGTAAGAAACAGTGTGGTGTTGTGTTCTTAGTAAAAGATTTAGTCAGTGATAGCAGACATATCTACAATGTTGCTTCAATACTTTATTTCTTACCCTCTATTCTTCCATCACCAGGAGGGGATCATGGTGGCTCCAGTTCAGGTGGGGAAGTTGTATCATCTCCAGATTCCTTTAAGAGAGTGGTGGATGGTTGTGAGATGGTTGTTGTTGTCGCCCAAGGAGAATGCCTGACTAATATCTACAGTACAGACATCCACCGTACTGCCAGTCTTCCCCGTGGCTGGCACCGTCTGAACCGTCATGACGGCTTAGATAACGGAATCGAGTACCGAAATCTTGGTGTCACAACTTCAACTCCTTGCAGTCCCCGGGCCACACTTGACCGCCGTGGATCAACTGGGAAACTTGGCTTTTTCTCCCACAAGAAGGGGGGAATCCCACCTCTCCCTCCGATACGGAAGTCCAGCCTCGACCAGAGGAACAGAGCAGCCAGCCCGCTTCACCAGACCAGTCATGGGCTCTCACTGCTGGGCAACTCAGAGGATGATGCAGGAATATCTTCAAGTATCACCAGACAGCGGGGCTCCAGCATAGACAGCAGTCGACTTTTCAGCGCCAAGTTGGAACAACTTGCAAACAGAACCAACTCTCTGGGCCGAGTCCACAGCTCACACAGTGGTTCCCACCACTATGACTGCTTCTCCCTGGAGAGAGGGGAGAGCCTGAGAGGAGGAGGAGGAGTGAGGGGGGACAGCACCATGCCTCGTACTGGGCGCAGCCTCACCCGTGCTGGATCAGTATCTTCTCCTACTGGAAACACCAACAGCCCTAGTTTCAGTGCCAGTCCTGGTCAAAGCAGCAACCCACAGTCACCATCCAAAACCAGTGGCCAGTCAAAGATCTCAGCTGTCAGTAAACTGCTGATGACCAGCAGTCCCAAGGCCAGGAGCCTATCTGCCTCCAGCACCAAGACTCTGAGCTTTTCTACCAAGTCTCTAAGCCAAGCTGCCAGCCGCAGCTCCAGCCTTCCTCCTAATGGAAAGGTAGGAATTCTTCATTATTGATCATAAAAAAACACATTTTCATCCATTTCATCCATTCATCCAACACCTGTAAACCCCCTGAGTCTGCTCATCAGACAAAACTTGATGCATCTATTTTTTTTAGAAACAGAGAGTGCATAAAGCAATGATATTCAGTTCTATTAATTTAATGTCCAGAAATTGTGCATTCATGGGATCCTCAATACCTCGTGCCATCCACCTAAGCACTTTATTTGTTTCCTTAGCCTCAGAGCTCAGTCCAGAGCCCCCTGCAGCAGCAGGCACCTTCTCCTGGATCCTGGTCTACCCAGTCCTTGAGTCGCAGTCGGGGGGGAAGCCTGGCTGCTAAGCTGCCTCTGCGGGCGGTCAATGGTCGAATCTCAGAGCTCCTCCAGGGAAGTGCAGGTTCCCGCTCCAGGAGTCATTCCCAGGGAGGTGGCACAGATCCTGTGGAGGAAAGAGGAGCTGGAGGAGCAAGGTTAGTCTGTTTTACTTTATTTCATGTTGTACTCTAGCAGTGTAATCAACATTACATCACAATTTAAATGATGTGCAGGTGACTGTTTTTAGTTTGTAAAAAACATTACTGTGTTATGCAAAAATAACAGTGTCAATGACAGTGAGGAGGATAAAGGTACAGAAGAGAACTAAAGGCACCTATTGTGGACCATTTCTGCTGAAAATGATGATGTTGAAGTTTATGGTTTAAATTATTTTGTTAAAATGTTTCCTTTTCTTAGTGGAGTGGGAGCTGGAGCTGGAGCTGCAGCAGGAAGTGGTGGTGGAGGTGGCCTGGCAGAGGAGAGGGCAGCAGTGGTCCAAACCCTCCCCTCTCCTTACAGCAAGATCACAGCTCCCAGAAAACCACATCGCTGCAGCAGCGGTCACGCCAGCGACAACAGGTATTGGCTCAAGTTCATTACTGAGAAACGTTTTGCAGGTAAAAAAGTCTTCTTATTTGGTTTCATTTTATCTTTGCAGACCAACAACTGATTTGCCTCAGCTTGTCTCTAACAGCAGATGTGTGTTAACTGGTGCTGATGGATACAATTTATTTTCTGAACGTATCTTTGAATGTGATCCTTTTTTTTGCCACTAACAGCAGTGTACTGAGTGGTGAGCTGCCCCCAGCTATGGGGAAGACAGCCTTGTTTTACCACAGTGGAGGCAGCAGTGGCTATGAGAGCATGTTGAGAGACAGCAGCGAGAACACAGGAAGCACATCTTCTGCTCAGGACTCACTCAGTGAGCACAGCTCAGCAACCACTTCGTCCAGACGCAGCTCCAAGAGCGGCAAGAAGAGCAGGAGCAACACAGGTCACATTCAAACTTGGCTTTCATATTTTGCTTTGATGACATTCTCACTTAATTGGATAGACATTTGGGGGGCGGGGTAAAAGGACCAATGAGGGACTCTGTTTACTGCTGATTGCAAAAAGTTTACGATTTGCCTTTATGAATGTAGCTACAGGGCTCACCTGGATTTAGTTATGGCAAAACTATGAGAATTATCTAAATTAAACTGATGTGAAATTCATGAAACAGCAAACACCCTGCGGCAGCAAGATCACAAACTAAACATGCATGATAATTCTATCTTCATCTTTAGTTTTCAGGAAAAAAATGAATGAATTTATGATTAATTTGCACAATACAAAGGCCAAATACATTCTTATTCTGTTTTTTCTGTCATCTATTTGTGTTATTTTTTCCCCAACTTTTACCGCCTGTGCTCATCATTTTTAGCAACTATGTGCTGCTGGAAATAATGCCCAAAAGAACTGGGCTGTTACACAAAATGACTGTACGATGAAAGCTATAAAAGTGAAAGCCATGATCAAACGTAATTAGAAGAATGCCAAAGCTTTGAAAAAGAACTAGAAAGCTGTTCAAGTAAAATCACTGATAGGAGAAGAGACAGAGACTGCTATGAGGAGACTCTATTGGTGAGAAATGACAATGAGAAGGCAAAGAACAGGTAAATGTGAAGAAAGCTGTGGTTGCAGAAGGAGTCAGGTAGGAAAGGTGACCCTGACCACCCATCTGTGAAATGGTAAAGGCTGGGGGATCTGCTGGTGTGAGCTGTAATGAATATATATTCACCAGAACACCACACAGAGAGCCCTTTAATGTTCCTGCTAAATTACACTCGACCGGTTAACTATGAGGATAGATATGTGCATAAAATCAGATTGGACAGAGGCAGCTCTTCCTGGTGTGTCCCTGATTATTGATTTAAATTGAGCTTTGGACTTTCCTTTCTATCCGTGTGTAGAATGCAGCCTCAGCTCCTGCCATGCAGCATTAAGTCTAGATTTACTCTAATTTTGCTTTAACCACAGCTGAATCTGTTCTTCAAAGAGCCTGTTGGCTGTCAAACTGTCACAAGAAGACACAAAGAAAGAAACAGGAAGAGAGGATTACTATGTGTCTGGTGTACACAGAGGTGAAGCCAGTAGCAGAGGTTGTGTTTAAGACATATATAACAACTCAACTACAGTTCAGACAGAATATAAATAGTAAGAGGACGAAAGGACATGTCTGCCAAAGACTGAAGGGATGTTAGTGCAAGCGAAATTTTAATCACATCTCCAGCTCAGTCTCTGCTTGTACTTGATTTTCATTAGACTGGATTCACTCACTATCTATATATTTTTATTCTGTGTTCCTACCTCTCCTCATCTTTTTTCATTCATTCCTTTAACACATTTTCTTCCTCATTCCTCTGACTCCCTCCCCTTGCACCTTCTCCTCCCCGCAGACCCTGGTTCTTTCCCTGTTCCCTCATGCACCGCTTCTTCTATGTAATGAAATACAAATGTCTCTGCTTGACCTTTCTGTGCCGCACTGAGACCAAAAGACAGCTGCGACCTTATTAAAATCACCACCGTCTCCCTCCCAAGCCTTATCTCTCAGTTCCTGGTGAATCTGATAACTCACATTCCTGTCGACACAGCTGGCAATTTCTATGCAAAGTTAGTGCGCACCTATGGTTGTGTGTGTTCATTCTGGCATAGTGGGCAGATTAGACAGTGACCTGCTGCTCTTATCTATGAGCTTCATGAACAGAGACTAAACTTTTTATCTCACTTCACACTCCATTATCTGTCTCTCTCTCTCCCTCTTTCTGCTTTTTCAATCTCTTGATACCTTCCTTTTTATCCTTTCGTTTCTGATTCTCTTCAGTCATTCATCCATCTCCCTCTCTACATCTCCTCTCCTACCTAAGATCTCTGTCCTCATACAACAGTATCCTGCGTTTATATCCTAGTCATACCTTCCAGGTTTCCTCTTTAATTCTGATGCTAAGCAAATTGTTCCCAGTTGAGCATGAGGACCTTAACTGTATAGACTGTATAGCTGTGGGTAGATACGTTATCAGCTGTGCAGCTCAAACTGAGTTTTTTCTTGTTTTTACCTTTTTACCTAAATGTCTATAAGAAGGAGGGAATGTAACAGAAGGAAAACATAGAATATACTATGTTTGACAGTAACGAAAGAGTTTATTCTGCTATTTATTTAAAGCACAATGTATTCCTTCTGTCCGTAGTTGCACCTGCTTGTGTTCAAAATAGCTATTTATCCATTTAGATAGATAGATAGATAGATAGATAGATAGATAGATAGATAGATAGATAGATAGATAGATAGATAGATAGATAGATAGATAGATAGATAGATAGATAGATAGATAGATATAGATAGAAAAGAGTTTAAAGTGACTACATAATACATAATTTAAAAATGTGTTTTCACTCTTATTGTGTTTAATCTTAATCTCATTTCTTTACTCAGGTCTCCAGCGTCGTCGTCTGATCCCAGCACTGACCTTGGACTCTTCCTCTTCTTCACCTTCTCACCGCTCCTCTAAACAAGCCATCACCTCCTCTTCTTCCTCCTCCTCCAGCCCAGGTGCATGTTGGGTAGATGGCCCACTGGGGCCACCTGCTCCCACAAACCTCCGGGGTGCAGCCGCAACGACAGAAACCTTTGAGATCAAGGTGTATGAGATAGACGACGTTGAGCGACTGCAGAAGAGGAGAGATAAAACAGGGAACAAGGTGAGAGGGAGAAAAGAGGAGTGTGAGGGAGAGAGGGGGATTTTTTTTTGGGGGGGGGGGGCAAAGGGGAAGAGTGGCAGAGTGCAAGAAAAAGAAATTGAGAGGAATAGATGGACAACATAACTTTCCAAAATGACTGAATTTTGAGGGTCCAGTGTAAAGGATGTAGAATGTATAATGCTGATCCTGACATAATTTAACAAAATACAACAGTTACGTTTGGAAAGAATAATTTCAAGTACATCCATGGTGAAGAAACTACAGGAGCAATGCATATAGTCCACATTCAAAAGAATGTTCACCACAAATTTCCCCACTATGTTGCGGATTAGTTTAAACCTGAAGTTATTTTTGCAGGTTGCACCTGTCACCTGTAAGAATTTTAGACAACTGTGACTAAAATTAGACATTTCTTCAGAATCCCTGGATAAAAGTAACTCATTCAAATGGGACTTATGGATAAAGCATATAATGATGTAACAGAGAGGTTGAGAGAGAAACAAAAGAGCAACTATTTGGAAACAAACATGGGGGCAGATAAAACCAGACTGAGTTATGGAAAGGAGAAAGTTTGAGTGCAGATTATTGGAGAGATTTACCAAGAATGGAGAGCCAAAGAGCAGAAAAACATAGAAAACGGGCAGTAGAAAAGGGATGAAAGGAACTGAGACATCTGAGCTGCTATATATGTCAAAGAGGAAAGGGACTTAGAAAAAACCCAGTTTTAAAAATAGTCTTGATGAAAATGAATTATTATTAAATGAATAAATCAACATTAGCATTACATTCTGTTTTAACAGTAAGCTTTTTTTAATGAACACTCTATTTCTGTTTTACTTTTGAAGAATTATTTTATATATTATTATAAATTCCTACAATTTTGCAGAATGTAGAATATGTAGTGGTAAGAAATTGTTGCAAATGAATGCATGGTGCAGGCTCTTGGATCCCCACTCATAAACTTTTATGTATTCAGAGGAGGGAGCATTGTGAGCTTTGAGAGAGAGGTAGAGAAAAGCATGAAATATAGATTTTCCCTGCAGCGGTCTTAAGAAAGCCACTTAACCCCCGACTGCTCCAGTGAAGCCGCTCAGTGTCCGAAAGTAGCTGACTGACTTGACACACTGTGAGTAAATGAGGTGTGAATGTATGTAACTGTGGAAATGTCGTGGAGGCTGCTGCAAGGGAGCCACATGTGTTTTCACAAGACACTATACTAGATAAATAAAGGTGAACCGAATACATATCTGTCCTTCTGTCCCCTTTGTTTGTGTCTGTGTGTCTCTGTATTAGGAGGTGGTGTATGTCAGTGCCAAACTTCGTCTGTTGGAGCACCGCCAGCAGCGCATCAGTGAGGTGCGAGCCAAGTACCAGTGTCTGAAGAAAGAACTGGAACAAACCAAACAGTACTTGATGCTGGAACCACATAAATGGACCACTGAGTGTAAGTGTAGCAGCGTGTACGTCCGAAAAGAACACGGTGAAAATGATCAAATTTACATGCACAAAATATTCCAGTTTTAGCCCTTATTCCAAAAAATACAATATCCCTACTAAGCTGTTTACATGGCTAATGAAAATGAATATTCCACTAATATTCCTGTTTACATGCAGAGGGTTTTGAGGGTTTTCCTCTGCTCCAGTGGGAATCACAACATCTCTGCAGGCAGTGAAGTAAACCAGCGAGGTGAAAAACATTAGTGAGCTGCTGCCTGATATTTATAAGTAATATTGATTTGACTCATATTATAAATTGGTAGTTTCAGGCACATCCAGTACTGAGGTTGTCCCATGATATTTCCTACGCAGAGTGTTTTTGAAGCATCACACCGAGTTGCCACCATCAGTCCATGGCTGCATGTCAGTATTATAAAACTAAACCTCGGTCCCAGTAATGGAGAAGGCGTGCTCTAGCCTGGTCTAAACAGCTCTCCCTTCTCCTCTCAATCCTCTCCTTTGTCTGCCTTCCTGCTCCAGCTGTTTGAAACCCTCATAGCTGACTGTAAACAGGGAAGAGGCCATGTACTGCAAACTGCTGTAAAAACCCCAATTGAGACACATTTTCTTTTCGGAATGCCCTATACACATGTCCAAAGTATGCTACTAAAACCTGAACAACATCAACATAGCCCGCATCCATGCTACATTTGGAATAAGGCTTAATTCAGAATATCCAAAAGGAATATGTTGTTTACATGACCTGTATCATATTCGGAATATTGTGATTTTCAAAATAATCATATGGAATATTAGTGTGCATGTAAACCTAGTCATTTACGTGTCTCATCATGTATTCCGCACCAGTGGTTCTCAACAGGTTAGAAAATATTTTTATGAGATTATTCAATGGAAAGAAAAATATTATTCATGTGCTAACCAGGAGATTTGTCTCTATTTTTCGTCAACTGCTGTATAACTGTATAGCAGTTCATTGATATTCAAGAGCACTCTGCATAATGTTGACACAATAGCAGCAGTGCAGTAGTATAATAGCAATCATATCCAATGCTTTTTAAAATCTTTTTTTTTAAGGTTGAGAACTTCAGCTCTCATGTATACTTACTATATATTATAATCACTTAAACATTGTTATTGAAGGATAAGGGTGATGTTATTCTGATTTGTGAAAAAATCCCATGAAAAGACTAAAACCAACTTTGTGTCTGTTTCTCAATACTTCTCGCCCTCTGTGCTTTACAGATGGCGATTTCAGTCTGTTGACCACTTTATCACTTGAATGTGTAGAAGGAGAGTGGCGCTACTCAGCCTTGTTGCCAGTTTTTTTCAAGTGGCCACTTGTAATAATGCAGTGAAAAAAATCCCCTGCAGCAAAAGCATTTCCTCCCATAGACCACTGTTATAAAAGAGGTGTGTAAACTGTTGACAGGACACCTTAAACTGCAATTATTAGTGAATCATTATGATGAATATTAAAACCATGAAAGTTTTATATTTGTAAAATCTTCCCAGAGCCTAGAAAAGCCATGCAAAAGTGTGTTGACATCATCCTAATGTGGAGTCTATGGGCTGTGTAGCTACTGATTGCTGTGGCCAACAGGAAAGACACCTCTGAGAATATTCAGTGGACCGCGCAATCTTTTCCATCTTTAAGTCTAATATCCAGTTTCTATGATACATTCATACTTTGTCCAGACTTGGATAGATTGGCGCAAACATTTGCTACAGACATTCATGGTTCCTAGTTGATGTCTCCTCATGACTCACAACTTGATAAACATAATACCTGTTTATACGCCAGTGTGTTGTCATTGTGAGCATGTTAGCCTTCCAAAGTTAGCATTTTGCTCAAAGCACTGTTGCTAGCGTGGCTGTGGATTCTTGTTAAGAGGCTCAGTAATTTCCTCAAAGAGCTGAGCACTGTAGTTTTTATTAATCATCACTCAAACAAAAATAAATGTGCATTTATTGGAAATCATTTTCAAGTGTGGATTAATACACAGTTGGCACACTAGTGAGTATTTACAAAAACAAAATGTACTTCAGTGTCTATGTTGAAGTCATTTAGCACAATAAACCAAAAGTTTCTGGACAAAAATGGGTCACAAACGTTGGCTTCACAACAAATACTTGTAAGTAGGATCAATTCTTGTTGGTTTTCTCTTTTTGTGGGATTTGCTGACAGTAAGTAAATAACCCAGAATATAGCCAAGCTTATCTTTTAAACTGTAGTACAAGTACTTACAAGAGCATTCAGTAAATCGAGCCAACCTTTTCTCTTCATCTCTGCCCATATTCAGTTGAGCTACAGCAGGTCTATGAAGTGGACTCACTGGAGTATTTGGAAGCTCTGGAGATGGTGACGGACAAACTAGAGACCAGAGTCAACTTCTGCAAAGCCCATCTCATGATGATTACCTGCTTTGATGTGTCCTCAAGACATCGGTAGACAGATGGAGGGATGGAGAGCTGGAGAGGACGGAGAGGTAGACACACAGCTGGACTCAATTAGATGTAGACATTTGCTCTTTCATTCATCGACTCTTTGCTCCCGGATTAATTAAACACCTTTAGAAAATATCTCCTAAATAAATACATCTCATTTGAAGACTGGATAGATGGAAGGACAGATATAGGGATGGACTGACCACTGGATCCAGCATGTCGGCCATCCTTATGTCTCCTCCAGATGTAAGTAGGCAGAAGGACAGATGGATGGATACAGGGATGCATTAATGAAATGGAGATAAAAAGAAATATCTAACAGGATGTTTGTGTTGGGGCTGGGAAACAGCTTCAGAAACAAACAATAAACAGCATCTAATAGACGGGCCACTTATAATCAGAATCAGCAGACAGATGGCACTGAGTCTGAAAAGAAGCATCAAACATAACCAAGTGACCAAGTTTTCCTGAGAACTGAATTATTGGACTGCTGAGAACATTTAGGAATGTATGGAGGGAAGGAGGAGAGAGAGGAACAAAAACTGCCATTTTTTTTAACAGAGAAGGTTAAAAGAGGAGGTGCAGGAGAAGAGATGAGCATTTTCTCATTTCACTTAATTTTGGAACAGCACTTTTTAGAGTTTAGCAGACCCGTTGGCTGTAAATACAGAGTGCTAACTACAGAATGGCTGGTATTGTTGCTCAGTTAATAAAAGAGACCAAGAGAAAGACAGGAGGTCAAAGAAATATGATTTAGATAAGTGCCTTGTGAACATTTCAACAATACCAAGACCTATTCTCTCTGAATTTGTGTACATGCAGTAAGTATGGTGCTTGCATAGAAAAAAAAGAACACAAAGATTAGTGTCCTTGAAAAATCTTTGAATTTATAGCCATTTCTAAATGTGATGTTTTACTGTGGGTCATTGTTTCCATATATGATAAACAGACTAATACTGTATGTGTAAATAATATTTGGTACATTGGTGACAAGACTTAATTTAAACAATATGGATTAAAAAAGTTGAAGACCTACAGAACAGCACTGTCCTGAACATAAATGCTAACACCAAGTCCACTGTAAGAGGGACCAAAAAAAAAAGAAAAGAAAAAGAAAAATAAGTTAAAATGCATTTTTAACCAGTGGTAACATGCTTTTTCCAGGACACAGAAATGTGTGTATTTAAACAAAGAAGAAGAAAAAAAACAAACTAAAGCTTGTTTCTTGTGATGGTGTTTTTACCTTGACTTTCCTCTTAAACAGAGCACATCTGAATATTGACCCTCTGGTGCTCACGTATTCTTGCCCCCGGCCCCCTGATACAGATGTGATGGCTTTTCCATGTTCACAAAGCAATGAAACGTCTGAGTCGCATTGAGTGGGAAATTTTTTTTCTCTGATGCAGTGTTAAGTACATCCATCAATCGACTGTCTGTCTGACAGACTGACAGTCTGTTATTTGTATCTGTGTCGTTCTACTCTATTCTAAAAGAAACTGAATGATTTGTCCATGTGTGTTTTATAATGAGGTATCCTTTTTTATTTGAGTGCAATGGGACCATGTGGAGACTATGTATGATAGCAGGACAGTGGTGGATAGATAAAGAGATATTTAAAAGTAAGACACAGGTACACAGACTGAACCTATTGATACAGTGTTAGAGTCTTATTTGTATAATGCCTGAATTATTGGAACAAAGTAGTGAATTTAGACTGGAAATAGTTGCAAAAAGCAATAGGATGCAGTTGGTTGATGGGCTGCTGAAAAAGTTCCAGTCTTTTTAGTAAAAGACACAAACATTATGAAGGAATGGCAGCACAAAAAGTATAAATATCTAAATAATATCTAATATATAAAGTAATGAAAGAGAATTAAAGAAAGAAAAGGGTGACGACCAAATTACAAGGCATAGATCTCTGCCTGGTTCCATGTCTTTTGGATGGATAGCAACACTTAAGATTTGTTTATATGGTAATATGGTGCTTGAAATGTTTATGATCTAAATGTTTGTACAAATATAAATATCTGAAAGAGCCTGTTTCCCACTGAAAAACAGAACATAACCCTTCGAATGCTTCTTCTACATCGCTGTCATCAGGTCTGTCATCCTCCTCTGAACACCTTTTGCCCTGCAAGCAGAGAGCATTCTGGGTGATCCTGTTTGTTGTCTGAGAGGGAAAAGCAGAAATAGACACCGACTTCACAGGCTTGAAAGCACTGTTATCAGTACGATTTATCAAAAGCGTCTTAGTGCTAAATTTATCTTTCCGCTGATAAAACAGACTGTGTTTTTATCTCGTCCACTGAACTGACAAAAAAGACAGGAAATATCTTGAATTGTGAAAGGTTTTGATCCTCTCATGGCTGTGTGAAAAGGTAACAGACATTAGTGTCATGTAGTGCACACCTGCAGAGACAGCCATGAGATGATCTAGTGGGAAATTAGGCCAGACACCGAGACTCATTTGACAGATTGGACCCATGAAGTGTTTACACAGAAGGCCTTTTATATCGCTGACCATTTGCTGCTTTTACCTCCCAGTTTACAGTGCAAGTCATGAATGAAGGTTTATTTATTTGTGCTCAGGAGGGCAGAGTCGCTTATAAACGTTCTTATTTATTTACACCTTATGATCTTAAAAGTTACTATGCATTTAAGAAAAAGAATAACTGTACATACTTTGCTGAGCCCTTGTCATATATTAAGTATATATACTGTACACATATCATATATACGCTCATCTTTATTTTCTATATTTTCTGATGATTTCATTTGCTCCTGTTGTTCCTCTTGGGATTTTAATGGGTCTGGGTTTCCTAAAACATTCACATCCAGTGTAGTTTGATGGTTTTTCACTAACATCCAGCACATAAGGAATAACTGAAGAAGAAAACGTTTTAGTTTGAAGTTTTAAGTGAAATGCCAATATATTAAAGTATTAACTGCAGCCTTGTGTATTTAGCGGTGGATGTTTTGGGAATCCCAACCCTCTGGATGAGTTAATGGCCTGTACCCATCTTTAGAGTTAAGATGCTATGTGTGAGGTTTCTTCCTAGATATGTCACTGCCAAATCTACTTTAGTAGAGCTTTATAATTCTAGCAATAATCATGAAAAACACCTGAGGTTATGGTGTCTCCATAATGTTTAAAGCTAACATAATTGTGCATGTGAAGAGTAAAGGTTCCTTTTTTTAAAAATCAGCAGCAACCATGCTTAAAGGGATGGACTCACTGTGAGGGAAATTTAAATGGAATTATTCAATAACTGTCATCTGTTATATCAGGTTGCAGGGTGAATTTTTAAAAAAAGGATAAAGCCTAGTGAACAAGTTGACATACTGTGCACTGTTGCAAATTTTGCAGAAGCTTTGAAGAATTACAATGTGTTATATTGAAATCCCACACATAGCATCTTTAAGTTCTTATGGAGTATCGCGTGTTAATGTCTGGGTCAGACCACATTTTCCAAAAACTGTTTTTATCAGTAGCAGAAGAGACACATTTAGTTCTGAACAGTTGTAATAGTCAGTGGTGCTCAAATCTCCACTGTAGCCCTTTGAGCAACAGAACTGATGAAAACTAGTTTGTGTCATTGAAAAGTGCCAATTTGTCAGATGGAAGATTGAGTCAATGATGTTATAACAACCAGTCAGAATCACCCGAGGTTACGACATACCCTCCCTGCAAGACTCTCTCTGTATACGTAACGTTTCCATGATTCAAGTCTGTCCTTTGCTGATAACCATTAATGTCTTTGAGAAGAGTGGTCTGACACATTGTACTGATGGAAGAGCAAGATGGGGGGATGTAAATAAAGGAATGTATTGAAAGAGTTTGACATCAGATGTTTTCATTTTGGAACAGCTGCACACACAGTACATTTAGGTGGCTTGTACAGGTTTAAAGCACTTTGAATGAGTGGCTCAAATGCTACAAAGTCTGCTACACTTCTTTGTATTTGGTTGCTTAATGCACACCTGACAAAGCTGAGGAAGTCACAGAGTAAATGTATCCAGTATTACAAGACAGTAAATGTTAACAGATTTATATGAATTATTTAACCATACCACTATTATCACTGATAATGCACACTTTACAGTGGTTTATTTCATATCCAATATTTGGTGAACCAGGTGACTGCAGAGGGCAAAGAAATCCAGATGCAGCAATCCTTATGAAATAAACAAGTCTTGTGAACCTTTTTTTCCCAATATTCAATCATAGTAACTGATCACCTGTTTCCTGAGTATCCATATATATATATGTATATTCTTTGGTCCAGACTGATGAGATGGATGGATTTCCATTCATTCTATAATTACATTCATGTTGTCCAGTGGATGAATTCGTCTGACTCTGGTGACCCTGGACTACTTATCTAATACAATAATGAGACTGACATTTTCAGGTTGTGATTGAAATGTGTTAACAGCTACTGGATGGATAACAATGAAATTGGGTAGAGATATTTATGTCCCTTTCAAGATGGATTGTAATAATTGTGTTTAATCCTATATTTTCATCTATAGCAGAATCTATATATCACCGTCAGGTCACATGTTCTATTTGTCCAATATTTTGGTTTCTATTTATACAAAACAGCCTCACAGACATGGACATTGACTCTTGTTCAGTCGGGTAGTCTAATGTTGATCTATACACAACTTGTAAAAGTTACTTTCAAATCTGTGATGATCTGTCTCCTTGACAGAAGTTGAGAAAAATAACTGATCATTTATGAGAAACTATTTCTAATGCAGCCTCCAGGCTCTGTCAGCTCAGATGATACTGTGACAAATGCTAAGAAAGCAGCATACTGTCATATTTATTCACTCTCACTTTCTCACAGGAACCTTTCAGAAGTTTAATCCCAAAATTACACAGTGTGACGCAAAATGATTCAAATTCTCTCCCAAGAACTGCTGCTAATAACATATTAAATAGAAACCGATTTTTTAATACTTATTGTATGATTAATTTCACATTGTTGTTGAAAAAGAGATTACAGATAGAAATGCTTCAAAAACTTCAATATAAGAAGTTACATGGTTTCATTATTTCCTCATAAATCACCTTTAAGTTAAACAAGCAACAGTCTATCTTTACCATCTACAAACACACTGTTAACATATCTGTGTCCATTAGTTAAGGTGGTTAAGATGAAAAGTGAAGACTTATTTTTAAACATGGACATGGTGCCTCAGGCAAAGGTGTTAAGATGTTCAGACTGTGTGCCTGTTTTATACTAGAAATCACATCTGCACTGTGTGTACTGTATGTATGTGTGTGTGTGTGTGTGTGTGTGTGTGTGTGTGTGTTGGTATCTCTACTAGCCTTTAGGCTGCTCTCTGGGTGACACACTGCCCTGTTAAGCCAGCTTTGATCACCCACACACAGAGCAACGAAGAGAAAGGAGGGAGGAAGGGATAGATTGAGGGAAGGAAGAGATGAGACAAGAAGAAAAGTAGCAAAAGAGGAACCACAAGGAAAGAGGAAGATAAGGAGTTAAAGAGTGTACTGTAGTTGAGGAAAACAGATAGATGAGGTGAGGAAGAAATGCACAGGTGCGAGAGAAATGAGATTGGTGAGGTTAGGAAGGACAACGAGGGTTAACAAATGGATTCCTGGAATTTCAGGTTATAAAAAGCATTTCTTTATAGAACATTTTAATATGCAATCATAGCACTCAGCAAATGTGATACTGCTCTCTTTTCTGAACTCAAATGTCTGTCAATCATCTACATCAGAGATGTGCATCTAATTTCCTCACTTAAGTCAAGAATTTCTTGTATTTGTTCCCAAGGTTGGTAGCTGATTAATTTAAGTAATATGTGTTTTTAAAGCAGTCTGAATCTTCTGGTTTCCAACTGCTTTAAATAGCTATTTGTAATCAGGTGTCTGTATGAATTTAGAAAACTTTGTGTTCTAAGAAAATGAAATTGTCTGAACAGTGTACTAAAACTGGAAATGTATCCCACTGATCAACTCTTGAACAAAAAAACCCACAAAAAACTTGAATGTTCAAGAATTTAACTTAGAATAAAGAATATGCATTTAGTCATTGTAACTTAATAAGATGAACTTTAAAAGTTAAAAACCCACACTTGAAGCACACTCCTCCTAATATCACTTTGTATCAATATTCAGAGCTAAGTGTATACAACACCAGTCCAGCTGTTGGTGTAAGTACACCAATTGTCTGGTTTTAAGGCCGACAATACTCAGCAGACAGGAAGTAGAAGCTTATGACTGAAGTGTGAATATTAGTCTTAATATCCAAAGACTCAGTTACTGCAGGCCCTCCACTGATGGTTATCACTTCATATTAACAGGTAATCTGTTCTCGGAACAAATAAGCATAATATTGCATTGACTGTCAAAATGAATATTAAATATAACATCCATTATCAAAGGTTTTGAGAAATATGTTCCATTCTTTAAAAATGTTACCAGCCTGCATGTCGAGATATTTTACAGATTAAATGTAAACTTTGACCAGTGCAACAGCTGATAAATCAGAGATTACCAAACAGTCAGTAGGATTCATCGTCTGAATGTCTGACCAAATCTCATGGAGATCCATTAAGTAATATTTCAGTATGGAGCAAAGGGGTGGAGCGACCAACAGACTAACAGAGCCATGCTGCAATCAGTGGTTCGAAATTATCACAGAAAAAAGAAGAAAGGGCTCATGGTAAAAATTTAAATACTTTCAGGTAGCAGCAAATAGACTCCTCTGGTTTCAAGAGCCTGCTGTGATTAAAAAGTGGTCCAATCAAAGATGGAAGCAAAAGTGATGAGGTCGAGATGGAGACGTGGGATTTACATGGGATGGAGATACAGTTTTGTCTTGCTTTTTATTCAAGGTGAAATGACTTATGAATATATGGTATTATCTAGTAGCTGGTTACCACTGAGACCCTGAAACACGGGAAGATAACTGAGAAATGATATCTGGGATTGTATCTACATTATTACACTTTCTCTCACAGAGGAAAGAGAAGACAATACGCTCCTAATAACTGCTGATTTTTAAAAATTAAAGGATCAAATTGCAGTTTTATGAAGTGGTGATTTCATGTACTGAACTATTGAACAATATGACACAAACTGTCCATTAAAATACTTTACTGAGGTTAAGAACTTAGAAAACTGAAACTAACTAAATTAAAAAACGTGTGCCTATAAGTGAAGATATAATAAGAACAGGAAAGGGAACATAAAGGGAGAGTGAAGAGAGAGGGTAGAGGTGCAGGGGGGTATCTCTAAAATGAGAGCGAAAATTGAAAGGTGGGGGGGGGGGTGGCAGAAGGGTGAGTGAATGAAGATGGGTTAAGACCACTGCAGTGTCCTTTTCTGATTGGTTCAGTCTGCCTGCAGAGAAATGCAGTGAAAAAAGAGAGACACACCAACGGATGGTGAATCTAATTTTAAAGCCTTTTGGGGAGTGAGAGAGACAGAAAACGGGAGGGAGACAGTGAGTGACAGAGAGATGGAGAGACAGAGGGTTATAGCTAAGCGATAGTAAATCTAATTTGATGGCCGTTATGAGGTGAGAGAGGAGAAAGGGAGAGTGAGAGACAGAAAGCAACAGAGCCAATGAAGTGAGTAATGGAGGTAGAAACTGCGGTATTGTACAGCGGGACTGTCTCTTCCACAGGCCATTCAGTCCTGGTGTGTCATTGCTGCACTGCTCCTTTCAATCTTCACATTCATTTCATTCAATCTCCTGCAGATACAATTATTTTTTCTCTAGACCTTCCACACATATCAGAATTATTAGGTTACAATAACTGCTGTTGCTGCAATAAAAAAAAACCTTTATATAGTATGTATGAATGAAACAATATTTCAAAAGTAAACCTATATTGATTAATCCAATTTTCAGCACATTTGAGGGAATGATCTCCATTTTAACAATTAAATATTTTAATGACATTATTGATTTGTTACAGACCTTTAAGATATGCAGGGAATGTAAAGATCTCTGGTCTTTAACTCAGAGTGAGCAGTAACATGTAGCAGAAAATGTGGCGACCAATTTTCTTATACCTGAAAATGATCAGTCAAATAAATCTAGAGATAAAGAGAAGCTGACTGATTGATTTAAATTAGATTATAGTATGTAATCTGAGTGCTTTCTTTTTATAAATGTCAATGACTGAAAAATAGAACTATTTATATGTAGTAGAACGAGTAATTCACATCTGACTAATCCAGGATGGGTGCAGGATTTTGGGTCCAACATGTCGACTGAGAGAGAAAAAAGTGTCAGAAAAGCAAAACCTTTTATTTGTAACCTCAAAGCAACCATAATATCACCATAATCCTCCCATAACCCATAGAAACACACACACACACACACCCTCCGAGAGGAAATGCTGTCATCAGTTTTGCGAACTGTGTGTGTGTGTGTGTGTGAGAAACACATTACCACATTCCATCACAGACGCACTTTGGGCATAACTCCGCATTTACACACTGACAGAGTAACACACACAAAAACACGGATTAACATGGGAAGTGTGTGTGATGGATATGTGAAGAGCAAAGATGGAAGTTTTTAGAACATGACTTTACTAAAACAACACTCACACATGCACGCACAAACACACACACTGTGGACATGAGATCCCTCATCACAATGGAATCTGCAGATTACACACAGGAGACAGGGGACTGCAGTCTCTCTCACACACACAGAGAACGGGGAAGTTTAGGATCTATTGCTTTGTATGTCTATAAATGTAACTTATGCTGGGAAGCTAAACAAGAAATAATAGGCTACAGTATACACCAAAACTGCAATAGTAATTTAAACAATTCAATTCAGTTTTATTTATATTTAATGCCAAATTACAAAAAAAGAGACCCAACATTCCCCCATGAGTAGCACTTAGCAACAGTGGCGAGGAAAAACTTTAGCAGGAAGGAACCTGAAGCAGGATCAGGCTTTATGTGGGCGACCATCTGACTAGTTGTATTGAGACCGAAAGATGGATAGAGATAGAGATAGAGACAGAGAGATGGAGAAAGAGAGAGAGGCAGAGAGAGAGAGAGACAGACAGAGAGAGGCACAGTAACAACAACAATGATAGTAATGGAGTATGACTAATGATGATTATAACAGCAGCATGTACGGGTGTCAATCAGTCCATGCCCAGGGGCTTCTGCATCAATCTGTGACATGAGTGAGCACACAAACTCCAGGAAAGAAGTTACAGTAAGTTATAAGTGGTGGAGAAGCTCAGTGCATCATGGGAAGTCCCACAGCAGTCTAGGCCTATGGCAGATTAGCTCAGGGCTGGTCCAAGACATATAAACATGTCAGAACAAGCTGCCAAAAACAAAGTGATTTTGATATATTGTCTGTTCTCTTTTGATGTTTTTTATTTATTATTTGAAACTAGTCATTTTTATTTCCAAGCAGGTTTTACTGTTGATTTGTTACAGTAGTAGGCTGATCATTCAGAGACCAGATTGTACAATGTGAAAGTTATTGGTGCAACTGATATATTTTTGTTGCAAACACAACAGTGACTTGCCGGATAATGTTGCTGTAGATTAAAAGTGTGAAACTATTGCAGAGATTCTGTAAACAGTATCATCACCTGTGTGCAGGTGCACCGTCGTGTAAATGCATAAGACAAACAAAACAGGGACCCACTCAGTAAAAAATGTGATGTCAACAAGTCCACAGAGTACCTCTAAATAATGTCATTAGCATTTTACGAAATGAAAAATTGTCATCAAGGTAAATTTCATCATGCAGTTCCACACCGTGAGAAAGTGACAAACCCACTGTGTAGACATACTGATTTCATTTTGATAACATTCATCAGTTAAAAATGTTCAATACAAAAATGTACATCTCTCCAGTGTTTGTATAACAAATACTACAAACTTGACTTTACATTCAGTCTTTTGTGATTTTGGTGATTAAAGTTGATGAATATACTTACAGAAGCAAGTCAGAAAGTAAAATCAGTCCATTGAGTCCATACTTTGTTTTTGTGTTTTAGTGACTGCTGGATGAATATTGATCCAGCTCAGTATGACATTCCTTCATCTTCATCAACAGATCAGCGGTCAATGGGTGGTCTTCACCATGAGTGACCTTTATAATTTCATAAGCCTGGGAATTTAGAAAGAAACAAATATTTCAAGACTGTAGATAGTAGTAGATGTTGTTCCTGCTGAAATTAAGATGTAGCTGATGTTTACAAGAGAAACTGTGGGAAAATATTTGAATGCAACTTCCATTTGTACTTCCATATACAGTGAGTGGATAAGATAATATGGTAAAAACCTGTGTGAATATCTGAATACATTTATTACTTGTTTTCAGGCCTTGTTGCCACCATGTCCCAGACCTCAGCAATTAACATAGTGAATATGATGGAAACGTATCACAATAAGACCATTGCTGTAAAAAACATCCCACGCACCTGTCTGAATGTATCAAAGGCATCCTTGATGTGTTCCAGGTAATGCTGCAGCTTTCCAACTCTCATCAGCTGGACTCCATGAACCGGGTGGGGATCAGGGTAGTATTGTCTGTAAGAAGGAAGACATAAAGAATAGATGGAAACAGGGCTATGGGGAAGATCATGTTTTCTGTTGGTTTGGTGATTAAACAATTAAACAATCATTCTGATTATGGATTAATCTGCCATTTTTGGATCTATAAACATCACAAATGTCCATCACAGTTTCCCAGAGGGCTACCGGACATGTTTAATGGTCTTGTTTGTCCACCAAAATTAAAAACTTAAACATAATATATATAATAATAATAACTTTATTTTGTATAGCGCCTTTCACAAAACCCAAGGTCGCTTTACAATAACAAGAAACACAGGCAACAACAGTACAGTACAGACACACATTTAGCTGGCAAAAGCCTGCAGGAACAAGTGCCTTTTCAACTGTGATTTAAAAGAGTCCAGAGTCGGTGCTTGGCGAATGTCCTGAGGGAGCGAGTTCCAAAGGGTAGGAGCTGTGACACTAAAGGCCTTGCTCCCAAAGGTTCGCCTTCTGGTGCGGGGGATGGACAGCAGGCCCAAGTCGGCAGAGCGCAGGTCCCATGAACGGTGGAGAACATGGAGGAGGTCCGTTAAGTACTGGGGTGTATGAATAGATTTGTAGGTGAGGAGGAGAAGTTTGAAAGTAATACAAACTTAACAGGAAGCCAGTACAACTGTTTGAGTGTGGGGGTGATGTGCTGCCAGGGTTTGGTTCCAGTGAGAACCCTGGCAGCTGAATTTTGGACATATAAACAGACAATATGAGCAAACCTCCCACTGGAGAAACTGCAACCAGAGAATGTTTGGAATTTTAGTTTGAAAAATTACTTAAATCACTTCTCAGATCAAGTTTTAATTTTTACACACCTATAAATAACCAATAATCAATCTATCTATTCAACTGACCTGTCACCCCTAAATCCTGCAGTTTTCCCCACAAAATACCCCCTAGGTTCACAAATAACATGCAGACTGGTTGTGCTTACTTGGTCCAAAGTTTCATGACAGGGACATAATGCGTCCTGAATGTGAGATTCAACAATCACCCTGAATCTACTCTAAAAGCTAGGCAGAAGCTCTCCTAGGGAAGCTGAGCAGTGTGACGTTACAATAATTGAAGCATATATTCTAAAAATGGGAGCGACCACAGGCGCTGTCCTTGATCCTTGAACTACATCAAAAGACAAAAAGACATTTTAAAATGACATTGAATTGGTAGTTATTCTATATGACTGTAAGGAAATGATCTGACTCATTTGAAATCATACATTTGGCATCATGCAAAAACCACTTGTACGAACAGATTTGTTCTTAAGTGGCACACGAGTGATCACTTTGCTCATACTTGCGTCACCAACATAGATGGGTGGTTCAAACCTGTTGTACAAGCCATTAACAGTCTGCCTTGCACCACCAGGTAAAAAAACTAATTTGACAGGAATCATAACACCTTGATCTGAATTAATTTGAATTTTGTTAAAACAATTACATTACTGAAATAAAATATATATTTTACAACAAGTTTATCCAATTAAGACAGTTTGGTGAACGTAATTTGGAAAACTTGTGCAAGAAAGCCTCACAAAATGTTGCATAAGGCCAAGTTTTAAATGGAAGTGTACACTGTAAGGGGCAACACTTATATAGTTAACCATCCACTTTCGCCTGTCAGTTTGATGTTTGTCACTCCAAGGCCTGAAGCAAACTGCTGACATTCAAGGCAGAGACCTCAGACAACAAAGTCATCTGTTTGAAATGGACAACAGAGACAAACACAATTTACTTTGCCAGTCAGTGTCTGCATGCAGTTGTGTTACAGTGAGAGTAAAAAAAGAGAAATAACAGCAGAGAAAAAAAAAGAGAATATTCAAGTTTGTGCAAGTAAAAATATGCATGTGTTCATGTTTGTTTATCCAAACCTCCTTGAATGTGCATGTATGTGTGTGTGTGTGTGTGTGTGTGTGTGTGTGTATCTGCTTTTTTGTGAGTTTCCTCTTTTTGGAATATCTCAGTCACACATACAGTACACAGACAAGCACAAGACACATTCACACAAATGCATTCAGACAAGCATGTACACAGCGTCCATGTGTATTTATGCATGAAGATACTGCAAATATACACACATGAATGTACACACTATTGGTGCTCAGTGTCTCTCTTTTCCTAAAAGCTAATCTTCCTAAGACACAAGCGGACACAGAAAGAGGGAGCGTCACTTCTTTTGATGCCATGGCTTTGATTAGTGATGGGTGTATCCATGGTGATAGAGCCAGAGGTGATCAGCCTGATCAATCATTTTGACATTAAGACACTCCTGCCAACCGTCCTATAGCACACAAGCACAAGCACACGCACACACACACACACACACACACACGCATTTTCAAACGTAACAATTTTTATACTTTTTTTCATTTTCAGCATTTTTTGCATGAACTTTGACACAATTTAATTTAATTCAATTACATGAATTTAAATAATTCAGTGATAACTGAATTAGTGGACCTTGTGCATTAAGATACACACATGAAGTATATGAAAATATGAATTAATGCTTAATGACCTCATAATATATATACAACACAATTATCATATGTGTACACACATGCTTTAAAGAGGCAGTTCTCTCTCTCTCTCTCTTTCACACACACACACACACACACACACTCACACACACACACACACACACACACACACACACACACCCACACTCACACACACACAAAGAACTGGGACAATCCTCGTCCTATAATGATAAATACACACCAGGGAGTTTGAGGAAGCAGCTTTGTTGTTGGTAAACACTGCAGTTCTCAAAATGCTCATTTACCCGACTCTACTTGTCGTTTATCCTCTTTTCTTCTCTACCCGTCTCCTCTAATCTTTTTCTATTTCACATCTTCTTTGCTCTGCTCCCACCTGTTTATATTTGTGCTTTTTGCCCCACTGACTGCAGGGATTAAAGTTGGTGATGTCGGTCGGCTGGTTCCTTCTCCTCCATTCATTCCTCCCATCCACTCAACCTCTTAAGTCCTCCCTTCTATTTCCCTCTCTATCCTTCAACCCTCTCCCGTCTTGATTATACATGCAAAATGTTCTTTTTAATTCCATATAACCATTGCAAAGCTGCATTAAATGCTCACCGACCAAGCAAATTGAGACACAAACCCTTCTCCACTTCCACTCTTGCATGGCATTAAAGTGTTTCATCTGACTCATTCTCTCTCGCTCTTACACACACACACATGCACACACACACATATAGAGAAAGTAAAAAGAGCTGTAAACACAGACATGTGAATCGTACATGTGCACCAGTGGAAATGTATGATCATTCAAACGCACCAATATGAGGTCAATGTGAATCACCCTACACTACAGTATGTAACTTGCTGTAATTGCTAGATTTTGCTTCTCTCCAGAGTAAACAGACCAGAATCAAGCTGAATAGAAACTGACTGCATTTGCTATTAACAGCATTAATCTTAATTATTTCTTCATGGACTGAAGCAGCAACTTTTTTACAAGGTGAAAGTTTTTCACTCTTTGAGTTAAAAGGAAAAACTGTTTTCTGAACCTTTTGAAATCAAAGTTAATGAACTTGTAGTGGCCACAGACAGTGCAATTTAAAACTCAACAGCTTCTTTGATAATTTACACTCACAATGCTAATAGCCCTGTTGTTCATACCTTCAAGCTAAACTAAGCTACTAACTGACAAACCAACCAATTAAAGAGGAGGTCCCTGATCCCGTTAAAATTGAATCATTAAATAGAAAGTTCAAACACTAAACCAACAACATTAGTCCTCCATGAATAATAACAAGTTACAATATTGATTTAATTACCAAGCCAGTGATTCAAACAGCCATGACATGCAAATACACACACACACACACATCAAGACCAAATTCCAATTACGTTTCCTCTTTGCATACATAGAACCACACAGCAATTAAAATAATTTCATTAACTTGCTGTCTGCTGAATTCCCGTTCCTTTTTTTCCGCAGGAGAGTAAATTGAAGAGAAATACGGTCTTATCGTATGCAGCTAGTTAGAAAGCCGTAGCTCTCGGCTATGAGTAAGAGAGGGGGCAAAAGGGAGGAATTAATAGTTGTGGAAAAGTGTAGCATTTCCAGGCAAATGCAGTGGAACTAATGAGGCTCTTGTTTGGAACAAAAGATCCACGGCCTGCTGTTTGTGAGAGGAAAGCATGGATTATTTTACTAAGTAGAAAACAGAGGAAGGAGAACGCAAACATGGAGGAAAGATGAGCCGTGTTATGCTTAACTGTATTTGGTTTTCTGTCCAATGCAACAGTAATTTCAGTTCAATATTTCCACAGTTTAGCACACTTAGCACCACCATTGCATCTTTTACTGAGACACAGAACATCTAAGCTTTAAACAGCGGAACTATTTTGCCTACTTTTCTTTCTTTCTTTACCGAAATTCAGGCACATTGAGGGCTACAGAGATCCAAATAAAAACATTTATGGTTTGTGACCATTTATAGCCAAGCGACGCCTTGCACCAAAGGGTGGTGTTTCCTTCTTGGAGTTTTTTATTCTAATGATTAAATAGTAAAACAGATCTATTATTTAACAAGGAAAAAATTTGAGAAAAGTCTGAATTTTCTAGTGTGTAAGTATTCCCCCCCTTGTTTTTCTCACCTAATTGGTTGATGACCTTGATCTACACTGACTGACAAATCCCACTGACTACAGCTGACACCTCTGAGGCATCCAGATGTTAAATTTCAAGTGAGTTAAGGGAGAATCTGCCCTTACATTGTTTGTGATTCCCCGAGCATTACAGCTGTTACATTATGACATGTTGGTAATTATTCTTTTATTTCCTTCAACTTGTCTTCTTCAGCTTTAGCCAACCATAAACCAGAAATATTTTTGTCTTCACCAGAGAATGAAAAAAAACAGTTGTGCTATGGTGCTGGTTTCAAAAAACTGCAAAAATTTCATCAGCCACCACCAAAACATTCACAAAGCTATACCAGTGCAAACGTTGCATCTAGAGAGATGAATCCTTGGTTTATTCGTACAGTAGAGACGAACCAAAAGCTGTTTAACAATGATGCCGTATATTATTCTCTACTGTTGCTGCTCCGGAAATGTCAATGGGATATCACATCATCTGCGCTTGGACAGTTGCCTACAGAATTATGGGAGGGAAGTGGGGAATGGGGGGCTTTGAACGTGAGCGGGCGATGGATGGGTGGGGTTGGTTGGGTTGTGGTGATCTGGCAGGTAATTCCACAGTTACATTTAAATTTTGTGGGATTTTTATTGAAGTGAAAAATAAAGGTTCCATCTAACAAACACACACAGCTAGACTCAGAGTAATGATGCTTTTTAGATGTGTGTGTGTGTGTTGTGTATGTGAGTGAGTGAGTGATTGAGTGTGTGTGTGTGTGTGTGAGAGAGAGAGAGAGAGAGAGAGAGAGAGAGAGAGAGAGAGAGAATGTTTATGGCAGTGCAATATGTGCCGCATGGAGACATTCAATAAGCTTGGCATGTTCAGCCGGCAGCAGGTGTGCATTATTCGAACACAGGCGCAGGGCATACCCCTCCCTATACATCCCAAACTGAATAGACAAACTGATATAAAAGACCTGCAGAGAGTAAAAGAAGAAAGGAATACAGAATGAGGGAAGGACAGAGAAAGGGAGAGATCGAGAACTCCTGCAGCTATCTTTCTTCCCTGCCATCTGAAGAGCCCAGAGGAAGATAGGAGATGAATATTGAAGATCCTCCTCCCACTCTTATCTCTGCCTCTCTCTCTCACTTGTTTCTCACGCTTTTCTCTCCTTCTCTATCTGTCATTATTGTCTTCTCTTCTTTCCAAGTTGATGCCTCTAGTTCTCTTTTGTCCAATTTCTGCAGTTTTCATTTTGCTTCCTTCACATTTGCCTTCCCTCCTTCTCAGGTTGTAGATCACCATTTACTCCATACCCCTCTTTCCTTCTCTATTTCTTCATCCAAGACCTGCTTACTTTGCACTCGTTGAGTTCCATCCAAACATAATCCCACTAAAAGCCCCATAATCATCCCTCACTCTAGTTTTGTCTCCATATCTTTGACACCCATTTTTCTGGTTCTTTCACACCAGTCCCTCCATCCCTTTCTTCAAATCACCATCTTTCTTTTCCTGCTGCTCTGTGTCTGGTTATTTATTGATAGGTTGTATTACAGTTTCTTTCCTGTGGATATGTTGTTCTGTGTGTGTATGTGTGTGTGTGTGTGTATTGTATTGAGCACAGCCACTAGAGCTCTGCACACAAGATCAATTAGTTTCACACACACAAAAGTCGGTGGGAATAATGTTGGGTTGGAGTGATGGAAAGTGGATCGCACTGCAGGAAAGAAGAGGTGAGGGTATTTGAGGATTGGAGATGTCAAAGACAAGAAAAAAAGAAAATGAAAAGTAGTGTTTTGATGCTGTGGTACATTTAAGGACTTGAAACTTATTTATAAATCTACTATCTGATTTGGTTTCACTAATCCCCACTCTTCTATTGTAAGTGAAATTATTAAGAGATTGTGTCTGTTAATTACGTGTGCTTTTGTGCTTTCCCTTTCATCTCTATGTCACATTTTTTTGTTCATCATTTTTAATTTTCTTTGTTGGCCCTGCAAACTCTTCTTTTTCTGTTCTCTTACTTAACTTTCATCTACTTGTTCGATTTCTCCTCTCCATTATTGGTATTTTTAAAAACAAAATAATTCAGTTGCTGATTCAGTCAGGCAAAATAAACTATGCTGGCTACGCGAGAAGCACATATTGAGGTAACAGGCTGGCTATAGAATATAGCACCATTTAAAGATTCTGTTACTTGAGCTTCCTGTATTAGCAGCACATTTCTGTATATCACTTAAATTATGTCTCAACTTGGTGTTCTTGTTTGTTAAGTTCCTTAAGTTTTAATTTGAGCTCTCTCAGGCTACACTAACATTACAGGCCTTAATGCTCAATTTCAATGTTTTAGTTAGATTCGATCTTTTTTCTATTCATGGTTTTTATTCATATTATTAGATGACATGTGTCTGGCCCTGGTGTGAACATCACTGAAGTTGTAAATGTATGCGCAGATCAAACTGAAATGTAAGCCTCATGCATGTGAGAATAACAACAATAATGTTGTTTGTGAAGGATCATTTGTTGTGAAGTCTGGCAGACAATACAGATGATGAGGATGAGGATAAGAGTGAGAAGGAAACCTGTTTATTTTTAACCAGACTTTAAGGTGCAGACACTGAATGATAACGACCAAACAAAAACATGAATTCTGATCTGACTGCTCTGATAGTGTTTTCTTTATTCTAGCTTAAATGTTCTACACTCTCATGGTCCCCCTACCCATTGGTTTTTCACATATTTTCCTGATTGGACTTCTTCTGGGGCTTGACTGACATTTATATGACCCTCTCTTTAGATTTGTTTCACCAATCAGAGGTTACACCTTTACCTTTCTTATTGGTTCATGAAGTTAAAGCATGAAACATGGTAAGCTCACATAATTACAACATGCCTTGCTTACCTGTGCACATGCTTAATTAACCAGAAAAGTTAAAATACCTGTGTGAGTGTTCAGCACCAACCCTGTTGAGCTTTAATGCTCCTACGCAGGAACAAAAGAAGGAAATTCTGTCCTTTAACAGGCCAAAGATACCTCATTGTGAAATCTCCTCAAACTCAGAGACAAGCAAAAAGCATCCATTGAAAGTTATCTTGAGATTAATGTGATATACCCAAGTAACTTTTATCCATGAGATTTTAATGTTACTACGCATCTCCTGCATCTCTGCACATAATCTGTCTGACACTCTCTCCTATTTTCAGTGTTAAAAATTGATGGAGCCTGGTGTAAAATACTGTCTTGATGATTTGTGACAAAGGCATCAAGATTGGGTAGCAACCCAAATCTTTGAAGTATTAACTTTGAAGTAATAATTTGCGTTGGTAAAGACAGTTATTTGAGTTACACTTCAGACATACTTTGAATGAGTTACTCTTGTCTGTTTCTTCACATTGCTTTTCACTAAATCCCACCAGTATACATACATGTTTAATGACTAAATTCTTTAATCTGAGAATATAAAAGCCATCAATCAGTGCAACATATAGGTTTGTAGTTTTCCCCATATGACATTGTCCCCCCTGACACACACACACACACACACACACACACACACACACACACACACACACACACACACACAGACACACACAGACACACACAGACACACACACACACACACACACACCTGTATGCTGGAAGTGTCTTCTTCCCATATCCCACAGCTTCCTCCCAGAGTTCCAGCTGAATGGAGGCATCTACAGCAATGTCTGTCATCCTGAGCTTGTACAGATTTTCTTCAGGCACGTCACCACCAACAGTTGATAACAGATGTCTGCAGTTCTCCAATAGTGCTTGCCAATCTTTAAGTTCATTTAAGGAAGAGAAACATTTAAATTGGAGGCCCAAAAAAAAAAATGTAAGTTGCACATGCATATCTCATGGTAAAAAAACAAAACAGAGAAATGATACAAAACAAAAACAGAATACTTTATCAGTGCATAAACTACCAAAACACACTACATTCAAAATGACAGCAACACCCTCAGTTCTCATCATTTCAGTACAGTCAAGACCTGATGACACTCAAAATCAACACCGTCATAGTGAACTGTGGGCAGTGGAGAAGCCTTGAGTGGTGAATGCTTAGTGTCCACTAGCTGTAGAGGATAGTAAAGGATACTGGACTCTGCTTTCAGATCTTCTAGTTTGGGTATAGCCTCCTTTAACAGGCGGTGTGTTTCTTCTTTACCCGACAGCATGAGTCTGTCCTGGAAAACAGAGGAGAGGACACACTCATACATCGTCTATATATACTGGCATACATAGCACCGTTATGCATGCCAACTTTATGCTGCATGTGTGACAGTTTTTACAGAGTATTGTTGTTTAGGTGTTGCTTAAGCAGTGATTTAGATCATTTTCCATCATGCACTGTGTTTGAAGTGTCCTTCATTGAAACCGTGTCTGGCTAGGAGAGAGGGGGCTTTTAAAAAAGAGCTGATGGAGTAGACATATGATCAAGAAATAGACAGAGAAAGAAATGAGTGGGGAAAACATTTCAAAAGGGTGTTCTATGAGTAATAAAATGCTAAAGCAGGCTTTCATGTACACACACACACACACACACACACACACACACACATACGGAGCAAAAATACAACAAAAATCAAAAATCATCACAGCAATAAGAGAAGTTAATAAATACGACTCAACACCTACACCATGCTAGCAGCTCCATGAAGCTGTACTTTGGCACAGCAGTGTTTTACATTAAATGCTAACATCAGCATGCTCACCTGCTCACAGTTACAATGCTAACATGTTACCATGAAGAAGAGGGTTTGTGGGGAATTACTCTTGCAGTTAATTGGTTATAAACAAATAATTGGGCAAACTGAAATTTTGAAAAAAATCCATCTGATAGTTGTCAAGATATTTCACTCTGAACCATTAATGTCAGCAAGCTCGCGGCGCTACAGGAAAGTCAGAGATCATCAAAGTCATAACTAAGTGATTATTATTAAAACCATGTGACTTGCTGTCATTTGCATCTTCACACATGCAGAAACACACATATGCAGAGAGAAAAAAAAAACAAAAACAAGAAACAACAGCACATAAATGCCATCCCCCAGGTTTGATGTCAACAGTCATCTGTCACCATGACAACTTTGGGTCACAACCCAGCAGCTTGCTGTCATCATCACAAGATTAAAAAGAGAGAGGGAAAAGCGTTTGTTGTACGCAGAACAAAGGTGGATTGAATAAAATGAACGGCATTGTCCCGGAAAATCAACTGAACACTCTCTCTTACCTTATCTCAAACACACACACAGAGGCACACCAATAT
The DNA here is from genome assembly GCF_027409825.1 of Scomber japonicus. NCBI lineage: Eukaryota > Metazoa > Chordata > Actinopteri > Scombriformes > Scombridae > Scomber > Scomber japonicus. The sequence goes on from NC_070578.1 coordinate 17,062,056, forward strand.
TTTGAGTGCTGTTGTGGTAGAGTGAGACCAAAGTGTCTTATATAGAACAAAGGTGCAAAAGAGGCAGTGAGGTTAAGAGAAGGAGGGGGAGAGAGAGAGAGAGAGAGAGAGAGAGAGAGAGAGAGAGATGGAAACATGGATTGAGAGAGAGACAGCGAGACACTGGAACACAAGGATGGAGTGGATTAAGATGGATGGAAAAGAGAACTGGTGGCGAAAGACAAAATCATTTTTCTCATTTTTCAGTAGGTGGTCAGAGGGACAAGGGCAGCGAGAAAGAGAGAGCGAGAGAGAGAGAGAGAGAGTGAGTGAATGAGTGAGAGAGATAGAGAGAGAGTGAGAGAGGTATGGAGAGGTGGAGCGTGACAGAGAGGAAGAGGAGGACAGCAGGAGATAAGACAATAAGACAGAATGTGAGGGTAAGAGAGGGAAAGGAGGAGATGACAGGAAAGAGTACACTGTAACATGTTCTGCACCAATAGACTGTCCAAACAGCACGCCAGAAGAATGTGTGTGTGTGTGTGTGTGTGTGTGTGTGTGTGTGTTTGTGTGTGTGTGTGTTCAAACTCGTGATCCTGTTAGAAACAAGTTTTACACACTTGGAGCTTCATTATGGATACATTTTAATGAGGCAATGAGAATTAAAGCAGCATTACAGTAAAGGAAACAACAGCCAAGTTTCCATACACACCCATAATCAAATCATGATGACTTTGAGGCAGAAATACAATGACAATGAATAAGATATGTGGAGTGCCACTCTGGAGGAGTTTCTATTGTTGCATTATACTTGTGTGCAATCTAACTGCTTGATTGACCATTTCATCACCAAGGTTGCATTATAACCCCCACAGGCTCCTGGGCACTGAAGAGCATGTCCCCCAAACAACTTTTACTTTATTCTGATTGGATAACACTGCTGTCAGGTGGAAACCTTGTAACAGTGACCATAATTATCAACATCAAGAGAATACTGCAGGTCAATCCTCGTGTCGTATATCTATAGAGCTCCCAGTATGATGTTAAATACTTGAAGGAAATAGCATAATTTGAGATGTCATCAGAAAAATGACTGGACTGCAGACAATAGCAAGGGAAAAAAACACGCTCTGATTATTGGACATATCTGTATCGTTATGGTAATGTAAACTAAAGTTTGCGTATTTGTGAATGAATGACAGTTGAGTAGCTGGTCGAATCCCTGAAAACTCAGCGGTGACTGTGGTAGGGTAATTTGTGTGTGTGTGTGTGTGTGTGTGTGTGTGTGTGTGTGTGTGTGTGTGTGTGTCTTACTGTGTCTTGAGAGTCACATCTCTGGCAGTGGCAGGTAAAATGGTATTGGTCCTCCAGCTGTCTCCTTCGATCCTCAGTCAATGACAACGTCTCTACATAACTTATAGTTAACTGGACACACAGACAACAGTTTTGTTTAAGAATTAATTTATATTCATATGTTCATTTTTGATTTATCCTTTGTGTTACTTTACAGATTTTAGATAAACGCAGTTCATTGCAGGTAAGTCAGATATTTGGATATTAACGTCTGTATTCAGTGCAGGAGAAAGAGATAGTGTAACGTTACAGTGTGAGTGTATTTTTGTATGTGTGTGTCTTAGTCCAGATGGCATGGATGCATCTCATTACACAGTCAGGAGGGATGGTGAAGTATGGAAAATGAGGGGAGACGCTGCCAAGTTAGGAGTTGTTTTTAAGCTTGTGTTGCAGTGATCTATTTGGCTACATTTTTAAAGATTTCTTTAACAACATCAGCTAAATGTACTTCTATTAACATGTCATATTAATTTCAGATGATAATATTAGTGATGATACATCCATGGTAGAAAAAATTCTTAGTTTCATTATTATTATTTATTACTCAAAACTGCCTCAGGTGTTGATTTCTAAAACAATAAACGTTAAATAAATATTGCTCATTAAAGAACATGAAGAGGCAGAGGCAAGAGCACAGTCCATAAAAATACTTCATGTTGTTAATGCTGTGAAGGCACAGTGTAAGGATTTTTTTTATCTGCTCCTACCTCCTCTTCAGGGTTGATATCTCGAACAGCTCTGAGCTGGAGGTTTGTTCCCTCAAACACCATCACACAGTTTGGCCTACAGTCATGGTTCAGTAGAGATAAACTGGGAGAGAGCAAATAAGATGATGAGGGGCAAGAGGGAGAGATGGCACCAGAGGGTGGGAGGAGGAACAAGTGAAGGGAAAAAGAAACAGAGAAAGAGGAGGAGTGAGGAGAAAAGAAGATCAATGCAGCAACGAAGAGGGGTAAAGAGAAAGAAAGAGAAAAGAAATACAGAGCAGGGGTGAGAGAAAGGGGGACATGAGGAGAAAAAAGAGAAGAATTTATGTATCTGTGCTTAAATGTTTAACTTTCAAACCATTCTTGGCAAATCGAGTGTGTGTGTGTGTGTGTGTGTGTGTGTGTGTGTGTGTGTGTGTGTGTGTGTTTTGTAAATCATGCATTCTCATCTTTATCTCTAATCATACTAAATCTGCAGCACACTAAATAAGCAGAGACAGAGAGTGCATGATAACACAAGATAATACAAGGAGAACCTCATCCCGCTGTCTGTTTTGAGACCCACTGCGGCCCATGCTGATTGAAATGGTAATTTCTGCCAACATATTTATGGGAGAGAAAACACATGTTGAGTCGCCCACAAGACATCCATCTATCAGTTAGTTTATTGTGACGGCTGTGGGACCAACCATACGCTGGGTGTCTTTTAGCCCTGTATCCAAGGTGCTGTTGGGGGTTAAATATCATCTGACAACGTGACTCATATCACAAATCCTACACAAGACTGAGCTCAAAGGATGCAAACACACACAAATACAGATAATTCCCTGCACAGTGTGACAAAATGAGTACTCTGCTTCTGCCATAACAAATGTCAGTATTTATTTCTTTCAGTTTGTCAATCTCAGACAAACACACACACACACCAAATCAAGAAATGATGGGTACTCCACTTCTGTCACAACAAAGGCTTTTGACTCCTTTCCCAAATTTGTAACACATCCCATCTTCTTACTCAGACACAATCCACTTTTTTTTCTGATAAATGTGTCAGCATCAATCATCACCGATGATCCACAAACTATTATCTATGTCTTCAGACAATACTACTGTGACTTATACAATGACAACAAGGAAAAAGCTCAGCAGAAATAGAACATTTTGTTGATGGCATCACATTACCGTCACTAACAAAAGACCAAGCAGACATCTTAGACACTCCATTAACATCCACAAAATATGAAGAGGCACTAAAAACAATGTCAAACAATAAAACCCCTGGACCAGATGAAATCCCTGAACCTCGTGAGGATTTACAAGATCATGCAAGAATCCATCTTGTCAGGCTTCAAGTTATGCACTTGTGGCTGAACCACCAAGCGATAGCCCATGATAGACAGATGGTTCATCCAGTCACTTGCCAAGTAGTTTTTGAAAGTGCCTGCCCTTTTCCTAACAGTTTCTAATGATGACTTCTCAGATGGTTCTGTGTAAAAAACCATCTGGTGTGTCAGGTTCTAGATTCCCCACTAAACCCTTTTGGCAAACATTGTCATCATTATTCACCATTATGGCAGATGAGATTAAAAAGCAAATCCATCCCCTATTATATGAACACAGCACTAATTTCTAATAGGCACTAAAAGAAAGAAAGGTTTTACACCTTCATCAAATTTTTGCCCATAACACCTTGTTCACATTTCAACAGCTTATTGACATACTGTTTATGGCATTGAGAAACAACAATATTTAAGCACACATCTGGAACAATCACTACTATTGGAAAGCACTGACTCTGCTAATACACCTCATATTCCAATAAACAAATGGGGAGACTTAGGCTTAGATATTCACACCACACCATCTTCAGCATGTGTAGGAATACTAATGTAAAACAATACAAGATCATTCACAAAACTCATCACACAGCAGAAGATGCATATAATTAGATCTGGATCTGGATTAGACATACATTTATGGCCAAAAGCATTGGCACCGCTGCACTTCCGTCAGATAATGCACCACTTCTCCCAGAAAACTGTTGCAATTACAAATGCTTTGGTATGCACATGTTTATTTCTTTTGTTTGCATTGGAACAACACACAAAAAAACCCTGATAAAATTCCACACAGAACTCAAAAAATGGACTGGACAAAATGATTGGCAAGAAATAGTTGTATTTCAAGCAGGTGATGCTCCTCTAATTTATATTTCAAACTCACTTGTGGCAAGTAACAGGTGCTGGCAATATACAGTAGAACCACACTGAGCATGGAGAAAAGAAAGAAAAGCAAAAGGTTGTCCGAGGATTTGAGAACCAAAATTGTGGAAAAATATGGACAATCTCAAGGCAACAAGTCCATCTCCAGAGATGTGAATGTTCCTGTGTCCACTGTGTACAACGTTATCAAGAAGCTTCCAGCCCATGGCACTCTAGCTAACCTCCATGGACGTGGACGGAAAAGAAAAATTGATGAAAGATTGCAAGGAAAGATTGTTCGAATGGTGGATAAAGAACCTCGCTGAACTATTAAACAAATTCAACTACCTCCACCCACTCTGGCTCTGTCCACTGATACAACATTTCTGTAAGGAAGCAATCACCACACTTTCCTTATTCCTAAGCTGTGTAGTCTTCCATTATCCATCTCCATATGCATACTCTGCGATCTGGATACCCTCCACACATGTTCGACATAAATTATGATACCCCTACTTAAAGCCTTAACTATCACCAAGAAACAATATTCTTAAAATGGAAAAGTACGAAAAAGATCAACCTGATCTCCTAACACAACAGATATCAATGGAATAACAAATCAGCTTTAGAAAAAAAGTTTAATAAAATATATCCAACATTTCTCAGATCTCTTCTGCTGCTGTTGAGCTAATGCCACATATAAATGTAAATGTAAATGTAGGCACACAACTATGGAAGTCAAAAGGAGAAAAAAACGGAGAGAATAATAATATGGATGTGTAGGTGGGAATATGTATGTGTGTATGTATGAACAGAGAGAATTATTAACACTAAACTGAAACCCATCCTGCAAAATGCATCCAAACCTAAACAGATCACGACATATGCTTAATTATTTATTTTCTTTTAATTTTTTTGTTATGCATGTCCTTTCATGCTGTGTAAACCAATATCATCTTTGCTGCCTTTGTATGACAGTATATATTGTCTATATTAACATATGCATGAATTGGTAATTAAAAAATAACAGTGTCAGCATCAAGTCACTGATGCCAAAAATCTATATTTTTACTTCACATTGGTTGAGTGCATCAGTGAAATAAATAAATATTGATTTACTTGGGCTACCTACTTAGTAGATAATGGGCAAATACATATTTTAGTAATTTAGTAATTTTTTGGGTCAAGTATGCAGTGTGGGTACATAACATACTTACTAGGTAGATAGTGGATTGTAGTGTACTGAATTTATCCACATAAGTAAGGAATGAATAATGAATGATGTCCTTGACTTACAATCCTGTGTAACACACACTCAGTGACCAGTTTTCTTAGAGAAAGGTAATATTAGAAACTAACCACAGCTTCCATATAGTTGATTCAATACCTCTTTAAAACAGAAACGGAGCATTATAACCTTCACAAAGACAGGATTTATTGCAAGGCTTTGAGCATATTAACCAATAAAAGTGTTTAGTTAGTTTAGCCTACACCTCATACAGAATAAAAGCATGTAACCCATCAGCTGCAGAATAGTGCTAATTTACAAAGGTGGTTGTGAAATCCTGATGTGCATCTTTCCAGCTCTGCGGTTGTGAGTGTACGTGATGGTATTGCGATTTTAAAAAATTTAAGAGCTCCTTGACCCGTAAAAAGACATTTAATGTCACTGCACACATGGCTGGGGAAAAATACTGAAGAGGTTTGTCTGTATTTATGACCCCCTCCATTACAGCTCCTCTCATTTATCATATTCATAGAGCAAAACAATGGCTGCAAGAGATAAAGACAGTGTGTGTGTGTGTGTGTGTGTGTGTGTGTGTGTGTGTGTGTGTGTGTGTGTGTGTATGTAACCCCCTGGCTTTGTTCTACAGTAGAGAAGTTGCAGGTTGAATATCAAGTAGAAATCAAGCCCTCCAAACAAAGCTTTTATCTGATGGAGAGCTGCTCATTAGCATACTAATTAGATTAATTAACTAAACAACCTCTCACATTAACAATATCTGTTCCCACTAACTGAAACCAACTGTTGCTGAACATAGAGAGAGAAATATCAATACATGACTTTTAATTAATACTAAACAATGTGTTAAATATATCCTTCCCTTTCTTACTGTTGTGTATTTTATGCTTTGCTGTGCAGATTTAATTTACTACTTCAGTAATGCAGCAGACATCACTTAAATGTAATTAAAATGAAAACTGAAAGTTCTGCAAAGCGTACATGAAATTGAATAACAATTGGGATCACCTGTGTGCAATCAAGGTGTGACAAGTGATTTAACAATTTATAGCCACTAGATAAAGATGATGGGTTTTTAAAAAAAGCAGAATAACACTTAATTTGAGCAATCTAATGTTTTAATGTCTATGGTCTGGGTCAACAATTGATACCAAATCCCTATTAATCCCCATATTATATCCAAAATTATTCTTTCAAACTATTTTCCTTCATGTTTAATAAGCAGAAACAGACTGCTCTGTGTCAAAGCCAATAGGTCCTTTTCACACAGGACATTTTCACATGTTTAAGCAGAAAATAGCAGCAAATAATGAAATGAATGATGGCTGAATTACATGTAGCTGCTTCAGTTTCAGGGTCCTGGTATTGTGCACGCTGGCTCACTGTCACACTGTCATGACTTACTGGGACACTTGAATAGAACAGAGCCATTGTTAATATCATTTGTAAAATGTGCTTTTCAAGTCCACATTTGCTATGAAAACGACCTGTCCTGCAACCAATATTTTTGGGTTCGAAACTAGCAACTTTCATCATATATCAAAGACTTTTTACAGAAATGACAAGACCTCAGTTTCACAGCAAACATCATTTTGTTGTGGTGTAAATCGTCCATAACTGCATTTATACCAGTGTCTCCTTTGGAACTGAGACTAATGATATTCTTTGAGTTGAAAGAGACAAACACTGGATAAAACCTTTGAGTCATTTACAACGCATATATATCTCTGGGGTCTTTGTATCATATTCTCAGCTCATCCGTTCTTCCTGTTTTCATTTCGCTGTATCTCTGAGAGGATTTGGTTGTGGCTACAGATGGGTTTAACCTCCTCTGAGGTGATATGAAGTTCATAGTCGAGGAAGATTACAACAAATGAACAAAGGTCTGTTATCAAACCAGCTGTGAATCATTTTGTTCCTGATAAAGAGCTCCAAGGACGGATTTAACATCCCTCATACTTTCAATAGGCCAATTAGCAGAGGCCAAGAGAAAAAGATAGAGAGGGGTGAGCTTAGTGGAGACAGAGAGGGGAATGAAAAAAGTCATAAAAATAGAGAAACAGTTTTTGACATACAGCAGAGACAGAAAAATGAGTAGAGGGTGGTGGGGTGAACAGAGGTGTAGCCTCACCAGTGTAATCCCCCTTTCTTTAGCGAACCCAGGGTTGCTAGGCAACCCAAAATATGAATAGGCAGGGCACCATCCTGCGAATAGGCCCATCATTTATGGATGACTTACAACACAAATCACACATACACATACACACACACACACATGGACACACGGACACACATGGTCTGGCTGAGCTTTGGTAAAGCCACTGTGACCATCTGACATCTCAACATCGGCCAGATAAACTGGCTGGGATGCCTGCAGTGTGCGCGTGTGTGAGTGTGTAGCAACATAAACAACATGAGCAACGACAGGCCAAATCCCACCCTGTTCACTCAGGACTCAACAGGGGGATTACAGTACATAGCCCCTTGCTCTGTGTGTGTGTGTCAATCTCACATGCTAGACCACAATCACATACAGTATCAGTTGTGTCAAACCTCATATTCCACCATGTGCTTTCCATTTTCTCTTACCCCCATCTTCCCCAAACAGCGTTATAATATTCTGTCAACATTCATTTTCAAGTTTTCACCTCACAACAAAAATTCCCTTCCTCTCTTCCTTCTTGGTACTTCAAAGAACTGTCAGGAAAAGAGCGAGGGAAGTGGGGAGGGCTTTGAACGTGAGCAGGCGATGGATGGGTGGGGTTGGTTGGGTTGTGGTGATCTGGCAGGTAATTCCAGAGCTACATTTAAATTTTGTGGCATTTTTATTGAACAAGTGAAAGATAAAGGTACCATCTAACAAACACACACAGCTAGACTCAAAGTAATGATGCTTTTTAGAGTGTGTGTGTGTGTGTGTGTGTGTGTGTGTGTGTGCGTGTGCGTGTGTGTGTGTGTGTGCGTGTGTGTGTGTATGTGTGTTACCTAGGATACAGCCCAACTCCGATCTCCTGCAGCTCTCCGTCACTGATAGTAAAACAATTACCTGTCACCTAAAGGAGAGAAAGAGGGTAAAAAAGTTGAGACAAAGGAGAATTTATTTGCTAAACTGCTTCAGGGGACCAACAATACCTTTCATCGTATGTTCTGAACATTTTTACATATCTTTGGCACCTGCAAAGCCCCAGTGGCAGATTGAAAAGACATGACATGTTTTGAGATGAAGTAGCTTTTAGGTGTGTAAAACTATCACCTGGTTATTTTTAAGACAGGAAAATTATTTCTTTCAAAGAAAATAAAGGTTTTTGGCAAAGTAAAGGCGTGTGATATTAGTCATCAACTGAGCATTTTTTGTTGTACCATCGTTCAATAATACAACATTTTTGTTTTTTAAAGCACAAGTGAAATATTTCCTCAAGGGCTTGTGAAGGTAAGAAAGTAAAATAAAAAGGGAGTGAATATTTAAAGAGAGTATTCATCAACAGCTATACAGAAGAAAGAGACACACCCAGTCATACATTATGAATAGAGTTGGTATGAAACCACTTTACCACCCGCAATATGACAGATATGTGAGGTGAATGAGAAAATGAAATGGGAGTGACTACCTCTCCTGGCTATAACTCCAGTGCAATTTAAACAATCTCAAGAAAAAACTGATTTACAGCCAAATATTTACTATTTTAAAAGACTGTAGATTGAAATTCTTCCCGCTATCTAAATGAAAAAGAATATACAAATTTCAACTTCAAATCCTATAAGAAACTAGAAGAATTGTTTCTTTTAGCATAAAGGGAAGATTGCTGCTATTTAATAAAGTCTGCCACATTTTAAAGCTGTTAAATTGTAAATGACAAGTAGCAACACCAAGGAGTCTTCAGGGTTTTTCTTTTAGCAACCCTAGCTGCGTGGCTCGAGGGATGACAGTGTTGTTGGGTTGGTGGACACTCAGTTATCTCAACAACAATCAGATAGACTGTTATGATTTTTTAACAGACACTCATGATCACCACAGTTTAAATTCTCATGACTTTGATGATCCCTTCGCCTTTAATTTAAAGCCACCAGCAAGTCATAGTCTTCATTCGTCTAATACTTTGGTTTATGACTGAATACTTAAAAACTAAAGACAATCCCATCAGCCTCACTGGTAATTTATACATTAATACATGGCAATTCAGTGTTTACCCTCCAGATATCAAAGTATCTGTTTCAGCTACAATTATCTTTACACCTGCATTAACTAATTTTTTGGCTGATTACTGTGCACACAAGTCTGCCATATGATCTACTTTTAACTAAGTAGATATGGCAAACCTGTCAGCAAAGTGTTGCTTATTTACACTTCCAACAGTTACAGAACCAACATTACCATTCATAGTGGTGTTTCCCTTTTTTTCTCTCTGAAAACAGCTGCCTCCTGCTGCCACGGAAAATTACACAGAACTACAAGAATGAATTAAAACAGTAAAGTTGCAGCTGGACAGCTTAACAATGAGCTGGGACTTGCTATAAAGCTCCATAAAACTGAGGGCAGCTGCAGAGGTCTCGTGATCATTCTCAGTAGGTTCATCAATATGAGCAACATCATCTGATTCATTGTTACTATGAAACATATTTAGTGTAACTGCTATAAACAAGCAAAAAAAATTGTTGAAAGACATGAATGCATCCAAATCTTTACAATTTGTTTTAGACATAAAACTAAAACTAAATCTAACTCTAACCCTCATACTTGTTTATAAATCACATTATAAATTCTCATGAATATCCAGTCTTATCTTAAGAGAGGACACGTTTGATTGAGCCAACAGTGACTCCACAAGGTTATCATAAATCTATGTAAACATTGCATATAAGCTCTAACACTTGTGTGTATAAACCTCCCACAATGCATCAGGGTGGTCTGCATGATTTAAAGGATATATTTCAACAAATTAATGAAAGAGTCAGAGCTTTCAGAGGAAAGAGGAGAGGAAATGAGGGGGAGAGACTTGGTTTGCTTCTTTCAACTAACAGAAATGGCACAGAGACAGTTGCCAAAAACAAAACACCCAAAGAAGTTGTTTAAAAGAGAGAGACAGAGAGATGATGAAAGGGAAAACAGCAATAAACACATTAAAATATAAAAAAGTTAACAAAGAAGTGAAAAATTTAAAAACAAAACCATTTCTGATCTGACTATTACAGAGCAAGCGCTGGTAAACAAGTGTGTTTGTGCACATGTTGGTGGTCACAGTGTGTTTCTGTCCCTTGCAGAAAGTAGATAAATAATTGTACCATTAGGAATATTAGTATTCAGACTGTCAGATAAAGCAGTAGGGAGAAGCATGCAGACAGACAGAGAGGGGGAATAAGATTTAAAGTAAACCACTGACAGATGTTTCCCATCCCGCTAATATTCACACCACAACAAGGACTCATCAAAATGATTCGATTTGAATCTGCAGCTGTAATGAACACCATTAGAGTTGGGATTCATGGGAAATGAGTTTTTTTATGGAACTTATACACCACAAAGCCGACACGAGTGAAAGTGATAACACAGAAAAACCCAGACACACAAACACACACTCATATGAATACAGATTTTTGAGAAAATCTCCCTCTTTCACACACAGACTCTCACACACACACACCTTCCTTTATCATCTCACAAACACTAACACACTTCATAATGTTATTCAGTCACTCTCACAGATACCCATCATCTGTGCCATAAAGCATGCATTAAAATGAAGGACACAGATACATCATATACTCAAACAGCAATATGTTATAAACAAATTAGAATAAATCAAGATGGAATCTAAGTTAAGTGTTTTCATGTGATTTTTATGAAGTAGGTGTCACCACTGGAAGAAATAGTTAGGATGAGTCTAGACCCAGTATTTCCTTTATTTTTAGGAGAATATTTTCTGAGCACATTACTGCTAAACCACAGACCACAGAATTACACACACACAGGTAGCAAATTAGGTGAAGAGGAGGGTCAAGAAGCCTTGCTGCATCATCAGCACTGACCTTTTTAGATCATCTGGCATTCAGAAGGAGTGCATAAATGACTGAGTGAGAGAGAGTGAAGAGAACTACGCCTAAAATCTTCATTTATTGAAATTTTCTTAGCCTACATTGTACACCTTTCTCCTGTGCAAAAGCTGTATATGAGTCTCCCACAGTTTTAACCTTATTAGGAAAAGGCAGCACTAGTTAGCAGCAGCAGGGATAAAGAGATGGATGTGCAGAGAAAACAGAAAGGGTTTGGGGGGTGATGAAGTGAAGTGAAAATTTAAACAAACAGGGCACTCAGCTGGGCAAAGATCTTTCTCTGTCACACACACACACACACACACACCCTCTCAGGGGATGAGAATCAATCTAGCGGAACATTCACATCTGCAGAGTCGCCTGGTAAACGCCTTTGGCATCCCTAACATTCACACACATACACATATAAGCATAGCTCCCTGCTTTACACAAATGATACACAACATAGATCATATAATTGAATCCCTGTGTTTCTATTTGACTCCCACACCATCATCTGACCCCCTACGTCTCCCCCTGTCTGGATAAAAGTTAAATAAAGTAACAGTAACAGTCCTTCTACAGACAGCCGCTCACATCAGTGCACTTATTGTATAACAAGATCTGTTGTAGAATTCATCTCATAAACGGTCAATAAACACTTTGAACAGCTCCTTAAGGTCAATACTTTTGTTCTGTTTGTTGACAACTGATGCTAAATTAAGCTTAACTACAGCAAACAGAGGCCCGGTCAGATTCCATCCACTACACCCTAATTCTAGTCTATGAGGTCATCCATTTTGAGCACATGCCCAACAGAGTTAGAGTGAACTATACAATTCTCTGACTTACAATACTCCACATCCCTGCAGGACAAGAGCTGAAACAATAGGTCAATTGACAGAAAATGGGTCTGCAACAATTTTAGTTATTACCTAATTAAGTCATTAAGTAATTTTTTCAGCAAAAAATGCCCCATACAACTAATTCCAGCTTCTTAAATGGGAACATTTCCAGGTTTTCCTCATCTTTTATGATAGTAACATTAATCTGAATATTTTTGGTTACTGTTACCATCTGAATATGTCACCTTGGGCTCTGGGAGATGATAATGTATGAATAGTATGACAAGATCAATGGTTAATCAATGAATCAAGAAAATAACTGGTGGATTTATTATCACTAATTTGCTAGCGGCAGACCAACTTTAGTTACACCAACAGAATGTACAGTGAGGTAGCTTTCTTTCTTTCTTTCTTTTTTTAAATAAAAGGTGAACATCACCTGTATAAATTATTTTTATCTCGTGTATCCATCCTTGAAAAAATGAGTGTCATCATCTATAAGACATGCTCACCCCATCAGGGATGCAAAGAAATAGCACATATTACAACACAACAGGTAAGTGAGTGTACATCAATCAGTAACCATGGTGATGACTGTTTTCTTCCTATGATGAGAGTGGTAAGTGCCACCCAAAGCTGACCTGTTTATTTATAATCTCCCCTTTAATAACGAGAGCGCTCCACTGCTAAGTATGAGTTCATAGGAGATGACACTCTGTGGGGAGAGACGAGTTCGGGAGAAGGTCAGAGAGGGATGTTAATGTCTGGAGGGCTACTGTCTTCCCTTCTTGAGTGAATGAATCATATTTTACAAAATTAAATTGAAAGGACCTCTCTAACAAATAAGAGAGCCAAAATTCTTAATAGAAGATTCTTAATTCGAATTACATACTGATATAATTCAGCTACTGTCTTACCCACTGTAGAGAATTACACTACTTACTGCATCTGTACAAAAGATACAAAGGCATGCAGTTTTTATGAAGGCTTGTCATGTCATTTCATTAGTTTCAAACTCATGCATATAAAAACCAGTTGCGTACACATGATACAAATGTTTAGAACAGTATATGTGAGCAGAAAAGCATATTCATAGAGCATTTCTGCTCTGCTTGCAAAGAGGTGGTCTCATGAGCACAAAGCGTTGACGAGCACAAGCCCAACCTTCCCTACACACTACAGCTGCTCACTACTCGCCAAGTTGATTCTTGAGACTTTGGGCCCCATCTTGCGCACAGCGGATGGCGGGCGTGGTGCATGTGTCTTTGTTAGTTTCCCCCAGCGCAGTTGTCATTTTCTTGCCCTGCACCCACGTTGTCTAAATAGCAAATGCACTTGAACCAGTCTGTGCGCCTATGGGCGTGTTGGTCTCAAAATGAGGTGTGGTCAGGTGCATTGGTGGCGTGGTGCTATTTTGAAGCAGAGGAAAACGATTGTGCTACTGACAAAAAAAAAAAAAAACAGGTCTAAAGTCACTGGCGCATATTACACTGTTATTTAAGGGGTGCATCATCAAGAGTCCAATACGCTCCTACTGTATATACTGTAGGCGGGTGCGCAGTGTGCAGACACTGTGCTTGTTATGCACACGGACGCGCAGCAGCACACAAACATGCAAAACATTACAAATAACCACAATGTGAATTCGTATTATGATGTACATCAACAAATTAAATATACATGTCATATTAGTTAGTCATAATATTTATCCGATTTAATTATTTGTAAAAAATGGAGAGTGCCTCTGTGGACAGTCCTAACAACCTATGAAAGTCTGTAGCCTCTGATGCTGCACAGAGTGCAGTGCCATTACACACAGCCACTCACTGTTTATTAAATCAGCTGATGACACCAGGCTGCTGCACACCTTTATACTCATCAGACTGGTTGGTTATATCTCCATATTCTTCCTTTATTTGAATTAAATGTGAGGTTAGCAGCTCATCAGCCAACTTTCCTTTCAGCAAAAGTAACTCATGTTATATTATTGAAACACATTGCTGGGTAAATGTGCTGTTATAATAGCAATCAGCCAAAGTGACAGCACTCCTGGATATTAAAGGGAATGGGAGATGACACTCTGATTGGTTTACCGTTTGTTACGCCCAAAACACGCCTATGATTAATGAGGGGACTTAAGTCCATCCCCTTTAGACCATGTGCCTGGCGCAGTGACCATTTTCCCACTGTTAAAATAGAAAAAGTGGATTTGGATCCGCCCCAAAGGCACTTGCGCCACGCTCTTCACGCCATGCGCTATAGATCGTTAAAATGGGGCCCTTAGAGTCTGTTCATTCGATTGGTCACTTAGAAACTGACTATGACCTTGGATTGGCTGTTTCCGGGTGTGTCTGCGGTCCGTCTCCGCTCCTGCACGACGGCGGATCCGATCCGTTTCCATTCTAGTCAATAGGCGCGCTTCCACTGCAGGAATTTCAGGGTAATTTTACGGGGCCAGCCCTGTTGGTGCGTGTCTCCACTGCAGGAACCTCCCCCACAGGGCCATTTACAGGAACTTTTATGGTTCGGCCCTGAAAAGCTCCTGGGTGGGGCTTGAGGTTAACCCGGTGCTGATTGGCTAAACCTAGAGCAGGCTCTGATGCCATCAGAAAGCACCAAAACAACCAGCATTTTTAAAATCCAGCAGAAGGGGAGCATTAGCCTAGCAGACATCGTTTTAAACAACAAGAAAACAGCAAGAGGATGTACGACAAATGGACCGACAATGAGGTGCAGGCATTGATTGCCGTCTACAGCACCGAAGAGATTCAGAGGGTGTTTGTAATCGCACAACGATTACGTGGCGATCGAAACTCATGATGCCGCCAAGGGGTCCTACTCTGCAGTGGAGACACGGCCACTGAGAGGGCCGAGTGAGAGGACGGAACGCGGCTAATGTGTGAACTTCCACCGGCTGCGGAACGGCTCCATCATGGCTGCGGAATGGCTCCGGAGGCCTCCGAGGACATACGCAAAGCTTCTATTTTTGCCAGATGCTGGATCACGGCGTAGCAATTCATCACAGAGCAGATTATGCAGGACAGGAAGTCAAGCACAAATACAAAATAATCTCGTGGGTCCTCACGGCTCCCGTTGTCCGCTGGAGCAGGGCAGAGCGGCAACACTGACGGAGGCGGAACGCAGGGCAGCCGTTCCGGTGGAATTTAGGGGTGACAGAGTCAAAGACAGGCAGTTGCCTGAGTGAATAAAGGGAAACATAAATAATGATATTTAGTCTTCTTGATAGTCTTGTGCAGATTTGACAAGATCGGGGCCTGGTCTAATATGGCCTGGATGGAGAAATATCAGTGGAATTGCCCATTTCTCTTTTTTCATGAGCAAAATAAAGGTTTCATAAATCTAAAAGTGGGTTTAAACAGTGTTAAGGCTTTTACTATGATGTATAATACATTTTCATAAGTGTAAGTGATTAAAAAATGGAGAATCAGCTGCTAAATATAACTACTGTATGTTTCCCCTTGTTCTCTCAGGCAACTGCCTCTATTCAACTGTGTCAGTGATCAAATCAAACAACCAATCAAAGGTTATGGTCAGTTTTCAAAGTGACAAGTCAAATGAAGGCTGTCTATTCCGTCCCCGACTCTAAAGACTCAAAAGTCAATTTGACAGTTAAGTGATTGATTGTTGAGTGGTTGCGAGTGGCGCCACATTTGTGCACGCAGAGATGCTCTCTTGCAAGGATGCTTTTCTGCTCATGGATATTTTTCTGTGTACTCATATCACGTGCACATGCCTGGTTTTTATATGTGCTGGTTTTGAAACTAATTAAACAACATAGGTTTTCTTTAAAATGTCGGTCCCCGCATCCATTCATTTATTTGCTCATTTATTTTTCTGCCCGTCACACACAATATTTCTACTGATTATATTTGGATGAAACTTGGAGAGATGATGAATGAGGGATAGAGGAATGAGGAAAAAGGCAGGCAAATGAGTGAAGGGTGTGGTGAGCAGCCTGTGATGTGGAAAATGAAAAAAAAGATGTCTCCAAAATGTCATCTTCTGTGAGGGGAATAAAAGAAATTGTATTTTTTCATGTTTTGGATACATTTTGGACACATTTTGGACTTCGTACTGTAGATTCTGAAAACACTTAATAGCTGCTACAGAAAGATTTGGAGAGATAAATAAGTCCACTCTAATTTCCTGTAAAAATAAATATATTTTTTATAGTTTTATAGTTAAATTATAGTTCTTTTAGTCTGTGGATTCATCTCTTTTCCTGTGCTTTCACCTGCCACTGCCTGTTAATTCACCCAATTCAAGCATGTACATACAGACCTGAAAACTTTAAGAACTGACATCCAATGTATTACTGAACCAGCAAAGACTTGGGCATCTTGCCTATCTTAGTCTTGTTTGGAAGCTCTTTACGCTTCTTCAGATTTTTAAGTAAATGAATGTTTAATTCTTTAACTTCAACATCAAACCCCTAAAAGCAAACCTAAGTCAAAATGTTCAGACTTTCCTATCAAACCATGCAGGCAAAAGCTGGAAAATCTGGCACAACAGGGTATTACTAACAAACTACATCTTTTCCCCCATGTCTTTTGGGGGATCTCACAGTTTTTGGTAGGGGGGCTTAAACAAAGGACTGACACGATAATCAGTTAATGCCCACATTAAACCTCCACAAGGGTAACAAAACCAAACATTACTGTTTGATACAGTGTACAGTACACTTTGCAAAGTAATGTACTATAATCTATAGTTTATCAGCACAAATAAGATACAGATATGTCAAGCTGTTACCCCCATCTCCAGCTTCTTTTGTCAGGTTGTCCTGTATTGTCACCCCGGATGTTAGCAGGTTTTTGATGACAGGAGTCCCGGAAGCAGGTGTGCCCTCAGTGTCGGTTATCACCAACATTTGAGGTAGAAGATGCCACTGGTTCTGGTTTCTCTTCTGACTCAATTATTGGATGTCTTGGGATCAATGTATGCAGACTACCACATATCAGAAAGATGGGACCAAGAAAGTTTGTTTTTTTCTGATCTTTCAGTTAAACTGAGTGAAATGTATCTTCCATTTGGTCATCAATGTGAGTCACAACCGATCTCACTTTTGTTACACCACACTGAATCTTAACAACAGTGGTGCTATGAGCTAAATGCTAACATTAATGTGATAGCCATGTATTTATAATAGGAACTGTAACTCTTTGTCATTGTCTTGGTCTGTATCTTAATGATTGAACTATAGATACAGTACATGAAGCACCTTAAAAATACAGCTTGCACTAGATTTATTACTTAGATGTGATTAAATTACAAACTAAACATAGCTGCTGATGACTGCTATAGGAACTCACTGGGATGGTTTCACTAACCTGTCTGCCCACAGTAAACTTCAATCAGCAGCAGGAATGCGCTGTGAATGCGCTGACATTAAGTATTCATCATGGGGGGGTGGGGGGATTGGGGGGTAGATCAAAATGATTTCACTGACATTTTGCAAACATATACGGGTGGCATATTTCGAGGTGGATGGATGGGGGTTTGGGGACGGTGGGGAGCGGGAGGTCTTGTCATCTCATATCGGAGGAGCTGGGTTGGTTTGCTTTGTCCCATCATGTCAGTTCAAAAAATGTGTGAGAGGATGGTTTATGTCTTTAATGTTGTTGGAATCGGTTCAATTACTGTCAATCTGGAATAAACTAAAAAGGCCATCAGACACAATCAAAGGGCGTGCCTCTGTGTGTGGGTGTGTCTGTGCGCGCGCATGCACAAATAATGCTTTGATAAAGAATTTATGACCCAATCATTTCTCTTTCATCTCTCAATAGACAGGCAAACACATCGACAGATTTACTCAGAAAACAGTGAGGCTAGACATCATCTGCTAGTTCATGTACACCGTCATGTGCACATACACACATGAAAACACTCAACTGCTTTTTTTTAAAGCTTTAATTAACTTTTATTTCTCTTCTCTGGCTCAGCTATCATTTTTATAACCTTCAAGTCACTCTAATGGTGCCACAGTTCCCAAATAAGCAGATGTGCAGAGATGAATTTTTTTTTTTTTTTCATGTTTCACAAAGATTTCTTACTCGAATTGATTGCAGTGTATAAAAGGTCAGACACACTTAAGACTGATTAATTAATAATTCATGTGACAAATCTCATTTTAAAAACTAACTGTATTATCATATAAACAGGATACTGACAGCAACCACATATTGATTATAATATAAATTCCCATAATGCTGATGGCCTGGCATGCAGTAGTAGAAGCATGAAAGTACAGTCTCCGAAAAACAGTCTTTATGTCAGACTGGCACAGATACTGACCTGCATCATGTATTAGCCATGACATGACTGATCCACATTAACTACAGTTTCTTTGTCAATGTCATTAGAGTATTCTGTGTTTCCAATATCAGTCACAGTCATTTAACCATACATACATTACATAAAATTATTCCAATCACTTCCACACGGTGAAGTATACTGTAGAGACTTTTAATCGTTATTAGCAGACTCCCTGAGTTGAGATATTACAAATTGGTATTGGGAGCGAAAAAATGGGGTTGGTGCATCCCTAATCCTTTACACTACACTTCATCAGGATTAGATCTATCTGTGATGTGAATATGAACCTCCTAAACGTTATTTTCCACTGGTACGCGATGCCCGTTAGAGCTGCAAAACAGCAGTGTGGTTGGAGGTGAGTCTCAACCCGGCTGTCTCTGGGGATACAGTTCATTGTGAGGTTACCTTCTCTATTGACTGAACGGTGGCAGATTGGCTTTGTCCTGATGAGATGACCTCTGAGGTGCAGCCAGCTAACTTTCCTGTGTGAACCAGCTGCCACAGAATGCACTGTGTGTGTGCTAAAGGCAGTGAGGCAGAGATCACCTGTCAAACACTACAGTAACAATCTACAGCATTATTTTACAGCCTGAGGTCTGTGCTTGAGTTATGGTAAATAAAATAAATCAGTGTCCAACTCCTCTGCAGGAAGAGCAGCTGACAGCCCAGTGCCCTACAACTGTAGCTACATGCACTGATTCAATTCAAATGCTTTTAAAATTCTAGGTAACAGTCAAGCTATTTCTTTTTAATGTATTTTGAAGGAGAGTTAAGAGGGCAGGAGCGACATAGGGAGGTGGGACAGTGCAAAAGACAAAAGAGGGAGAGAGAAAAGCTGAAGGAAGGAAGGTGGGTGAGGACTGTGGAGCAAAAATGTGCTCAAACTCATTAGTTAACTTGTTAGTGAAGTTGCTGAGCGTGAACGAGAGCAGGCGGACTGAATTAGATACCCTAGGTGCACCCTGGGAAAACATGGAGCAGAATATTGAGTGGAGGCCACAGGAGGATAAACAGCCACAGTATAAACAACAGCTTAGAAGTGTGGCCCAGAAGTCCAGAGGTTTTAGATCCTAATCTTTTAGGGAATACACCTAGATTCTTGGAAATTACCATAATGCTCAACTCTGTTTCTGTTTTTTTATTAGCAATATGTTATAATTTGTGATAATTGGATTCTTTATTTCATTTATATGTATATATTAGAAATAATAATTTACTTACTATTAGTATTTGTGATTGTATCTAACTTTTGTATTTATGGTTGTTATTTCCATAAATACCTAAATTATCCATCTATAAAATATCTATATGAGGAAACCTTTCACAGTGCTGCATACTGCATATGATAATTATATATTTAGAAAGTAGAACTAAAGTGATTCATTACAAGATGATTAGTTAAAACATTTCAATTCAATTTCCATTTTGTGAATTTCAAATAAAAGAACAGTCACTTATTTCCTCACTGGTTTTCTTAAAAATATAGTTAAAATCTCGTCTCATCTTGATCTCGTGAACCCAATATCGTGTCCCCTAATCTGTACTAATGAATAAATGATGAAGATTCAATTCTGGATAATAATATGGTTCACTCATACCTCACAAGCAAACCTACATATAATACAACCATATACATGTTGTATATGTGTACATGGACGTAGCAGCTAATATTTCTTATTCTCTCACTCTCACTCACACACCATTAGCCCTGGGCTGTATGTAATCGAACATGAGATTGCCTCTCGCTCTCTAATGACTCATTTCCATGCTGATATCCAATCCTCTCTGAGAGAAATAAGAAAAGAAAGTCGACATGCGTTTTTGTCAAGTTGGCACATTTTCAGCTGATGAGCTCGTAAGCTGCTGCACCATCATGAGCACACACACACACACACACACACACACACACACACACACACACACACACACACACACACACACACACACTATACTCAGTACACACTGTAAATGCAGACCACAGGAAAACACATATATGGAAACAGATTCATGGGATCACTCACACACATGCACATATTCACAGACATGTTTCTGGCTGTGGTATAATGTATATTACTGCAACATTTGGCCACACCCCTACTTTACAGCTGGTGGGGGAAAAGTGTTAAAATCAGCTTCCTAAAGAGTAACACTAATAAGTACTAGTAACACCTTGGCTATTTTCTCTTCACATTTCATCCCAAGCATTTTAATAATATCGCTTATATGTTGCAAACTAAAGTGCCAACTACAGTAAAAGTCATCATTTGAACATCATTAACAAGATAATGTGTTCTGGTGGCTCAGATGGATAAATTCTAGAGTAGGCAACTCCAGCTTAGTCTTTATATTACTTCTTATCACTATTAACAAATCAGGTCACTTGGACTCTTGGCAC
Source organism: Scomber japonicus (assembly GCF_027409825.1). Lineage (NCBI taxonomy): Eukaryota > Metazoa > Chordata > Actinopteri > Scombriformes > Scombridae > Scomber > Scomber japonicus. Next base: position 17,083,142 of record NC_070578.1, read on the forward strand.
AGACAATAAAGGACTTGAGCTCTTCCCTCCACAGTGATTAAAGCAGAGTAATGCTTCAAGCCATTAACTACTTCAGGTAAGCTGCTCAGTGGTCAGCAGTAACAGGCTGTAAAAAGGAGTGAATACTGAGGAGCTCAAGTGTGCAGCAGTTCTTTGATCAGTCAGTGGTAAAGGTTACACAACACCCAACAATGCAGGCTACACACACGAACCCAAACACGTACCAAGATAGAAGTGCTTACACTATAAATTTTAGCTGAGCGTTGTCCACAGCTGCGGCACATCCAGTATTACTGCTGCTTAAGTGCTGACATGACCTGAGAGGGCAATCTGGTTTATGTTTATTTTCACTCTCTTGCTCTAAATCTTTCTTGCTTACTTAAGAAGATCAAGAATTAAGCATGTGAAATAGCCACATGAAATAGGTATGCAAGAAATTAATAAAACAAGAAAAGAAAAAAAGAAAAGAACGAATGAAGTTTAGCTAAGAAGACATCCTGGGGGCAGGCTGAATCAGGAGAATAGGGGTTGGTGAAGATAAAAAAAAGAGTAGGATATTGTTTTCAGAGCCAGTATCCTTTGTACTGAAGGAAATCGTTTTTTGCTGCATGACTGCTCTGCTGTAGTCTGAATTAAGGGATGTTTCATAGGGGAATAACTATTCCTCTCTCCACTCTGAAGGCAGCAGTCAGTCAGCTCTGAATGGGCTTTTCGTCCATGCTTTTACTGCAACTTTCAAATGCAAATGGAATCACAGGCCACTGAACATACAGTATATGTCACCCATCAATCAGCCTCAGTGTTTCAGTGTTGTGCTGCATTGGATTTTGTGGACGATTTATGAAATACAAACACTGTAACCATGTGGATTCACTAAGTCCTCGTGCATCAGCTATGTATTAAAATTGTAAAACTGACCTAACAGAAGATGAAGTCAATGAAATGTAATATTTAAAAGTATGTCACTTCCAACCAAAGATCTTACTGTATATCGAAGCCCTGAATTATTCATGATCTACAAGAATCTATGGTTGACCAACAGCAAACATAAAATCTGGCACCAAATACAGTAAACTATTGTCAGATGTAAACACCCATAAGCAGGGACAGAAAACCCTACTTGTTCCTATGTTGGTTTAGAAAAATTAAGCGGAGAGTGAACACATTATTCTGCAATAAAAGCTTGACAAATCTAAAACTCATATTTATTTCAGCAGTGCTAACTTGTTTCATTAAAGGACAGGTTCACAGTTTTTCCAAGTCTGACCTCAAACAGTCAGACACCCAAAAAGTGCCCAAACATTTACTTGAATATGAAGCTTCAGATGTTCAAATAAGACAAATCAAGTTAACAGCTGTCAAAGTTAGTCTTTTTAGTGCTGAATTCCTTCTTGTTACAATTCATCCTTTGCAACTGAAGAGAAGAAATCAAAGAGGGATTGTTTTTAACTAAAAGACTAACTAACTCACACAGCTGAAGCCTCGTATCATCTTCAGAAAAACTTGAACATATGTTCTTGCTCAAAAGGAGGACTGTGGATTTTGTCCCCCATCACTTGTAAACACATTTGGAGAGGGGCTTCTATTGGTCAGTATAAACAGGAGGAATGATTACAGCCAGAACAAAGCTGTTTGAATGTTAATTTGGGAGCATGATTATTGTTTTAAGAAAGACTGAAAATGAAGAACCCGTCTATTAAGTAGTCAAAGCTTCCTCCTTGCTGATGTTTAACATATGCCCCATCTTGTCCTTGACTTGATTTTCCTGTGTTGAGGCTGGTATATGGAAAGCTATCAGTGGTGCTACTGTTGGATGTTTAATTGACAGGTAAGAAAGATGTTAGCATTGAACTGGGACTGCGCCATTGGCTGTATGCATTACAGAGAAAGCCCACAGGCATACAAACAGTGAGTTTGGACATGTTTTTCGGGTAAAACATTAAACACTCTGGTGGTTGCCAAGTAACTGATGATCCCCCACTCCCCCGTCTATTAACCCCTAACCATATTCAACACTGCTTATCCTATTCAGGGTCACAGGGCGCTTGTGCAACTGCTGATCTTCTGCCAATTCATTTTCAACTTGTGTGGATTTCTAACCTCTGACATGTTATGATGCAGAACTGTCCAAGGCCCTGTACAACTTCACATCCTAAATACAAGAACTTTCTATACATTATCACTTTTGGGTGCAAAGATGGCAAGAGAGTTTTTTAAGGATTGTTATGAAAAGCGATGTGCTATGTGCTGTTTGTGGGCATGAGCCAGTGCATGATTTTATTGTGTTCAAATACCAACATGGATTCTTTTTAATGCTCTGGCTTTGTTATGAGCAGATCTTATTTGCATTGTCGCACGCACAGGTGTACGGAGATCATCTCTATGGCAACTGTGCTGGTTTGTGATTTATTATACTCCACCACACAAATCGATATATATTAAATTTTTAAAGAGGTCTGGGATACCAAATATAAGATACATTTCTACTGTCATGCCATGTCAGATGAATGTAACAATTTGATGTCAGAGGTCAAAATATTGAGTCAAATATATTTGAATGTGAATGTAAAACACAATAAAACTGCAAATCCAGCAGCACAATATCTGATGATAAATACGGACTTAAAAGTCTATAATATAATTTTCTTTTGAGATGTTGAGTCATCTATGGTAATTTTATGATTTGTCATTTCTGTTGGTTTCATGTATACTGTAATACTTTCAAAAAAGAGAACAATTCATCAGAAATACTGAGATGAATGTAAAATTCAAACATCTTTAAACACATCAACGAAACATATTACTATTGAGGAAATTATTAATAATGTCTATCAATGTCTTGTCTCAAGATAGCCCAATATCATTAGAGGAACAATGAAAAAAATGGCTTTATACATACTTAAAGCTCTTCTATTACTGGTTTGTATTACTGGTTTGTATATTCTCTCATACACCTATCCACCTATCACATTTTGCCTTGCCTTGGCTAGAAAAATACATGTGTGTATGAAGGTGCAGTATCAGCAGGGGGCGACAGTTTTGTGACAACACTGTAGTTAAGGTCTCATTAGTTTTGGGTACAAAAAGCACTAAGTTAGGGTAAGGGAAAGATCATGGTTTGGGTTTTTTTTTTAAGTATATTTTTTGGGGCTTTTTGCCTTTAATGTACAGGTTAGTAGAGAGAGACAGGAAACTGGAGGCAGAGAGGGGGGAATGACACGCAGGATAGGACCGCTCGGCACGGGATTCGAAACCGGGGTCGCCTGCAATGAGGACTGTAGCCTCAACACATGGGGCGGGTGCTCTACTCACTGAGCTTAACGCCACCACTATGGTTTAGGTTAAAAGGACCACACAACTGTCCTGACTCATGGTTGGAAACTTCACGCTTGTGGTGGTAGCAAGAAATGAAGTCCACTTAATCCACTTTTTCCAAGTTAGGATCTATCCATCCATCCACCCAACCTACCACCTCTAAATATGTCATTTGATTATAGAACTGCACCACTTCACAAGCTCTTTAAAAGTCGAACACGCGTGTACTGTTCACGCCTGGGTGTTGAAAAACGTGACACTAAAATGGTATCCCCTAGAGGATCAGTGGGTGTATTACATGCTTTGGTCTGACTCTGGGCTGCATACACACACACAGACACACACACACACACACACACACACACACACACAATCCCTGAGGTTGTAAAACTACAATTATCTCTCGCTCTCGGATGACCGTTGGGTTAAAGGTCTAATGCTTCATCCAATTATCTGTGTGTATATCTCTGTGTGTATGTTTGTGTGTTCAGGCATGTCTAAATGCTTACACATTACTATTGTGTCGCCCAAAGCTCATGCATTTATACTCTACACGTGTGTCTCTGCATGTTTTGAGTGGACTAGGTTGTAATGATAATGGTTTTTTTATGACACAGATAGTGTTTAATCAATAGTCATCTTAATGATGATACCATTCCCATTACAGACATTAAAGACAGAGAGTGTGTGTGAACATGCGAACATACGTGTGTGCCTTACCGTGTGTACATGCCACACAAGGGTTAAATGAATGTTGCCCTCCCAGTGTTGTCACAGTCCCCCTCCTGTGCAAAAATACATTTAAAAGTTCTGAAGCTGATGAGAGGCTTCAGTCTTTTAAATAGTAAAACCAAGTAGATATCTTTTTTAGGTTTTTTTGTGGCAAATTCCCTCTTTTTGTTTCAGTCCTTTCACTGCAGCTCAACAATAAAACACTCCCTTAGGGAAAAAAAGAAATAATATGCCAACAAAACTAACTATGGAGTATATCCATTTGATCTGACAACCTCCGACTGCTGAATCCTCATATTATCCTCAGATGTTTTACTAAAGATAATATTAAGCTTTTTGTACAAAATCTTGTCCCCCATCACTTGCATTGTAAGACCATTTGAAGTGGGTCTTTTAATGGCCAGTATTTTCAGGAGGGAATGATTAGTGAGGAAAACCTGTTTCAGTGTTCATTTGGGTGCCTGACTCAGTATTTCTTTGCAATCCTTTATAATCTTGGTGTTTTATTAGAAAATATTTTAAATCCAGCATCAAATTCTTGTTTAAACTACATTTATGCTGAATAAATATGTTGTCAACTGAGGAATGTCTTGAAATAAGAAAAGACATACCTTTGCCAGATTGGAATAAAAGGCTTTTTATGTGCTTCATATACTGTACACTTTGCAGTGAATAAAACACAGAGGAGAAGGTATTCATGAAAACTGCATGTTATTATGAGAGATACTGTATTATTATGTGTTATTATGTAACAACCTTAGTAGATATTTCTGGCAACACTTCATCTGCTTCCAAGGTGCATGGAGAAGGGAAAAAGACTGTAGGATAAAAAACAACTTTACTGTTAGACCAAGGCCTTTCAGCCTGCAGATGACCCTGAAAAAGACTAAGCTTAAACTCCTTAGTGGAACAAAATTTAACATGAAAACCTGCCATGGTTGACAGATATCAGTTTACTATAGGTGACAAAATAAAGTGGTGACTTGGCAATCTGATACATCATATAACAAAAAAAAAATAAGGCAGAACTGTGATAGTCTCGCTGCATATGATACTGTGCAAACTGAACAGATGTTGATGAGTGTTGTGCAATAAAACAGTGGTTCAGCTGCTAATGAAAAATGTTGCTGGTCTACATGTGAAGGTGATTAAAAAGCTGGCTGTCAGGGAGGCAGTACCTGTAATCTTACCACCAGATGTTAGCTGTGAAGAGACTGAGCTCTCAAAACAATCATCACTTAGATGACTTATGACAATTACAGATGATTTCTACTTGCCAAAATTTAGATAGAAGAAGGGCTTGATTTGTTCTATATGCAAGCACTAACTTGCCTTATATGATTAATTTGACATTTATTCTGATTTCTGTGACATTTAAATATATTATGTATCAAAGAATAAACACAGAAATACTTTTGTCTATATGAAAACAGGTAAATCTTCCCTGCCGTCTACATTTTATTATATATATACTTTTCATCACTGTTTCATCCACGCACATACTCACACACTCATGCACACACCCATCTGTGTGTGTCCTTCACAGAACAGAGACTCCTAATTTAACTGGTGTCATTAGCATAGAGACATGCAATCAGGGAATTAGCATAACAGTGAATCGTGTGAATATGAATAGGGTTGTCCTAAAGAAAGGACAAATGAATCTCAAAAATATGATTCAACCACAAAAACACAACTTTTCTTTTATATGTTTAAAATCAGAATCCCTACTAGAACTTCATCTTGTTATTTTTCTTATCACCTTTCCTCTTACTCTCTGGGTAACTCTCTGGTGACTGTTTGTTTGTCCACATATAGTTTGCCCTATAGTTTGACCTTGGACCATTATACAGTATGAATGCCCTTGTGGCCGTCACGTATATGTGTATATACGTGTACATATGGATAGCCAACTATGTTCTTCTGCATGTATGTGTGTGTGCATGCCTGAGTGCGACAATTACAGCAGTGTAATGTGATCTGCTTTTGATTTAAACCCCTGTGTTTGTTTCGTATAGTGATAAACTAATGCCTTGGGATATGTGTGTATGTTTATACAGCATGTGAGTGTGTGTGTGTGTGTGTGTGTGTGTGTGTGCGCGCGCGCATGTGTGTGTGTGCGCGCATGTGTGTGTACACCATAGTGATAAAGTAGTGCCTTGGCCAATGGAAATTACCCTCATCCATCTCCTACAGTGCACATGCTCGTGCACACAAACAAACACTGAACAGGACAGACAGCAGGATGAGGAGACACTGATATAATGGTTGTCGCAGACTGGAGTGCAGCACTGTGACAGATTCCTGGTGGGTTAAAAAGCCCCCAAAACAACATGGCAGCTATCAGCTGAAACCAACACTAATGAAACTCATTCATACAACACATGAAACATGAAACATGAAACATCAGAGGCTCTGATCTTTAAAGCATGTGTAAAGTGCGGAGAAAACTACTGTAGAAGTGAAAGCCTATGTTTATTCTAATTTAGAGCTGCAACAATTAATCTATTAATCTATAAGTATGTCAAAAGGAAATTAATCAGCAACTATCTTGATGACTGAATTACAACAATAATCATTTTAGTGCTCATTCCAGCTTCTCAAATGTGAATATTGTATGGATTTCTTTATCTTCTGAGATGTTAATTTGAAACTTTGGGTCTTGGACTGTTAGTTGGACAAAACAAGACATGTGAAGACATCAACTTGGGCTGGAAAGTTTTTTTGACTCAAATTTTTAATCAAAACAGATAATTGATTCAAATAAAACTAGACAAGAAAATGGAAAAAATATCAGGCAGATTAACTGATCATTATTAGTTCTAGCCCTGTAGTTTTATTGTGACAGAACATAAGACAAAAACAAGTATGGATAAGGTAGTGTGAACGACTGCAAATAAGAACAATGGACTGAAGCAAGCAGAGTAGGAAAGATGAAACTTTGGACAGAAATGAGGGCGGGGGTTACGGCATGTTCAACCCATAATTACAACATTTTTGAGATCATTTGAAGATGGCCTCTGTTACTCCACTGCAATGACCAGGGTGGAAATGATGTACGATTTTCTGATGCAATATGGTAAAAAAAGATATTTGGATTCACAAAGCAACTGTTTACCTGCTATGAGCCATGCTGAAGGGGGCGAGTAGATAATGACAAATTCTTTATTTTTGTGTGGATTGCTCTTCCATTCATACTTTGCATATACATTGTTTTAGTCCTTTTTAACATTCCTCAAGTCAAAATAATGAAGAAAAGGTGTGAAACTTATTGTACCTCTTATAAGAAATACAAGTCTGTTTGTTTTTAATTTTCAAATAAAACTAGGGCCTTCATAACTGTGTAACGACGTGTATTAACGTTACACTGCATTATTCATCATTTCACTATCTGTGTGTTGTCTATAGAAATGCTGTCCCATTTATAATTCATAGTATTCAATAATTAATATATTTATTCCAACTTATTTATTCAACGCCACAGAACAAATACAACAAATAGAGCTAACCATTTACTGATTGTTACCCAGGGAGGGAGGGAGGGAGGGAGGGAGGAGAGAGAGAGAGAGAGAGAGAGAGAGAGAGAGAGAGAGAGAGAGAGAGAGAGAGAGAGAGAGAGAGAGAGAGAGAGAGAGAGAGAGAGAGAGAGAGAGAGAGAGAGAGAGAGAGAGAGAGAGAGAGAGAGAGAGAGAGAGAGAGAGAGAGAGAGAGAGTGTGATGGTACAGAGAGAGAGAGAGTCATAAATACACACAAACACACCCACACCCACCCACACCCACACACACACACATTGAGTAGGTAATTAGTGAAACTTTGTGGCTGATATTTTTTGTCTCAGGAGCAAAACATGAGCCCCAGAGGCAAAGACGAGAGTTGGGTACAGAGAGAAAAGAAAGAATGAGGAGAGAGGAGGAATAAGCAAGGACTAATAAAACGGAGGAGGGAGAAAATAGATGCAGAACAGGACAAACAGAGCAGGAACAAAAGTGAAGGATGTGTGAGCAGCAGGAAAGAGGAAAGAACGTAATCAAAGTGAGAATAAGAAAATAATTTTGAAGATTACAGTGCTAGGAAATGAGAGAGGAGCAGCATTATCTTTAGCCAATGATTAATTTCTGAGTATAATCAGGACATTTTTCCATCTAATGATGCTTTATTAGTACTATGTCATTAAATCAGTCCATGTTAATAAATGACTACACCTGACAAAATGAAGGGCAATAATACTGCAGAATGAATAATGAAATACATTTAATAATTCAAAGATTCCTTCCAGTTATTTTTGTTCAATTTTCATATTACTTTTGAAGGATGAGATGTCTCTAGAAAATGGTTCTCCAGCTACAGGAAAAATATCCAAATTAAAAAATCCAATCTGTCCTTCTACACCATCCCACTTACCAATTTGTTCCACTCTAAAAATGATCACACTTTGAATTTTTCCATTAAAATTAACTCATGCACTTGTTTATTTATGACTCTTTTCATGAGATAAAGAAAAAAAAACTATTAGTCAAAATTTAGTCAAAAGCATACAGTACAAAACATATGTCCACAGATAATGACACACAGGCATCAGTGTTGTGTCTCCTCCGTGTGTGTGTGTGTGTGTCTGTCTGTAGGTAATAGTTAAATGTTATTGACCACAACAAGAAGGTCAGTGAATGCTTTCCTCCCTCCTTCTTCCCCTGCTGTCTTGTCTCTTCCGGCTGCCTTGTCAAGCCAATCATTAGGAATGTGTGTGTGTGTGTGTGAGTTCAGTATTTTCCACATGTGTGTATTTGCGTGCGTGTGTGTGTGTGTGTGTGTGCGTGAGTTCAGTATTTTTCATTTAGGTTCCACCTTCACTTTGCAGCGTCTCACACAGGAAAGCTTTGGGGAATACTCCAAGAGGCTTTTAGAGTGAAAAGCAAGCACTGTTTTCTTGAGCTTGCACCAAAATACACAAGTGCTACTATACTCTTTTCCACAGATGTAGCACCAAAGCTAACTGGACATCTATCAATAAAGCCAATCTTTGACATGAAATCTGCAAGGTTCATTAATCAGTCTGCTTTTTTGGCTTCTCTGTTATAAAAGATTTCATGTTGACTCTGTACAATACAACAGGTTGACATGACTGGAGTTGAAGTATGATATTTGGCATCTGACACACAAGGCTGAGTTACACTTTTGTGGATACTGTTTCATAAATGTTATTAGGCTTTAATTAGGCAAGTTGCCAGAACAGTTTAAATGGAGAAAATACATTTACATTTTTTCCAAGAGAGAAGCAGACATTCTTAAACTCACTGAAAAAAAATACATTACTCTATCAGTGTAATGGAAACTGAATGCATAATATCTGCAGAATTATTGTGTAATATGAACTTAGGATCCCAGAATGGTTCAGTATTTAGAAAACATCTAAAGTCTGTAAATGATATGTGTGAGGCGTAACATCAGAATGTTGATTGTGGCTTTTTTTTGTCTAAAATCAAATGTTTCCTCTCCACTGGTGCTGTATTTTTGTTCAATGGTGCAAGTTCAACATTTACAGTGAAGGACTTTCAGATTTTGGTTGATTTTTGGTTCTTTTAAAATGTTATAGAAATGATTCTTGGGGCTCTGACATACACTGTCAGTTTGTGTTGAGCAGTTCTCTCACTTTGAAAGCTGTTTCAGATAATGATCCCTATAGAAGGTTATGCTCTGTTTGTTTGTGTATGTGGGTGTAATCGTGATGTGGTTTGGACTCAAAGACGCGTCCAAAGTTTTGTTCCACACTACTAAACAGACACAAATAGACCTTGTCAATGGTCCAGACATCTGCCTGCAGTATTGGTACAGAACTGACACAGTTCCAAAAATGAACTAGTTCATAGTTCTTTTTTTCCCCAATAGGTTGCTGCAAGCTATTTATTTTTCAAAATTAGTGCCACAGTCCATATAGAACCACAGACAGCAATTATTTTACCAGTTTTAACACTGAAACTATGCGTCAGATTTCAAAATTGTTTAAAGTAATCATATGAAGATGCTGCTGCCTTCATTTGTTTTTGCCTCCATGCTTCCCATGTTGATGACGCATGTGGCGGTGCGACTCTGTGGTGGCTGGTGTTGCCAGATTGGGTGTTTTTTCCGCTACATATTAAGGCCTGTTTAGGGTGTGTTTTAGCCGGGTTTTCACCTGGAAGGCTCTATGGAAACCTGGCACTCTCTTGGACGCTCATCAGGCAGAAATACAGTACGTTCAGTTCACGTTCACCCAAAATATGAACGATTATTCATTGAACGCGTTCAGGCACAACACTGCACGTGGGTTCATTAATTAGATATATAGAGGATAGCCTTTCTTTTGTTTTACTGTTTGTCAACAAAAGGCAAAAAGTATAACTAACCTTCCCTATAACCCCTGACAGTTCAGTTTGACACGTTTTCTTAAAAAGGACTGCTGGCAAAACTGATTAAATCAAAGTGTGATATCTGCTGAAAACAAGTCTCAATACGTCTCTGCACATTAGTTTGATGTTTTATGAGTCCTTCAAGTCAACAAAGGCAGTAAGAGAGAAGTGGGCATCGCTAGAGGCAGAAATGCAGGAGAGACTCAGAAAGAGAGGATAGTGGAAATAAACAAAGACAACAAAAAAGTGAAGGGGAAAGACAGAGAGGAAATCAAAGCATGAACACACATGCACACATAAAGACGCAAACACACAGATCTTGGGGTTGAAGTCAACAACAGCAGGTGACTGTCTGGAGGCTAGCTTCTACCAGCAGCTTCAAACAGCATGATGGAAACATGGCACACACGCACACACACACACACACACACACACACACAGTCGTTCCTACAGGGAGGACTGGTTCTATACCTTTCCCTCGCAGTAGTCAGACAAATAACCCTTCAGTCTTAGTATCACAGAGTCACAGCTTCCACCCTCCTCTGGAAAATAAGGCTATATATCTCTCCCTCGTTCTCAACGCAATGAAACTACCTGCCATATGTTAACGGTTACCCAGAAGAAAGCCTTCAAAGTATTCCCACACATCCTAGCATAGTCACTTAAGTTCATATGGCAGAGAGGGTTTAGTAATAGAAAATTAAAGCCAAGTTTACGATTCCCACAATACACTAATGGCCATGTTATTGCTTACTTTTCACAGTATAGTATGCAGTAAAGAAATCCTAGAAATAGAAACTACTAGAAAGCCTGTGCGTGTGTAAGTGTCTGTGTGTCTGTGTGCGTGTGTGCGTGTGTGCTGCGCAGTGTACTGGAAGAGCATTTTTTCTGCTCAATGGAGCTCACATGCACCAGCTGTACATGGCACAGAGGTAACAGTCCTGGATAACCCCGTCATCACCAGGAATGTTGTGTGTGTGTGTCTGTCTGTCTGTGTGTGTCTGTGTGTCTGTCTGTGTGTCTGTGTGTGTGTGATTTCCGACAAGTTTTCCTGGTTGATTTGTAATCCATTGTGACAGCATTCTTCAAAGTCCCCCCTTTAAACTTGGACCAGAGACAAGGAGTGCAGACACAGACAGTGAAGAGGATGGAGGGGGACAGAGAGAAGGAAAAAAACACACCTACTGAGTCTGAGAGAGACAAATGGAGAGAAAAAGTAAAAGTGATGACGAAAAAAAAAGAGAAAAAATGTCAATATTCCTTTTGTAGCATAAATCTACATTGAACCGGCCCCTTTGCTTAACTGCTCTGCAGATATATGTGTGTGTGTGTGTGTGTGTGTGTGTGTGTACATATCCCTCTGAGTTATTGATTCATAGATCCCCTTAAGGTATAGGATATTAATGGTGACCTCTACAGAGAATGAGAGAGAGAAAAAATGGTTGACGCATTGGAGATGAAGGGATTTATATATATATATATAGAGAGAGAGAGAGAGAAAGGAGAGCAAACAGGCAGTGCAAAGAGATGTAGCTAGATGATAAATACACTCACACACATATATTCATACCTTATATTTTTTAAATCCCAATCTGCAGTTAGTATAAAACACAATTTCTTGCATTGATTACACAATGTTGACTTTGATGGTTAGGTGTCAAAGTGATCTGCAGAATATGTATTTATCTGTCACTAAGTGCAGCAGCACAAACATCCACATTTTATCACATTTAACAGACAATGAGAAAATGAGGGATGACGAAAGTAATGAGAGATTTAATGTATTTCTCAGTTTCAAACCAAGAGTGCCAGCTAGAAGGAGGGAGATGTGAAGATAAGGGAGATGAGGAGGCCATTCATGTAAAAAAAATAAAATTATATCAAGAGCTCACATACAATCAAATATCAAATACTAATAAGAAAGAAGTAACCAATCAATATCCAAGTCACCTCAGAATAACCGAGTTAAGGAAACTACCTGTGTAGCATCTCATATATTAACAGGAGAAGATGTAAAGTGATACAGTACGAGGAGTAGTAGAAGATCAAGGTACTGGAGCAGCGACTGTAAATTCTTAATAAAAAATATTTTTTAAACTTTAAAAACTACCCTCTTCCTCACCATCCTACCCTTTGCTCCTTGATCCCTACCACATCTCCCCCACCCTTTTCCACTCATCTTACTTTTCTCTCATCTTCCCCATTCCTCCACTCTCCTCCTCCTTCTCCTCTCTCTCTCTCTTGTTCTTCCTTCTACTTTCCCCCATCCCCCCCTTTTCCTCAGCTCATTGCCCATTCCTTCAGAGAGGTACAGGCCCACAATAAGTACCCTCCGATGGTATGAGCATGGGGATGATGAAAGGATGAAGGAGTAAAAGGAAGGTTGGGGGATGGAGGGGTGCAGCAAAAGGGTGTGGTGAGCAGAGATTGTGATGTGGAATAAAGATCAAAACCCTTTTATCTCTGAAATGTCATAACTCGTGGAGGGAGGGGGGGGGGGGGGGGGGGGTGGACCCACCCATACAGACAGAAAGAGAGAGAGGGAGCGAGAGAGAGCGAGCTTTTTTTTCATATTGACAACAGGGGGGTTTTAAATTCATACCACAAGTTCAGAAAAGATTTTAATGAACTCCACGGTGGCAGAAAGTCCAACAGATTTTACTTCATTTTAATCAAGAAGCAAGCAAAGATATCTATTGAGCTAAATCTCAGATAAGAATTAGACAATTTTGGGGACTGAACCATGTCCCTCTAGCATGTTCAACATGACCTTGATTTGCCTAAACAGAGGTTACCTCACTTGTTTGCCCATCTGTTACAGCTGAAAATAGGACATCACTATGATTTCAGGTTAACAACAAGTACTGTAGGCATATTTGTTCATCATTGTCCCAGAGAGGGAAAGTATCATTTTCAGGGGATTTCAATTAAATGCTGGCTGGCATTTTCTCCTTCCTGCTCCTCTTCCTTCTCCTGCTTTCCCTCTTTATCTAGCATCCTCCACCTCGTCCTCCTCTTCTCCTTTCCCTTGTCCTCCCTCTACACTCTCATCCCTGACAAAAATAGTCTCTGTTCCCTAACCTGTGAAACTAGGAGATGTCCTTGAGAGAGAGTGCAGGGCAACACTCTCTCTTTCTATATATGTGTGTGTGTGTGTGTGTATGTGTGTGTGTGTGTGTGTTTGTGTGATGTACTAGGGAACACGTATGAAAAACAACACATAACACACTTTTCTCTGCATTTGCCGTACCACCAACACTTTCAGGGCAATCAGTCAATATCAGTGTGATCGTCATTATGAGACACCTTTGCTGCGTGTTACAATTGGATTACATGTAACCTGCAGCTAATGACATTCATACAACAAGCAATTCAACACAACTGGTACACGTACACACACACACACACACACACACACACACACACACACACACACAAATACACACACAAATACACTCAAAGCCTAGAGGGATGGCCATTCATCAACCTATCACCTTCTTTTATTACAAAGTGAAGACTGAGGATCAGCGCATATTATTTATGATGGGAATGTTTTCATTACTAGAAAATATTTGGAAGTGAAAAGTGTTGTTCATTGTCATTATTTTTCATATCATTGTCCACCATTTTTTACATATTTAGGGCCCCAAATGTATGGTCACTTGCCCTAATTTCATTTCATTTAATGAGGAAAGCCTCGAGCACATGAACCACAGACTGGAATAACAGTTGACAAGGGTGAAAGTAGACCAGCTGGGTGAAGGGTCGAATGTATAACCCAAAACTGTCCGCACAGAGGATTCTATTTATACCATAACCCTCCGTGAATGCAGATGACGTCCATGTACACAAATGCAGAAAAGTATTAATCATGCTTTAGGGGAGGGAGACATCAAAGTCAAGTCTGACTTAAGCCAATTAACCCAATGTAACATCCAAGACACAAGTAACTAAACAGAGTTGTAATATTATCATTGATGTAGAACACATACAAAAACATGCAAGGCAAAATTTTATTAATTAAGCTCCCCCTCCAGAAACAAAATTGAGCCAAAAATGAAATAGCTTAAGGGAAAGGATAGCTGTATCAAAATTACTTTACGAAGTACAATTTCATACCAATAAACCTGAAGTTGTTTATTAAAGCATTTCATATGGGATCTCCCCCTCCCGCTGCCTCTCACACAAACACACTGCACACTCAAGGGGTTTGTAGTAGGAGTCAATTAAAGGAGCTCCCTGTTGTAATTACACTATGTTAGATATACTAGCCCACTGGGACACAAGCATTTATGTTTGTCCTTCCTCCTCCTGTCATCTTCCCCTCCCACTGTTTTTACTCTACCTTCATCTCTACCTGGGGGTGTTTCCAGGGAGGGGCCGAAATCCCATGTTGATCTCCTTTTTTTGTATTAATTTCTTTATTAATAAGTGCAGGCTTAACAGACATTATGGTCTATTCACATTTACCTGCTTTTGACATTCTATTGTGAAGAGTTAAATCTACTTGTTACAGGAAAAATATAATTGTATATAATAATATACTTGGATTTCCCCCACAGCCCCTCATTACCCTTTCACCCACCCTCACCAGAGCTGTTAAATTGCTAAGAGCTGCATGTACCCCTTGCACAGCTTAACACACTCTTCTTGTTGAAGGAGCAATAATAAAAACAAAGCAACAAGCAAAACATAAAAATATAAATCAAAAATAATAATAATAATCGAGAAAGTAGAAAAGAAGGGTGAGTAAAAAAAAGGAAAAAATAAGATAGATGTTTCAGTGAGAAGCACTGATAAAGGGTTCCCCTTTTCCAAAGATTTTATTAGAGTTACCTATCAGTTCATACCTTATCTTTTCCAATTTGAGAAAAAGCATGACATCCTCAAGCTATTGAGAGAAGGAAGGGGCTCGATTAGATTTCCACTGGAGTAGAAGAGGGCGCTACGCTAATAAAGATGTGAAAGCTAAAGTATCTAACCCCTTCATCATGGCACGCGCGGTGGAAAAACAGATTGTTCTTATGCTATGATCATTTTAAATGAGCTGAAACATACATTTAATAAGCACAGAGCAGTGAAGAAGAAAATTATCCTAGTAGACTCATTAATAGAGGACAGACCAACTAGAGTAGTTCATTCTAGTAATTAATTGTATTTATCAAAATCATTGGTGCCTAAAAAAAGGGGGGAAAAAACATAAAAAAGGCAAAAACATAGTTCATTGCCTAACAGTGCACCCCCTCTCCATCCACCTCTCTGATCCTTAATTTATCTCCTCTTCTATCTTATCCTGCTTGCTTTGGGTCAGAAAAAGTGCTGACATTACTAAACCTGCATTGTAAGAATCGATCAATACAAAGACACTATCTCACACTCACTTGACACATGGGTATTAAAGCTTACACACGAACACAAAAGTAGCAGTTTTCTAATTTGCACACATACACACCAACATATATGTCAGCCTCACATCTCATGGCTTTTTGTAGCAATGGTTGAGGTGTTTTGATCTTTGCTTATCACTTACAAAGCCCAGCCGGTATCAGTGACAATGGCACGTATCCATTTAAAAAAGTCTGCACACAAAAAAATAATCTGCTGTTGTGTTACATATTAATGGTTTGTGTACAAATGACTGATTTCTTCTTTTTTATCAATAATTTAAAAAATAATTAACAGTGCCCTGCAATTGCTACATTAATTATCTTAATATAATGCAGGGCACCCAGAGTGTTATTGGCAAGCTAGCAGCTGTGCCCTGAAATTACCAAATTCACTACCTCAGATTAATAGCATTAATTTATTGCATTTAATCCATCTGTTGTTTCCCCTCAACCTTCCGTCTCATAAAGTTTTGATGCTAACGCTGCATTATGTCGTTAATGTTTATGGTGTTTCAGCACCCTGTGTTTACTGTTTGCTGGCCTTCTTCAGCTGTGAGGTGATAACATGCTGTTGTTTTAATGCAGTGCAAAATAAAAAGAAAAAATGCTGTGTTATCTTTGACATTCTTAGACATATTTTACAGGCTAATAGACTTTTTCTGTGAATAATTCATTCAAGGTAAAATAAATACTAATTTGTGTGTGTTTGTTGACCCACAATACTTTCTATATAACTGTATAGTATATCATCAAAGGGTCACACATAAACCACTGCTGAGCATAACAAGCTAAACTGTGGTTATTACATCTCAATTTTAAACTTTTACCATCTTATGGTGTTACTGAACAGCCATCACCATTTCTCTCCTACTCAACACCAGTCTTCACTTTAAAACACGTACACAAGCCAGGATCTTGGAGCCATATGAACTCTCTCACACATAGAGAGAGCGCATATGAATTCATTGTTAAACATATTCTGTGAGCCAATGACGGAGAAACTGAGCCAGCTCAAAGACCAAAACAGCGAGAAAGAGTGAGAAAGAAAGATGTTTAGTGCTGTTCGTTCCCATGGTAACACTAGCCACCGGCAAATGGGAGATGAGCCAAGTGGAGAGGTGTACATGTAAACGTGTGTGTGAGAGTGTGTGTGACATTCATCTGGTGAGTTCAACTACTGTGGAGGTGCACAAACACACATATATACATGGACTGTATAGTCATATACTACTACTGTAAACACAGATAGGTTTGATTTTTACAGACTCACTTTAATTCTTCTTCAATCTTTAAGGTTAGTTTAAACATGGGGTATTGTGTTTATATTCTAAGCTAAATTGGTCTTATCTTATTATCTAACCAACAAATGTGATCATGATGTGATTATTATGTTCAACTTCATTATATTGAACAACTACAGCTCCCATGAGTCACTGAAACAAGCGAACTGTCAAATCTCATGACAGCTGAAGTTCTTGAACAGTAAAAAATGACAATATCTTTGTTTACATGACTTGAGCTAATTCTACTAGCAAGTACAGTATTAGATAAGTGTTAGTTTTAAATATGAACACAATGAGTGGAGTGGAGAGGAGAGGAGAGGAGAGGAGAAGAGAGGAAGCAGTAAGGATGAAAAATTGTTTGACATTACAGAAAACAGCCAATGTGTGCAGATTCTACAAGATGCTCCACTGAGGCTGACTGTGTGTGTCTCTTTCTCTTGTTCTCCTCACACCAATTAACTGTTTCCATATTCAAGAATTATCAAAAGCTGACATTTTGTCTCAGTTGAACAAAATGAATGGCAACTACAATATTTTAACTTGGAATATGGTAATTTTAAGAAATACACTTACTCTCTTTCTTAACCAAATAAAATGAAAAAAGCACTACCTTTACATCTGCACACTACATATGAAACTACAGCCAGCAGCAGTTAAACTTCACTTACAATAAAGACTACAGGAAACATGGAGAAACACCTCTAAAACTCACTAATTAAGGTGCTATCAGGGGTGTAATGACTTCCTGGCATGTTGATGTCAGCATGTGGTAGCCAGGCAACCAGCCAAGACACATGTCCAACACATAAATCCCCCATAAAACCAAAGCCTTTCATTCTTGCACTTCAGTTTTTCTACAAATTAAACAAACTAAGATGTAACATATTAATCAGTGACCTTTAGAGGTAGTTGTTGATGGACTTTGTTTGTTTTCTTATATACAGTCTATGGTTTGGACAGATCCATGCTAACGGTTTTTATGCTAAGCTAGGCTAACAGGCTGCTGGCAGTAGCTTCACATTTAGCATACAGATCAGAGAACACAAGATTTTTACATTTTGTGTTATCTTTTTTTATCCTCTAAATCTGATTGACAGTTGACATTTTGCAAAGAACATAACCCTGCATTATTACAGAATTTTTTTTTTCTTTACTGTTTTAACAGTAACAAGGGTAAAGTGTATTTTTAGTTTCTGTGCACACGAATAAAAGAGACAATGAGATAGGGCTGGGCAATATATTGATATTATATCGATATCGTGATACTGTATGAGACTAGATATCGTCTTAGATTTTGGATATCGTACTGTATGTCACCAGAGTTGTCTTTCCCTGGTTTTAAATGCTGAATTACAGTAAAATACATGATTTTCTGAACTTACCAGATGTTCTGTTTTGTACCTTTTACCCACTTTGTCATTGTATCCACATTACTGATGATTATTTATCAAAAATGTCATTGTGTAAATATTTAGTGAAAGCACCAACAGCCATCTCTACAATATTGTTGCAATATCGATATCTAAGTATTTGGTCTAAAATATTGTGATATTTGATTTTGTCCATATTGCCCAGCCCTACAATGAGAGACTAAAATTGGTGTATGTGGGTGTCTGCATTCAAACTCACACAGACTTATTTGTGTCCCTAATAAGATGCTGATTTTTAACAAAAGGAAGCACAGCATGAATGCCCATTAAAAAGAAGAAAGCAGAAACCACAACTACAAAATGCAACTGAGCTCACATCTCTGTGACCACTGTGGGACAACAATTCAACGCACATAAAACACAAGCAGACACACATTTACTTGCTGGTCTCTAACTCTAAAAATAATCCTCTCCATAATGAGGTGCAGCAAATAGGCTTTCAGGGTTTCCAAGTTTTATTCGCGCATTTGCACTTTAAAAGATGGCAAAAACACAAATGTTGCAAAGACACACTCCGAGCACTTGAAAGTCTGTGAGGTGTGCCTTACTGTCCCTGAATAGAACTGAGGGTTCAGTGCTTGGCTGTAGTTTAAGAAGAGGATATGGAGACAGAGAGAGAGAGAGAGAGAGAGAGAGAGAGATGAGAGACAGATGAGAGGGAGAGAGAGAGAGGGAATGGGCCCCAGGAAAACTCATTTATATTCAGGATGGAAATAAAAGGATTGATGGTTAAGCATTCTTCAGCTGGATACTTCACAGGCTTCGTGTGTCTTTGTTTCACTAGAAACGGCATTCGTACAAAACTTGTTAATGACCAGCAGAGACAGACAGGAGCTGAGGGAGAGAGAGAGGATGGGTAGGTGGGTGAGTGCACACCTTTAGCTCACATACAATCAAGGTTAAGCCAAAAAAGGCCAGCTACTGTTTGATCCTGTGTTTTGACCTCAATGTTGAGGGAAAAATGAAAAAAAAACTACTTCCCCTAATGATACATGAAATTATTTCAGACATTACTGACACAGTGATGATTTCTTCCAGTCATCCTCCATTGTCATGCAAATGAATTGTAAACCCCAAATATTTGTGCTCTGAACACTGCAGTGAAATGATTTGTGAAAACATGCACACACTATCACTCAAAATGCCAAACACTATTTTTAAGGTGCTACATGTCACATTTCAGCAATTATTAACAAACAAACTCATTGTGAGACATGCATCATTACCATGAACAAATGAAACCAACACCAGCAGAGTGAAAGTTTCCTCCTGCATCTTCGCTGTATTTTACATTTTCTGTCACGAGGGTCAGATTTCATGTGCAATTTTGCTTAATTGCTTCATGGCACAAAAAAGGAAGAGAGTCACTGTTGTTCCATAAATTAGCCACAGCAACTGCTATCATCATAAATAGCAAGGACATGATTAATCATCTTGGAGAGAATGTCAAACCCCATGAGGCGCTTAACTAAAGTCCTACCCACTATTCTCGGTATCTGAATTCTTGGAGCAGTAAACAAAGTACTTAAGTCTACCACTCAGGGTTCTCTTAGATGGTTCTAGCTAAAGGTTTTGTTTAAAGACCTGTTCACAAAGCTCACTACATTTAAGGATTGATGTTTTTGTCTCAAAAGGAACCAAGACTCCTACATACTGTTACTCATTTGCACTCATGTAAACACATCTTGCAGTGAAGACAACTATAGCAGTTTCTCCAAAAACTGATGATATAAACAAACGTGTCGGAGGGTCATGAAATTGAAAAAGGCAATAACAAATATCTGCATTAGTCAAATAGACGAACGGAGACACATGCTCACTGATCATTTCCTTACCTCATTCCCCTGGGGGTCAATTAAGACATCAACTGTTCACATCAAACCAATAGCACAGTGACATTCATTGTCAGCCTCAGCATGTTCATAGTGCCGTCTTCTGCACCCAACCACCTCCCCATCGCCAGCCAAGTCTTCACAGATTCATCAGAAGACATCAGCCATCACCAGTGTCTAGACTCAGTGGGGAAATTTATCTGCTGCTGCTCAGGAGTAATGTCCCTGGATTCAAAATCTCCCTGTAGAGTCTCAGTGCCAAAGACTAAGTATCATCCATATAAGATTTTATTTTTTTTGCTTAATCCATCTCCTTATTGTAATAAGAATGAATGCCAACCAAACTCAAATAAACATCAGCTCAACTTTTCAATTAATCTCAAATAAAAATCATTCTCATTCATCATTCATGTTGCTACAGTAGTTGTGTTACTTTTTGGTTCCCTTAGTCACACCTGTAAACATGTACTTTGTCATAATATGCAGCAGACTGTATGAAACAGACTGTCAGAAGTATTCAGATAGACAAAGAAAAACAGGATATTAAATCCACTACTATGGTCTAAAGATTCTGGCAACTATGTGGGAAATATAAAAACATATCAATCAATCAATCAATCAGTCATCTCAAGGCACTTTACACATAGAGCAGGTTCAAAACCGTACAGAGAGACTCAAACACACATCAGAGTTATACTGCCTTTGTCTGTTTCAAGAAAATAACATCTGTCAGCAAATCCACAGTGAGGATGCCATGATGTAACAGCAGATAAAACAGTATAATATGTACAATCTACAAGACCATAGGTTCTTCCAAAAGGGAAAAATATATTAATTTATCTGTATTATATGATAAAATACACCCATGCAAAAATGACCTAAACAAACAACAATTTAGCAAACACCAGAACGTAAGCTGTAAAATCCAACAAAAAGTGTTGTAATCAGTGGCAGGTTGGCCATTTGGAGTACTTACACTTCTCCCGATGGGCCAGTTCAACTGCTGAAAAGATTAAAAAAGGTCCCATGCTATTTGATAATGCATTAGTTTGGCCAAACGTGTGTGCGTGTGCGTGCGTGTGTGTGTGTGTGTGTGTGTGTGTGTGTCCATCTCTCCTCCATATCAAGACATATTACATGCCTGTTGGACATACTACAACAACAATTTTAGTATGCAATATAAAAAACGAGATACATGGGACACAGATAGAATTTTAAGTTTCCAAGATGCAACTATCAATATGTAAAACAACACATATACTGTATAATTAGTGCTTCATTTTAAATGTTCTAATACAAAGTGACATCCCTAATAATTTGTTATATATACAGAGGCTGAACACAATAATGTAAACAGCAGTTTATAGGATCAAAAGCTTGGATCTATTATAGAGCAGTAATTGAGTGCAATATATCGTATAGGTGTCTAACTCGTGTCTCTCTAACTTCCTGTATGTCCTTGCATGTTAATATTATAAGTGGTGTTTTTTAGTGTTGGGCAACAGAACAGACACATCTATATGAGCTACAATGTGTCAGGTGATCTGTTTTGGTTGGTGGATTTCTGCTTCATTAACATTCAAAGTGTGGAATGTGACTGAAATAATAAACCTCTAAAATCATTATTCGTGCAATATCAGTATTTTCAATCGAGTCAGCAATATAGTGCTTCATTTACGGATAGCCTGTGCCTTTATTAGGCACCCAGTATTTTATTTGTTTTGTTGTTGTGTAAGCAGACTGATGAAAAGCCATTACATTGGGTCTCATTCAAGAACATTTTCATACTCTTGTACTAAAAATGTTTTTTTTCTGTGAGGTTTGCTCACCAAACTTAACTGCCCCAACTTGTCATTAAGTGTTTGTTTCAGCCTGATGATAGTTATCTGTTCATGAGATTAGACCATTAGCATAATCAACACCCTAAAATGTCCATATGAGGCAACCTGTTCTGCTCCGTTTCTGGTCAAGTATCACTCACAAAAATGATACTTGCACATAAAAACAATTTCACACGTCATGCTTTCAGAAGTCAGCAGACAAAAACATAACAAATTTATAAGTGTCAGGAGTAAGGGGACCTAAAACAATCAGAAAATATCAATGAGACTGCCAACAACGCTATCAGAGAAGCGCTGTAGTACGGAGCCCCTCTGTAAAGTAAATTATGACCACAATATAGCTATAACGTGTGCACGAAATACTAATTCGTGGCCACAAAATAAGTATAACGTGCGCACGAAATACTAATTAATATTAATATTAATATCATTCCTTGGTGTTCGGTGCACTCTCAATGCCTCCCGTGTTTCTGGTGACAGCTGCACATTGTACAGCTCTGAAACTTTAAATGTGATGCAGCTGATTTAAACATTATGCTCAAGCTCTGACACTGTCCTATGAAATCACTTTAGTCTTTGGCAAATCAAAGTGGAAAGAGTTGTATTGATCAGATATTATCTGTGGTATTAAGGATTGCTCAATTTTCTAATCAGGGTTCTATTAGCTGTAATATAAAAAGAGCTAGATTACAGTTTCCCTGTTTCCAGTCCTTTGCTAAGCTAAGCTACCTGACTGTTGCCTTACATTTACCACAGAGAAAAAGCTAATGAGCATATTTCCCAAAATGTCACAAGTAACTATTCCTTTAAATATCTTTGGCCTTTAACTGACAGAGTGGACCCTGCAATTTACAGTCACTGTGGCTATTTACTACACAGACAAAGAAAATATATAATAATCCTATTATTGCGAGTGGGGCCACGCTAACCCTCTTCCAAAGCTGAGCAGTTTCAGATCCTTGTTAATGGTC
This sequence comes from Scomber japonicus, assembly GCF_027409825.1. NCBI lineage: Eukaryota > Metazoa > Chordata > Actinopteri > Scombriformes > Scombridae > Scomber > Scomber japonicus. The sequence goes on from NC_070578.1 coordinate 17,106,317, forward strand.
AGAAGCCGGTCGAAAAATGTGTGTAGACCCTTTCATCACATCAGCAGACATGGGTCTTTCCCAGGTCGTAGTGTTGGTGTAAAAGTGGTATTAGTGAGATAAACCTAATTGGGCAAGCTCATCCTGGAACATCCCTCTGGAGGACATTCAGTAAATTAGACAAAATACACACTTTCGTATTTTATCAGCCACTATCCGTGTTTCCATCCCTCTGAACCATCAAAGAACAGTAATTACTGTAAATGTTGGAGCGACAGAGAAGAGAGCAGAGAAAACGCAAGGGAGGATAAAGGAGACAAGAGAGATAGTGGCTGTCGCAGCTGGAGCCAAAAGCTGTTCATTAAGCTGACCACACCCCCATCTCACACATACACACACACACACACACACACACACAAAACACATTAGAACGCACGCACACATACACATGCCTATCTCTTGCAACATATTGCTGTTCAAATCACTTTGCAGAATTAAAATATGACATCCAGATTGGTTTTTAAAATGATTCAGAATTTCAGTCGCTCCTCCTCCCATCACTTCTTGATTTGACTTCTTGATGTACTCCTTCACTGTTTTCCTGTCTTTTGTTTGCTTCCATTTCCCCCCTTTCCTTCCTTTATCACTGTCCAAGTCTCGAAGTCTCTCATTTACAATCCTTCTTTTTCCTTCCTCCTCTTCACCTCTTCCCGTGAGCCCACACACATACAGCCAATCTAAGCCAATTAAACAAATGGTTTTTATTCTCTCTTCCTATTATACTGTCTGTGACTGTCTACTGACTGCATTCATGATGGACTTAAAGTCATTACACTAAGCTGTATGTGTGTATGTGTGTGTGTGTGTGTGTGATTACGCAAAGCCTAAGCTAATTAGGTAGCGCCCATGGCACTGCCAGCTACAACAGCAGACCAGGGAAATGTTAGAGAGATAAGGCTGAACATACTAACACATTCAGACAAGGATTATTGTAATGACTTCATACGCCACAGACAGGCAAACTCACACAAAGGACACAGGAACATACAAATGTAGGAGGCCAAAATGTGCAAACGCAATATTCTTTGTACTTTCCTTCATTGCTCTGTTTATTTTATTTTTTCTTATTTTTACCCCTTCAATTATTCAATATTCTACATGTCTGTTTCCTTTCCTTCCCTTCTTCCTCCCTAAAAAATGAATTAATTGAGAAAAAGTTTGTTATACTTCTGCATATAATTTACTCTCTCCCACGCATCAAGTTTGGAGGGTTATAACTTTCCCATTTGTTAAGGTATACTGGTTTGACATTGTCTGCATCCAATTTAGCTGCTCAACAGATGGCCAATAAATATAAAGGAAAGCCATGAGAATAAATTACTCCTACACACAAACACCAAGTTACACTCGCACATCTACAGCGCAAATGTGGACACACAGAGATTTACACCTACACACTGATATACACAAGTTATATTACAACAATCCCAGACACACACACACACACACACACACACACACACACACACACACACACACACACACACACACACACACACTTTCATTTCTGCTTGTGTAATTGAAGCCAAAACATTTTTCAGCAGGGTTGTAAATTTATTGGCTCCAGACTCACACATGACATCAGGTAGCTGTGTGTGTGTGTGTGTGTGTGTGTGTGTGTGTGTGTGTGTAGCCTATGATAAATCATCTCTATACATAGGCAGTGAACAATACAACACACTTTCCCACTGGGAGTCGCCTGTGTATGTGTGTGTGATATGTGCATGTTTGTGAATGTTTCCCAAAAGTCCCAGTCACAGCCTCATACACACATAACCATAAATAAAGCAACTTCGAATCTTTTATTGAGCAACCAAGTATGTACTCCCTGCTCCTATCCTTCATTCACTTGCTACTCATTTTTCTCCTCATCCCCTATTTCTCTGCTCCTTGTCTCTGTAGTTTTTCCTCTTTCTCCCTTTTTACCAATTCTACCTACTTTCTGCTACAACACATCTCCACCTATTCCTCTTAAACACAGTTTTTTGATGCCGTCTGTCTGGTTATTTCATCTGAAAAAAGGGATACCATATTTCGCAACATTTTTTTGGACTTTTTCATAGAGATGTCCTGAGGCAACCCAAAGCATGGTATCAGCACCAATCCATCATATTTAACAGATTGGTATAAATAACCCAACAGAATGAAGATCTATTCTTGAATGTATACTACTGTGCTATACAGTGCGAGTATTTTACTACATATATGAGTGAAAATTAGAGCATGTGAAAGTGAAACATTATTTGGGTGGCCATGTAAGTAATTTTGATTTCTGACAACCAGATTGGAAAAAGATATCTGTATTATGTATATTGTAGATTTATATAATTGTAGATTATTTTACACAGATTGTTTATTGTATATAGTATTTTATTTTGTTTTATATTAATTAATTTTTTATCACTTTCACCATTACAAACCTACTATTGTGTCAATTTAGAATTTCTCCCTAAGGGGATCAATAAAGATACCTTACCTTACTTTAACTCAGATGCTAAATACACTTATCTCGCCTCCCCTCTCAAAGATTAGCCAACTTACAAAATATTCAGGTTACAGCTTCTCATTTTTTTCCGGCACTGATCACCACCACACAGTAGATCAGCCCTCGTTAAATCCTTGAGAAACTTACAGGCCTATATAGATATTTAAACATGTCAGACCAGGTGGGTGCAATCCATTTACATGGAGGTTTCAGGGGTTTCGTGTTCTGCATGCTGCTTACTGGCTTTTGCCCATTGAGCAGGGCTGGGGGAACATGATGTTGATGGAAAGAAAAAGATGGAACTCAACTGCAAGGGCAGTGCAGTACATCTTCACAAGAGGCAGGCAACATTTTTTGATTCAAAGACCAAATCATCACCTTTGCAAGATGAACGTTATATTGTGAACTTTCTACGCTGTCAATCACTCGGAGCATAGCAGCAAACTCCAGCAGTAACAAACGACAACTGCTGACCAACACGCACTACAACTTAAAACAACTTAAACCAACTCTGAGGTCAAGGAAATAACATCTTAGCCCTCAGAATCAAATTGAATTGAGGTCTAGAGATTCCCATCCTTACTATTAAGATACCTAAATTGAACAGACATTGTTAATGTCATTAGTAACACCTGTGCTTTCCACTGTCTGTGACAAGTCAAAGTGTTTAGTGTCAAGTCAGTGTTTGCTGTGGAAAAGGTTTATTAAATGTGTCTATTTCTGTGTTTATGTCTGTATTTGGTTGTAGTTCCAACAACTCCATCAGATATGTCTTCTCTAAGAATGATCAGCCGATTGCATTATGTCAATGTCAGGAGTCACAAAATATATCTGTTGTTAGCTGTCTACACCTGTGACTAAAGTTTGTCAAACATATATTTAATTTAATAAGTCCAGATCAGACTTGGAAGATATCCTAATTTTTTTGTTGTATCCATTAAGATTTAGGATGCTGCTTTCATATTTGCATTACATTTGTTTTTCTCTTTTCTCATGCTATATTATTTCCTTCCCTTTCTGCATCTTTCCATCCTGAAACTCTTCATCAGTTAAATCTGATCTCATATTTGGATGGTTAGATACCTGTCTTACATATTAATTAGAGATACGGGAAAACAATTCACTGTAATTAGGACATAAACAGCCTCCCACTGATAAACTTGGGTACAACTTCTCATTTACCCGGACCATGAAAAAGCCTGTGTGAGACTAAAACAAAGCTTCTCCTTTGAGATAAAACTCAACAGAAGAGTTATTATGCAAAGTCATAGATTTTATTTATTTCCATGACTGAATGAAGTTCTCTAGCTTTTTGTTTTAAGCCTGCTAGTATCTGAAAACATTGTGCAAACACCTTGTTGGGCGTGTGGGTGTAGATGAGGCATGTTTTGTAGCTAAATGTGGCAGCTGTGCTTTCCAGTTTCCTAAAGCTGCTGATTCCCAGTTGGTTTTAGAAAAATTATATTCTGTGGCATTTTCAACCTGCCCATCCACTAATGATTATGTTGTCAGACTGTACAGTACATTGCCTGCTTATCGAGTTAGCTTAGCATAAGTGTATGCAAAAGATTTACAGTTTCGCTTTTATGAAACAGTACATCACCCCTTTAAAAGCAGCAAAACTGCATTTTGCGCTGTAAAGCTTGTTACTTATCTCTGGTATTTTACAGGCCATGTGAGATTTTTTTCTAATTCAAATGGCGGCATTGGCCTGTGTGGTGTTTTCCAAAAGCTATATATAACACTCATATAAAAAGCTAAGTTTAAGAGACTTGGCCAGAGAGCGAATGAGAAGAGGGAGTATCAATGAAGCAGAGAAATGACAGTCAGGCAGGAGAGGGCAAATGGATGAGGATGAGAGGGAGAGAACACGACGCAGAGGAGCAGGTTCAGAGCAGATAGAGAGGTGTGTGTGTGTGTGTATGTGTGCACACTTTATGGGGTAACATGCCGGTCATGTAAGAGAGGGTGTGAGAAATGGGTCTCAATGCAGCAAGGGCTAATGCAGCATAACAATAAGTTCACACACAGACTCTGATAAGTGCGCACAAACACAATGGAGTATATACACAAAGACAGACACACAGACACTCTGCATGTAGTATGTAGGAATACTAAAACAAGCACATGAATAGAGAAATATGTTTAAACTTAAATGCTGTGCACAGACACACACACATACTAACATAAACACAATTTTGTGTGCATCACTTCAGAGGAAGTAACACATACATTCAAATCCTGGAGATTATGCTAAGCTTAACATAACCATAAACATACCTTAACTTTAAAACAATTATTTACCCTTAATTAATGATACGCTAATAGGACTTGCTTTTTGTCCCCATAAGGGATGCTAGTCCCAACAACACAACTGCGTAAACAGATAAAGAGATTTACGTGCCCACAACATGAGGCATATACACACACACACACACACACACACACACACACACACACACACACACACACACACACACACACCAGAGAAGGGAAGTTGCTTGAGGGAAGCAATAAAACGTGCTGTGGCCAAATCTCATCTGTCACTGATTATTGTACCACCGCAGTCTGACCAACAGGCAAGTGCACACAGATAAACACACACATTCATACACACACATCCAAAAAAAACCTTACTGTAGACTGAAGCAACACACAATGGACCAGAACCAGACACGCACACACACACACACACACACACACACACACACACACACACACACACACACACATATGCCATTCTAGTTTGTCTGCAGCACATAGCAACACAGGATATGGTACATACAAACGTGCACACTCCTTCCCTCCATCGCTGCTTCTCTTGGGTATATCAAGAGCAGTAATGATGCTGTGGCATTACTTCATTCTGTGAGTCAGTGTGCATGTGTATGTGTGTCTGTGTCACACTATTAGTCTGCTGTGGAGGCAGTAGTCATTAGTATAAAGAATGATTTTTATAGCACAAAACACTCCCCCACTGTAAAAGACTAGACCCCCCCCCCCTCCTCCCCCACACACACACACGTGCATACACTTATGACCCATTTTTTAAAGTACACTAAGTACACACTAATAAACTCCTCATTTGTTATATACTTGAGCCATTAAAGAGAGAGAGCATGGGGGGAGGAGATGAGGAGAGAGAGGAGTGGAGGGAAGAAAGAGAAGGAGGAAGAAACTGGGAGACCTACATGTAAGGAGAAGAATAATGAGGAGAGAGACATGGCAAAAGAAGGACGGTCAGAAAGACAGGACTGGAGCAGAGAGAGACACATGGACAATTAAACCAGCTGAAAGAGAAACAGAAAACAATACAAGCCTACAGAAACACATGAGACAGGAGAGAGCATAAAGAAAGAGAGGTAGAAGGATCTCCTTTAAACCACCAATACAGAAAGGTCCATGTAATCACAGTGCCCCCTATTGACGGCAAAGTACCACTAAGAGCTACACCTGTTGTTCTTGACCAGTGACACTACCTGAGTTTGCATTGCTTTTAGTTAATGACCAGGGTATGGACTAAATACTGAGAAAGTTATTGCATGAATACCTGAAATTAGTTAAAGAGAAGAACACCTAACACCTAATCAAGTCCAAGTAGCTCTAAAACCACCAACGTTTCACATTTGGTGAAATCAAATCGTACAAAAACAAGAGTAGAACTCAGGGCTATATTTAATACGGTCATGCACACGCATATTCCAAGATGACAATGCCAGGATTCATCGGGCTCAAATTGTGAAAGAGTGGTTCAGGGAGCATGAGACATCACTTTCACACATGGATTGGCCACCATAGAGTCCAGACCTTAACCCCATTGAGAATCTTTGGGATGTGCTGGAGAAGGCTTTGGGCAGTGGTTCGACTCTCTCATCATCAATAAGATCTTGGTGAAAAATGAATACAACACTGGATGGAAATAAATCTTGTGACATTGCAGAAGCTTATCGAAACAATGCCACAGTGAATGCGTGCCGTAATCAAAACTAAAGGCGGTCCAACGAAATGTTAGAGTGACAATTTAAACAAAAACGTATGCAAAAGTTTGGTTTTGCCTCCATTCAATTGAGAAATTTGGAGTGTTTGGTCATGTGACCAAGCACAGCCTTAGATTTTTTTTAAAAACGCACTCCAGTCAGTCACCAATTACTACGACAGCAGCAGAGCACTTTTATTCAACAAAGTCAAGTAAAAGTGAATTAAATGTGAGATTCAGACTGAAAATAAATGTAATGTAGGCTAATCCTAACCCTTTATTTAATGCCAGGGAGTGATGGGCAGATAGCAGTTATATCCACAGGCCCGGTTATGGGGCAGGTCATAAAAAAAGCGGATGGGTCACATTTAAGCATAAGGCAGCTTTGGCCACATTCAGACAGCATCTTAATCAGTGGCTCACAGTGTACAATTGTGTTGGTCTAGGGTGTGTTTATGTCATAAAATATTATGACATCATAGGCATAACATATGATGTGATAATATATGATACTAACTCATATCATATTTCAGGGTCCTATGATGTCATAATATATATGATATGAAGTCATAATAATTATGACCTCATCTATGATGCTCAGAAACGAAAAGTCTTCAAATGGCAGTTAAAAAAGTGGAATCAAGCTGAGGTTGACAAGCTTCCTTAGATGGATGTCTGACTCTCCTTCAAACCTTGACAGGTGACTGAAATGAGTGACTTCATATATCTCTTGCACAGGGGTGGTATTGGGTTCAAAGTGACGAAAGCATTGCGGAAATTGGTAATTTTCTGAACTGATTAAAGGTCTGACTTTTAGGGGTGGGCCTAAGAGCATGATTTGCGACATCAAAACTAGTTTGGAAGCCAATCCTGGTGATAATATATGGCATAATATGTATTATATATATTATTACATCATAGGCATAATATGCTGTCAAAATACATTATATGACCTCATATCATATGTCAGGGGCCTATGATGTCATAATATAGGACCTTATATCATATGTCAGGGGCATATGATGTCATAATATATTACCTCATATCATAAGCATAATGTGATGGCATACTATATGACCTCATATCATATGTCAGGGGTATATGATGTCATAATATATGACCTTATATCATAGGCATAATATGATGTCATAATATATGATATGACCTCATATCATATTTTAAGGGCCTATTATGTCATAATATATATAATATAATTATGACATCATAGATCCCTAAAATATGATATGGTGTCAATAGCTCAGAAGCGAATGTCTTCAAATAGCAGTTAAAAATGTGGAATCAAGCTGAGGTTGCCAAGCTCCGTTAGATGGATCTCTGACCCTCCTTCAAACCTTGACAGGTTACTGAAATGAGTGGCTTCATACATCTCTTGCACAGGGGTGGTATTGGGTTCAAAGTGACGAAGGCATTGCAGAAAGTGGTAATTTTCTCTGAACTGACTGAAAATCAAGACAATCCTGGTGATAATATATGGCATAATATATTATATTATATATTATCACATCATAGGCATAATATGATGTCATAATATTTATATGATCTCATATCATATGTCAGGGGCATATGTTGTCATAATATATGACCTCATATCATAAGCATAATATATTACATGACCTCATATCATATGTCAGGGGCCTATGATGTCATAATATATGACCTCATATCATATGTCAGGGGGCGATGATGTCCGCCATGAGTAGGTTTCTTGGGTCAATTTAACAGTCACAGTAATGATTTGGCACCACAAAGGTTAACATGAATGCTAACACTAGCTTGTTGACGCTAACTTGCTGGCTAGTTAATCGTCATTTCTGGCAAGTACGCAATGACAGTGTTTGATATGACTGTACTTAGTGGTACACAAACACACACAAATGTAAACACACATATACACCATGAGACAAAAATTAAACATGCATATACAGAGCATATGCATCTTGTATTTGACTTTGACAACACCATCCTCATTTCTTTATTTCAAATCTCATTCCCTCAGTTCTCATCTTTGAAAGGAACCACCTAATGACAATTTATGTTAACTGACAAATTCATTTTCAGTGAGTGACTTTCATAAAGTTGCTAACCTAGTCAGGATATCACTTCCAGCATTTATGAACATTCCACATTATGACACACATCTCTCTCCTCCCTCTCAATCAGTATGACATCCCTCATTTCTCTCTGCTCCCCTCTTGCTTTTCTCTGACACACTCTTTTCTTTAATCCACAGTGTTGTTCACTCTTCATCTCCCTCAGAATACAGTACAATTCTCAACAACATTTTGAAACACATATTATCAGCAGTTTTTCCCAGCTTCACAATCCAATCTTACACACACGCACACACATAATTACTTTCATACCTCACCTAAGATATTACAACATCTCTCTCCCTCCATCATTTTTCATAAATTATGTAAAAACATAGAAAAAATCCACAAACAAGTGTGTCTATGACATCAAATTCCACAGTACCTATATTACAGAGATTTCTGCTCTCACAGAAGGAAAGGAACAACAAGACGTAAGAGTCTGCATCAGCTCTGTAGGACTGTAGTGTTCATTGTAAACCTAATTGTAACATCCAAAGTGTGTGTTTTATCCTCAGCAGTCAAGGCAAAGTAAATGCAACAAATGGCTGTGGTTATCATGCTGACAATGTTAACAACTGATGTTTAGCAATGTTAACCAGGAATGTTTGAGGTTTTTTGCTTCCCTACACTTATTACTAAAACCATATTTTTGGAACACCAAAAGTTATTTTTTTCCCACAAAATTAAATTCAAATTATTCTTTATAAACAGAAAAATCATTATGTCAGATAAGTTGATGGTTTATTGTTTTGATTGCATCCATGTCATGCAGTTTATGGGTGAGTGCTGCTCATTTGCAATGTTCATGTTTGTTTTATGGAAACACAGTACACTCTTTGAACTGACTGCTTTCAATTAATACTCAAACATGCTCATAGATGCAACCGGTGAGATGGGACAAACACAAACACACATTCACACACACACATTAGATTTAAAATACCTGGCGGCTATGAAATCTTAGAGAGCAGTCACACAAGTTAACAGATAACAGAGGTAGACTTGCACATGTAATGATTTGCAGTTTAAACTCTAGTGAAGGCAGCTGGTGTGTTTTAAGAGAATAAGACCCCAGGTTGTTCTGGGAATACACACACACACACAATAACACACAGGGCTCTAATCACGGATGCTGGGAAGATCTTGGACATATGTTGAGGTATGTCCAAGCACAGCAGGGGATGCTAAAAGCAATAAACAGTTGCTTGTGTTGGTCTGTTTATGTGTTTGTGTGCAGGGGTAGGCATGTCCGTACTTGTGTATCTGTATTCATGTGTGCATAAAGGTGCCATGCTGTTTATATGTCTATAGTATGTGCCATAAAAAATATTAAGATAATATTACGTTTACATGCAATTAGCCCACCTTTGCAATAAGGTTGAGGGGTTCCTGGCAGGAAGGCGGCAGTGCTGATGTCATTTCCTGTACAGGTACTTCCTGTGTCAGGTATAACTGTAACATGGTTGCCAGCTGAGAGAGACCTTGTTTCTTCTGCTCAGACATGGAACTCAGGTCTGTGAAAGATAAAAAATAATAATCTATTTGATTTTCATAATGTCTAAAAGAGCTTTAGCATTCTGAATAACTCAAACACACTTCATTTTCTGCTTCAATTCAGACACAAATACCACTCATCGTGTTTCTTACATGTCTGGAGAGAGCTGTTATATGGTTGGGAAAGCAACCATTTTGTCTTATGTGCTGCATAAAAACAACATAGTCCTGGAGGTCAGACTTACGTGATTCATGCTCCTCTAATGTGTAGAGCTCCTCACTGCTGTTATCAGATGGACTTAACTGGAAGGCAACAGACAGAGTGGGGCAAAAGCATGTCATTCATCTTTTAAAACATCATTCTCCTGCTCTTGTTTCACCTTATTAGTGTAGTAGTAGGAAGCTGTAGCACTCCCTCCAGCATATTATTGGCTGGGGGACTGAAATCCTTTGACCTAAAAAAATCCCCGACCTTCTAGTAACAAATAAGAACTGCTATAAAGTGACATTTTCTCAGCCAACAGAGGGATTGTGTTCTTCATATTAAGTGCAAACATTAATGTTACAAAAACGTACAATGAACAAGGTTTTTACTACACAGCTGAAGATATATGTGAGTGACTGAGTGAGTGAGTGAGTGAGTGAGTGAGTGAGTGAGTGTGAGTGTGTGTGTGTGTGTGTGTGTACACTACAGGTCAAAAGTTTTAGAACACCCCAATTTTTTCCAGTTTTTTTATTGAAGAAATGTTTTCAAGCTTACCATCTTGGTCTTTTTTCCTAAGGTAGTTCTGGCATAGCTTGGACTTATATTTTGGGTCATTATCTAGCTGTAGGATGAACGCCTGACCAACTACATGTATACCAGAGAGTACTGCATGGTGCTGTAGAATGCTGTGGTAGCCGACACTGGATCCAGAAAAACAGCCCAAGACCATCATGCTTCCTCCTCCATATTTGACAGTTAATGTCACACACTGAGGAACCATCCTTTTGCCTGCTCGACGGCATACAAAACTCCTGCGTGATGAACAGAATAGTTTAAATGTTGATTCATCAGTCCATAACACCTTCTTCCAGTCTTCAGTAGTCATTGGTGGTGTTTCATGGCCCAGGCAAGCCTCTTCTTCTTATTCTGATGTCTTAGCAATGGCTTTCTTGCTGCAACTCGACCTGTCAAACCTGCAACTCCAAGTCTTCTCTTCACAGTTGAAACTGAGACTTGCTTACTACGACCACTATTAACCTGTGCTTGAAGCTGTTGTCCTGTGAGCCGTCTATCACGCAAGCTGTTAACTCTCAGAAACTTGTCTTCTGACTCTGTAGTGGCTTTGGGTCTGCCAGACCTCTTCCTTTCAGAGTTTCCCCCAGTTTCTGAATGCTTTTTGATGGTGAAGGAAACTGTACTCACTGACACTTTGACTTTCTTCACAATTTCTCTGTAGGAAAGGGCTACATTTTTAAGTGTTTTTGTATAATTTTCAGTTTTGAGTAACCTTACCTTTTTTTTTTTAACCCCTGGCAGTTCACCAGTTACCTTTGTACCATTTCAAGCTATTCATTGGAACTGGAAAAATTGGGGTGTTCTAAAACTTCTGACCAGCAGTGTGACACAAACCATGAATGCCAATGAAAGACTCCAGAAACATACCAAGGCAAAGATGAGTCTCGCGGCCAGACGGACTGAGTCAGTGGGAATTCTGGGAAGGAGGCTCCGCAGACATTTACACTCCCTCTTATGGCTGCACCATGCTCCTTTCTGCGGGAGACAAGAATTTCAACAAACTGACACATACACACACACACACACACACACACACACACACACACACACACACACACACACACACACACACAAGCACGTAATACCTGGCAGGTGATATTGCAGTAGCGAGTCATCTTGCACTGGGAACACCTCAACAAGGTCTCACGCCTAGAAAGAAGAACAGAGAAGAAGAAGAGTTTAAATCTGCACAAATTGTCCATCCATTGATTCCATACAGAGACATTTGACACACAAAACCGTCAGTGAAGAGGATTCAATGGGTGGTTCACTGTTTGCAAAAAGCTCTCTAGGCCAGAGATAGAAAAATATTTTCTTTGAAAGTGAACGACTCAGTGAGCTGGAATTGGACTTGTATTTTAGATTTCTGAAATCACTCATGTCAGACTTTTCTTTCTATTGCACCATTTTAGTGTTTGAATAAAACCTGTCCTCCTACTCCAAATACACAACAGTTTTGGCCACATATAAGCTGCTACATTACCAAATATATGCACATATCCACCCAAGCATGCTTTCCTGTCATTGTCTTGACCTTTTCCTGTGTAAGGACATTTGCCATTTGCTATATTAAGCTGATTGTGTGTACCCATTACCTTAGGATCTTCTTCCAGATTGTCATCTAAGAGCAATCCATTAGATACCCTCTCATCACTGTCACAGGCTGTTTGTATCACAGCAATCACATGTCTGAGCACCCGTGTGCGTTAGCGGTGTGACCACTCATGGTATTTATGCTTGGTTTTCTTTGCACTAGTGTGTGTTGCCTGCCTCCGAGGTCTGCTGTGCTCTAAGAATGACGCCGCTATCCTTTCCAGCTTGGCTGTCAATCTGATAACAAGCCGGTAGCAGTGTCTGTCTGCTTTACGTAGCCAATTACAGCCAGTAGAAAGTGCATCACTAAAAAACACACATGAGACAAGATCTGAGTCAAAGGAACTTTCAGGAATTGTGTGTGTGTGTGTGTGTGTATGTGTATGTGTATGTGTGTGTGTGTGTGTGTGTGTGTGTGTGTGTGTGTGTGTGTGTGTGTGTGTGTGTGTGTGTGCAGAGGCCACTATGATACATTCAGACATTTACAGAGGCACTGTGCTTACAATATTTAATGTTACAGCAGGCTTTTGGGGCATCTATATGAATTAAGTTAAAATAATATAAAACAACAACAATAACATTAATAATAATAATAATAATCGTAGAAACTGAACACAGAAAAGAACCCAGGTGCTTAAACAGCCACAAATTAATAAGTAAATGTCAAAAGGACACTTCAGCAATTATAGTTTTACCCCTATTACCTGAATGCATATATATATATTTTTTTTTTCCCTTGGATGATATTTGCTCTCTCCCTCTTTAAAATTAGATTTCAATATGACAGAAAATAGACAGACAGATAAAAGCAGGGAGGCAGTGAGAGAGGTGACATGTGACAAATGTCCCCAACAGGAATCAAATCAAGGACACTGTGATCTCACGGTATGTGCCTTAGACCATCAGATGATGGGAACGCTGCACACATCAGGTTTCTGAGTCTACAACCTTGAATCCTGCCTCTGTATCAACAGACAAACTGTGTGTGTGCCTGTATACAGCCTCTGTTTTGACAGTTTTTCTGGGCTTCACAGTTACAGTCTGACAACCTTTATTCCATCTTTACTGAAAGTCGTTTAATTCTGATACCTAAGCACAAACAACAGCTGACTACTCCTGCTGCTTTGCTTCTTGCATTTAATGTTGTGTGGGTAAGGTTGTTTTCTCAAGATTTGTAGCGTCATTCTAACACTGCAGCATATAAGCATAGGGGGAGTCAAGCTTAGCGGAGGAGCCTGAGGCTTGTTTGGCATGAGCTCAAACATAGAGAGATGTCACTCTGGTGGGTTCATCACATGATATGAGAGGAAAAGAGAGAAAGACAAAATGATAGAATTTTGGTAATTAAATCTGACAGTGGATGGTTTTATGAGCTTGCACACACACAATTAGGTAATGGAGAACATGTTATAATGGATGTAAATACATTAGCCCAGGGTTTATTGCACTAAATATGGGATATTTGATTAGATTGGACATAATTATGAACGCAGTAGATGACATTATAAGAACCTTAAAGGCAAAAGCAGGGTATGAACATACGTAGAGCTGACAGAAGGCGGCTGCCTGTCAATGTTAGTGACAGAAGTTAAGTGTTTCCTATGACCGTCTATCAGTGTGTGACTAGACTGGACTGTTGTGTTTGGCTTGAGAACCCTCCAAGCCAAACTTCCAAAACGCTTATTTTCTATTCTTCTCACCCTCCTAGTTTCTATACTTTCTTTCTGTTATTCTCATCTTGTCCTCCCTTTCCTGTGCTCAAACTATCTTGCTATGCCGCTGTGTCCTACTTGCTTTGACCTTTCCAGACTGGGACCCTGAGGTTCACGAAAACACAGCTATTCTTGTCATGTTGAGACCAAACAGAAACATGGAAGCCACCCACATGTTAAAAAGAAACACATGCTTGCAGCATGAGACACAAAGCAATAACAATAGATAAACCAGCCCAGACTTAAACACAGCCAGGTCCTGTGTAGCTTCAACATATGAACTGTGAACATAACTCAGACACTAACAGTTTGATCACATCACAGGTTGCCAGCTGCACAAAGTCCATCCCTGAAAGGAAGACTGATGCTGACCACGACCCCCCCACCCCCTTGCAGTTCTTTACTTGTCCCCCTGTAGCTTAACCCTGTGGGAAATATTCACATGGTTACATTGACATGCTGACATAGTTACACTGCATGTTGCTCTATATGTCATATGTCATTTGATATCTTGAAGATTTACAACGTCCACTATGAGGTAGACAGTCTCTGTTCAAAATCTGTTTTAAAGTGAATTTCATCATGAAAATGGAATCCTACAGAAACACGACATTCATTTTTATTAACTATCAGAACAGAAATATATAATTGAATACATTAAAGTTACAATTCTCAACCACTGTAATGATGTTTGACTTTAACATGCATAAACATGCCTGTATGCATCCATGCCGACAGCGTTTGTAACGCTAAAGTAATGTGATCATGGAAAACAGAAAGCTGAGAGGTGTCACACAAGAAGAATATATTGAGTGAAAAACTCACAAACTAACAATTTTGTTTTACATTATTTGTATATAAATGTATCTGTAATTATATGCTCAGTGCTTCCTCCAGTGAAGATGAAGAGTGAAAGTTTTCTCCCTTCTCTTTGTCTGTTAGCAAGAAATCTTGTCTAAAGTAATTCATCAATTCTTACGAAACACTGTATGAAGGTCAGTCATGACACAAGCAAAACATTTCTCACTTGGCAAAAATTGTAAAACTGGCACTTGATGAGTTTAATAACTGTTCATTATTTTAATTCATGGCTCTTCCAAAAATGCCTTCACTCAGGTCTTATCTGTGCAAAGCTGGAAGCCACAACCATCCATCTGCGATCCCAAGTCACTGCGATCCCATTAACAATATTTAATGACAAAATGTATTAAAAGTTTGGGCAATCTAATGATATACTAAGAGATTATACAAAATTGTCAACAGTCAGAGATTTGTGCCCTACATTTTATATGGAGGTATCCCTTAAGGGCATTACAGTTAAATAATGTATGTATATATAGTTTCTAAGCCATGTTAATGCGCAGTTGCACCGCAGCAACTGTTGTTATGGCGACCGCCTCCAGGCTGATAAGCTCTCAGCATTTATAGGGTTTCCACTTAGACACAAAAGCACATGCACATACACACACATGGAGTATGCATCAGTGTATAGATAATAGTCACATGATTCAGGTGTTCCAGCAGGACTGTAGAGCGGATATCTTGGCTAAACATAATTGATATTTACTCTGTAAGGGATTGTGTGACACAAATATTTTTGCTCTTTGCTTATTGAAAGTTGGAGAAATGGATGAAAATTGTGTGACACTGACGCTAACTACAACTTGCCGCCAGATTTGGAGGCCATCTGACAGACGGGGGAAAAAATTAAATGAAAAACCTGAAGAAAAGAGTGGAGAAACATATCAAACTGCAGATGCGTCCATGCATCAAGGCTCACTGAACGGTTTGGCAAGTATGAAAATGATGTGAGCCTTTAACGTCGCCAGATCTCAGCCCAGCTGAACACATATGGAAGATTTTGGAACAATGTTTAAGACAATGCTCCACCACAATCTCCATAAAACCAAATGATATAATATAAATGTTAATCTACAAATCTATTCAGTGATGACTGCTTGTCTCTGATGCTGAAAGTCATTTTGTCAGTTATGTTGTTTTTTCTTTCTATCTGCTGTACTCAGATTTACCTGTTTAAATAAAGGTTGTATGACATAAATGAGGGAATATCTTGTGGAGGAATGGTGTTCATCCCTCTAATACAGCTCCACAGACTTGGCAAGGACCACTGAAGCTGATCTGGAGGCTCGCAGTGGGCTGACTCCATATGAAGACATTGTTGCTTTTGCTTTAATTTATCACTCATCTGTATGTGTGTAGTGCTGCTGATCAACGTCTCACTATAGCTCAACAACAACAAAAACAACCACGACAAAACTGACTTTCTTTTTATAGCAATATCCTGTAGTTCAACGGTTCAACCAAAGTGCTCTCTCAACTGACTGCTCGCTGCTTTTTATTCGGGATCAGCAAACATCCAACACCCACACACAATCTGTTCATTTCACACACACATTACTTCATGATTCAAATACACAGAGACGACTATGCTCGGGCCTCTGGCAAGAACCAATAATAGTTCAGGAACGTACACTGCTACGTACAGTATGATACACACACTGATTTAATGTTAATCCAAATATAGATGAGGACACTAACAACAGAGCAGAAAGGATCAAAACAGTGAAAGACAGCGAGAGAAAGAAGAGAGAACAGAAACAGAAAGTAAAGTGTAAACCTCAGTCTCCTTCAGGTCGTTAGTATGCAGCTGTGATCAACACTGTAATTTCTTGTTTAAGGATTACTCATTTTCATACAGATCTTGATCATCCCTCACATGAAGCACATCGGTCTCATCTTCCCTTATTATGTCCCCTCTTTTCCTCTGTCATCTCCCTTCCTTCATCCATTTTCCCTCTCCCCTTCTTCCCCCCTGCTTTTCTCGCTCTCTTTCTTCTACCTGTTTCTCTCTGTCAGATGTTGTATTTAGTGATGGTCTTCTGGATGGCAGGTCCATGGTTGGGACTGCGGGCACAGTAGGAAAAACTCATGAATAACATTAGATGGGTTTCATTAGGAACATGCAGTCTGGTTGAATTAAAAAACAGACACACTCTTTCGTTTTCTCTCAGCAACCTCTTCCTCTCATTGTCATACTCTCTTCCATATTTTGTTTTTCCCTTTTCACATTCTCATTGTAGCATTCCTTTCCTTCCTATGATTCTACATACAAACACAAACAGTTATCACACTACCTCCATATGCGGGGTCATACTGTTGGGATAAAACCATTGTAAAATGTATCAACAATCAGTTAATACTTTAAGTCGTGCAAGTCTCTGGCAAAACTGGTAAACATTTGCTGGCTCTAGCTTCTCAGATGTGAGGATTACCTGCTTTTCTCTGTTTTTTATCATTGTAAACTGAATATTTGTCTTCATCTGT
Source organism: Scomber japonicus (assembly GCF_027409825.1). Taxonomy (NCBI): domain Eukaryota; kingdom Metazoa; phylum Chordata; class Actinopteri; order Scombriformes; family Scombridae; genus Scomber; species Scomber japonicus. Next base: position 17,123,856 of record NC_070578.1, read on the forward strand.
TGGTTGGGAAAAAAACAACAATTAGAAGATGTTGCCTTGGGTTCTGGTAAACTGACCATTTTACAATATTTTTCTGACATTTTATCAACTAAAGGATTGCGGGGAAAACATACACACATACACACATACTCATATTGAAAAGAATTCCCTAATCAAGATTACTGTGTTTATTTCTGAGGTGGAGCCTCACCAACTGCAAGCAGCATGATAAGGTTTTCTATTGTAGAGAACCCAGGTTTATTATTTAATGACATTAATTATTGAAGTGGTTATTTTGTCCAAATTAAGATTTGAACTACATAAACTTAAATGTATTTTGGTTGTTACAAAAGGCAGAACTGGATTTATTATATAGTTAAGCCGTGCACACCCACTGCGTTCGGATGTCATTCTTATCAGTCCATCATAGAGACCCTGTTTACAACTGGCACTGGTGATAACTGTGCGTGGGGTCGTTGGACAGCACAAAATCTGGACACAAGTAATCAGCTCGAGATGCGTAGAAAGACAGGTGTGAACGGCAATGTATCTCAGTTGTTCACTTGTGATCAGATCAAGCATGGCACAAGTTAAAGGCAGGTGTAAACAGGGCTTAAGAATCCAGTGACCTCCTAAATCTCTGCACAGCCACAACCACTTTCAGCCTGAACAGAGATCTAATCAGCCAGAATAACTTCAAACACCTGCAGGCCCAGGGGAGCACAGGACCTTTAAAAGGAAACATCCTGTGAGCTAAATGAGATACTAAAGTCACTGAAGTACTGAGGAAAATCAAATTATAAGATATTTATACGAGCTAATACCTAGTGGGTTTTTGTCTTGTTCTGTTCCTTAAAATTACAAACACTAGTGATTTTACGCCAATCTTTGAAACGAGCACTTATTATCAACTCCAGAAAAGTATATCTTTTTAAACATAAAAGACTTTGTGCAGGACACAAATTATATAACAGAGATGAATCTCAGAGTGGAAGCACAAGCTAAGAAACACAAAAATAGAAAAGCGAGAAGAAGAAAGGACATGAAACCGTCACTAGACAGTGTATGAAGTGTGATGGATTGACTGAAAAATGCTCATTTTCTGCATTGATATGCATGAGCATGGATGTGTGCACTTGCATGCGTGTATATGTGGTCAATTCTGTTAAGTCTATGCTATCAGACACCTAATTAGGCCTACCTCAGCATGTCTCTGTTGGTGTGTGTGTGTGTGTATGGCATGGTAATTAATTTCCCTTGAGTATTGGCTGTTGTGCCGTAGCCATGAGAGCAAGTTAGATCTGTGTTCATATGTGTGTGTGTGTGTGTGTGTGTGTGTGTGTGTGTATTTGTGTGTTAGTGTATGTTAATAATTAGTGGGGTCCTCTTTTCTGGGCTGTCCGGTCGTGCCTGAGTGGATTTTCTCATTTCCAGGCTGAGTAGCTAATACAGCATGGTGCAACTCACTCCTACATGACCACTAATGGTGTGCGAGTACATGCATGTAAAGTAAATTACGGACAAATATTAACATAAATCTACTGCTACTTTCCCAGATGACTTCAAAATGACACCTGAACACCTATCATGTCATGATTTGAGTTGAAAATGATTAGGGTTTTCTTTTTGAGATTGAACCTCATTTTCAGTCTTCACATGCTTTATAGAAACCTGCTTCCATTAATGCAGTTTGATGTGCAGACCACATGAAACAGGTCCTTCTCAATACTGCTTGACAAATTAGCTGTTCCATCTCCAGCACAAACCCTCTCTTTGTGACTGAGAGACAATGTGAGATTTGAGTATAACACAGCAAGTAACACACACTACTGCCATCTAGTGTCGCTGCATTTAGAAATACCTAAAACCACTCTGCTGCTACACTGACTGCATCCACAGCCACAGCCACAGCCACAGCGACACATCAACACGTGAGCATAACTCTGGGTTTAGTGGTGAGTGGTGAGTGGCATATAAATCACTACTACCGGTGTGTGTGTGTGTGTATGTGTGTGTGTGCGTGTGTGTGAATGTGAGTAAGGCAGAGAGTGAAGCCAGCCAGCTGTGCCGCATCTATGGCCGTCTTCAAACCCTTGCTGAGTTCTTAATGGTTGTTTGGAGGGTGATTCATTGACACCTGAGGGGACTCATATTGGACGAGTCTTACTATGGCTTTATTATCATGACGATGGGAGTACATATGCCTTCCCACACACAAAATAGGACCTAGGGGGAATATCTGCCCTTGAAAAGAAAGAGTACATTTTGGTTGTTGTACTGTCTTAAGCCCTTTTCACAAAGCATTCGTTCCTTCAGTGTAGGTTATGTAGTTTCTGAAGTAGTAAGCTTGATTTGTGGAGCTTGAAATATATATACATATTTTAAGAAGTTCTGTATATAAGGGTGGACACTGACACAGAAACTATATAAAAAGGTAAATTACATTCAATATCAGGATGGAACAAAAGCTGAAATCTGAACAGACACACATACAAAACCGACAAAAGCTAAAAGTTATGATTGAAGTTTAACTTTTGTACATGGTTAACTGGGATTTTAAAAAGTCTTCTTAATTTAATCAAATAATTGATGTATATTGAAGTATGGGAGATCATTGTGTAGTGGAACTCTGTCATGTGGTGTCTCACAATCTACTGTATAACATACTAGAACCTAGTTATAGGAGAGTAAACTAGGAGAGATCTGAGCAGATGTGGTTTGATCTGTTTTAAAATCCTCACAGCTGAATTTTGAAGGAGAATTCAAATTTGAGAGAGTTGTGCAGTAAAAAGAGAATTAATTGTGTGAGTGGGCTGCATTAAAAGGCATGAATACTTGGTATCCAGAAATGAAACAGTGGATCTGAACTCTGCTATATTTGTGAGATAAAAGAGGCTGAACTGAGCCAGTCTTGTGATATGCTCATTGAAATGCAAACAAGAATCCACCAAAACCCAAATCTCTGGAATACAGGCGCCACATGGCTCCACACAGAGTCCAGTGTTTGTCAAACAGCTTCAGGATATCAACCACTGATAAAACTGTCTTATCAATATTTAACTGAAAAAAGTAAACTCATCCAGATTGGTCATGGACACAGTGATTTTAATCTTCTCTGAAGGGGTCCATGAAATCAAAGACAACATGTGTTAGTAATTATATCTCAGACGTCATTCAGAAAACTAATCCTGTCCACACAGGGCTTAAATTATGGTTCAGTATGTTTCAGTTCATCTTGGGTTTTTCTGCCTTTAGGTTTGACAAAGCCATTAATGCTCACAAATAACACATGCACTGCCTATGATCAGAGGAACAACGTGAATCTGTCCTAATTATAATGAGAACAAACACACACTCAAGGTTCCCCATTTACTAGAAAAATACATTACAATACAATACAACCTCCATTCATTATGTTGAAGTGAACCTTAACCCTTAACGCCTCATCCCCCCCTAAAACTAATTCTCTGGTGGATTGCATTCAAATGTTCTTTTGAGGCGCTGTGGTCCTCACAAGTAGAGTTAAAAACAACACACACAGATGTTTTGCTTGATGAATACCAAGCGTCACACACATGGGAAGGCGTGTTCCCAGCATGCCCGAACGAGAATTTACAGCAAATTACTCGGTTTGCAAATGATACAGCTGTGTGTGTGTGTGTGTGTGTGTGTGTGTGTGTGTGTGTGTGTGTGTGTGTGTGTGTGTGTGTGTGTGTGTGTGTGTGTGTGTTTCTTTTCCCAAGAAGATGTTTGGATACACCTGTATATCTAACTGCAGGAGGCAAAAAGGAAAGAGGGGAGGGAGATGGAGATTGAAGGGGAGGAGGAGGAGGAGGAGGACAAGATAGAAACAGATGTAGGCAAAATAATCTACATCAGGAATGAGGCAAAGGGAAAGAGAGAGACAGAGAGAAAGAGCAGAGGCAGGTGGGAAGAAAAATGTATCTAAATAATGAGGGATGAAGAGATGGAAGAGGAAAAGGAGGAACAACAGGGAGAATGGGGAGAGAGGTAAAGCAGATGGAAAGAAAAACTGTGATAGAAGGGGAGAAAGGGAGGAAAACAGAGATGCCAGAGGTAACAGATGGGTGAATAAATCGAGAGGAGGGAACCTGTGAGAGCGGGAGGAGGAGGAGGAGGGGAGCTGACTTGCCTTTTGAACTATTTCCCTCCTCATCTGCTCCTGCTCCTCTTTCTGTAGGCTCGCCTAACTGTATCTAAAGTAGCAATCTGTATGCTTCATAGACCACTGCCTTCACACTGTTATCAATGTGTGTGTGTTCATGTATATGCACAAGCCAAGAGTGTGTGTGTGCATAAGCAAGATAAAATATGTTTGAAAAAGAGTGAGAGTGTGTGTGAGTGAGCAAGAGAGGAAGAGACAGTAAAGCTCAGTTTGTATTTGGAGTTGAAGAATGAAGTACTCAAACACAAAAAAAAGTAGGGAAACAATGTGTGTGTGTGTGTATTTGATGAAGATGATGTGTGTGTGTAAAAACAGTGAAGACTTCTCTAAAAAGGTGTGTTCAGACAGACAATGAAGCGAAGTGAGTTTTAAATGTAGTGCAATTGTATACAAAAATCAATGGAAAGACGCAAGTGGGCGCAAACAGAGGCTCGAGGTGTTGTGAATAAAGGCAGAGAATAAAGGCATTGTCAAAAGTTTATTTTCAAATTTTTCAAACTGAGAAAAAATGTGTTGCGTCTATGAAACTGCTTCATTAACATCCAGAGATGAGAGGAAAATGAAGAGGCTAGATGGAAATAACAGAACTGGAGTTCTTGGTGACTTCTGAGATCAATCTGTGTCTCAGCTGTGACACAGAAAAACACACACATACAGTCAGTGTTGATGTGGCTATCCAGCTGTAACCAACATCTGTAAAGTTGGCACACTGATTGTTTGGGTCAGAGACATTAATTCGCTTCATTTTCCACCCAAACAGACCTACAGGGTTATAAAGTTTAAAAATCCCCACCAGATATATAAAAACAGTCTTTTGAAGAATAATTTACATCTGATGTGATTCCCCTACTTCACAGCAGTGGCATTTTTTCTATGATAAAAAATGGTGGGGCACCAACCACTTCAATAGATATGGTACGTACCAGGAAAACTACACTACATGCTACTGATGTATTTTTCAAACACATCACAAATCCATGCACGGCTCCGCAACACACTTCGACAGAGATGATTTCTTCTAACAGGTCTTGTACAAGTTACATTACCACTGTCACAAGCCTAATTTAAAAACACAACATCCCATTCTCATAAGCTGACAAAACCAAAACTCAAGAAGAAATGATCCTACAGAGCCATAAGTGAACAGCAAAGAGCTCAACACCACTGAAGGCCACAAGGAAGTGCACAGAGGCCATAGTTTCACAGTGCAGTAGTGAATGACAGGACAAACTGAGCAGAGGGAGCCAACCAGCTTTGAAGCCATCAGGTGGTCACTGGGTGAAAACCTCTGTGTTGCATGCACACAGGTCTTGAAAACGCATCTAAATATTCCTGGATTCAATGTGGCCCCAAGGTGCTGTTTTATATTCACCACACAGTTTAAAACATGTGATGATCCGACAGAGCACGACTCTGTTTTCCTCCACTTATTTGCACTGTCAATTTGGGCAACAACATTTACTTTTCCAAGAAGGTGCAATGTCACAGCATTGTTCAGATGATTCTCGCCGCTCTCATGTTTTGCAATTATCTCAGAAAAATGTTTCAAATTTATATAACCTGTGCTCTACAAAGTAATGTTACCATCTCCACTGAGTGTCTTCTTTTATTTTATTTTTTTTATAAAGATTTTTTGGCACAGACGCCTTTATTTAATAGTAGACAGACAGGAAACAGGAGAGAGAGGGGGGTGTGACTTGCAGCAAAGGACCTCCGGCCGGGATTCGAACCGTTTGGAACCTCATCAGAGCAGGTACTAAAAAAGTACCAGGTACTATCCCTAATGTACACAAATGTGTAAAAAAGTGCTAGAACTGTATAGTGGAAAAGTGCCATTAGCCACCTCTTCGAACACCGCTCCACATTAAACCTGTGGTTCATTTTACTAGCAGTTCAATATCCTGTGGTTTAATTCCAGTTTCTCCTCCAAAGGATTTCAAACCTGCGTTCGAGTATAAAATCTTAGTTAATTTTCTCAAATTAGCTGGCGGTTTTTAAGCTAAAAAAAAGAATACGTCTTCTTCCGCTTTATCCGGGGTCGGGTAGCGGGGGCAGCAGCCTAAGTAGGGAAGCCCAGACTTCCCTCTCTGGTAGGAGACCCCGGGTAAGACCCAGGACAAGCTGGAGAGACTAGGCCTGGGAATGCCTCGGGATCCCCCGGGAAGAGCTAGACGAAGTGGCTTGTAATCCATTTCGTGTGATCTACATTAAATACACTAATACTCAGAGCATGTGTATTCATATTTTCCTCACAAATTTTACACACACTACACTGTGACAGAGGGGCTGGCCCCACATTCATGCTGGCCACCACAAGCCTACATGGACACAGATCAGGAAAACGCACTCTGAACCAATATACATGAGCTAATCCTAAAACAAATGACATCATTCATTGTTGGTTTGGCTCTGCATATGAGATTTGTTGACAATAAGAAAAATGTAGAAAATCGCTACCCTTGTCCTTTATCCAGTAAGCACAGAAAAACCTTCCACATTCAGCAAATGAATATGAAAACAGCCTTTTTGTGTCAAGCCCTAAACATAACAAACATTTGAATGGTACTATACATTATTCTTCCCAGTGAAGGTTAACATTCAAGTTCAAATGAGCACATTTTTGAGGGGGACTTGAAAACTCAGATTAGACAATGACTAATGTTGAGTCCATCCAGTGCTGGGCTATTTCAACACATTTGGGCACAAACATCAGTTTTGGTTTTGCACTGGAGAAAAGCAACACATTTTTACTAATTAGCTCAACAGGCAGTGTCATGAGGTGTGAGCTTTGCCTCATTAACAGAAGCCTTGTTTTTATTTCTCATAAGTTCAGCTTCCCTCTATCAGGCACTGACATCCAGCTGAATTTGGAGCAAAACTCTTGAGTCAACTGCCTGTCAATATGTTTTTTTATGTTCTCTGAATTAACAAATTAGTTTATGGGACTTTCAATCAAAGGGTTATCACTATAAATAACACAAAAGTGTCACATATTTCTTTTTTGTTGTTTGTACTACTCTAGAGTGTGTGTGTGTGTGTGTGTGTGTGTGTGTGTGTGTGTGTGTGTGTGTGTGTGTGTGTGTGTGTGTGTGTTTCTGAGTGGTCCAAAGAGACAGTAAGATATTGGTGTCAAATACAAAGACTTCATCTGACAGAGATAATATCGCCCTGCCCCCCTCGGCTGACACACACACACACACACACACACACAACCTGACAGTAGAGAGAAATGCATTGAACTGCTTCTGTAGTCTGTGAAAACCACAGAAAAACCCATCAAAGCTGTGTGTTGTGTGTGTGTTGTGTGTATATTTTCTGGAACTTCCTCTTCTTTCTCACTCAGTTTTGAGGTGAATCTATCTGTCACTAACCAGGTTTTATGTAAACAGGTCCAGTTGAAATAGTTTGCACATTAGGAGTTAATCAATGGCTTTCATTTGAATAAAAAACACAACATGCACATTGCACAGAGGGCTTTTTTTCCTTGCAGGGCTTAGGAGCTTTGATTTGTGCTACTGCTTGATGATGTAAAAGACAACTGCATCTTCTTCTTTTTTTCTTCTAGGATTTCAGTGATGCTACTGAACAATCCCACCTAGAATCATAACCAGGAACAAATAATAAATGCCACCAGTGAATCTAGAATACAGTCCTCACACCACCTTTATTTATCATTTTCACCATAAGCATTTTTTCCCCCATTGCCACTGCTTTTAGTTTTTCAGTTTTTCAGCTGCAAACTAATTTAGATTAGTTGGTCAATATGCTCTCGAATAATCACTGTTACTTTCATAAGGAGAAAAGTGCTACATCAATAGCCTTCCAGGATCAAACAATTATTCACTGCAGAGGGAGGGAGAGACTTTGAACCTAGATGTTTTTTGGTTGACTACAGCATTAATATTTTCATAGAAACCCTCATTGGCTGAGGCCTCAGTGACCATCAGTTCTGCCAGAGGTCCACAAAAAAACTTCACAATGATAACAGAAAACACAGCTGACATATGAAATCAGAGGTGGACAGAAAACAAGATGAATATTAATAAATATTAATAGACAAGACGTTGTGAAACAGAGTTCAATACATATGAGACATCCAAACTCTCTCAAAATACTAAGCCTATGTTTTTTAATGAGTCATTACGGTCTAAATCACTGAATTCAGGCCCTCTAATAAGTGTGCTGGTGGTCATTTTGGAAATTAGCCAAGGTGTGCACTGCTCAGTGTTCCCTGTAAGTCAGTGTTCACTTCAGTCAAACATAGCAGGGTGTTTTTCCAAAGTATGAAAAGCAAGACCCGTGCTCCTAATTGGGAAGGTCCTGGCTCCAAACGGAAAAGATGGCGCCAACTGTGTGGAGCAAGTCTGTGCTTCAAACTAATGGGTGATGTCACATAGTTGCTATGTCCATCTTTATGAAAAATCTATGGTTGGACACAATGGCGCCAAGGTGATTGTAACACAGTGTTTTCAAACTAATAATTAAGCAATTTAAAAGCATTTAAGACATTTGAAATAGTAACTTTATTCTGACTTTCCACCTTTTTTTCTATCTTTGTTCCACCTATTATCTCTCCTCTCTGTGAGTCTGAGAACCTCTAATAGTTGTTTGTTTGTTGACCTCTGGCAATTTGAATCCTGCTGTGTATGTGTGTGTGAGAGAGAAAGAGAGAGAGAGTATATAGTCCCTCAGTGTTTATCACTCATTACTTACATACAGCCTTCAAGGCCTGTAATTAACTATAGCTTTGATGCCCCCTCCACCTGCTCATTTCCTGCACGCACACACACACACACACACACACACACACACGCACACGCACACACGCACACGCACACAGTAACATGCATTCCCACATGACGTACATCTTTCTGTTGATGCTGCAACAGTCACGCAAATAAGTGCACACTCACACAAACAGATTCACACACATTCTTCAACACTCGGTCATGCTGCGAGGCTAATTGTGTTTTTTTGTGAAAACAGGAAAACACACTTCACATCCCTGAGACCAATTTCTGCCTTTGGCTGCAGTGTGTGTGTGTCTGTCTCTCTCTGTGTGTGTATGTGTGTGTGTGTGTGTGTGTGTGTGTGTGTGTGTGTGTGTGTGTGTGTGTGTTCTGGTATAGGCTACTTTTGGGGACAAATTCCAGACTTAGGTAGGTAATTGGGGGCGGCTTGTGCAACTGGGGACAAAACGTGTCCCCAATTGGGAAAAAATTGGGTCAGTGGTTAAGGTTAGGGTAAGTCTGCAGTATATTAAGGTAATTATATGTAATGTCCCCAAAAGTGACCATGGTATGAGTTGAGTGTGTGTGTGTACACAAGTCTTGTGTCTACAGCTGTTTTTGTGACACAAGCACAACTTAAACATCTCTCACTGATATCACATTTATAAAAGCAGCAGACATCCTGACACTCAGGTTGATGAGTGTTGGCCACAACCCAAGCAGATGTTCCCATGACATGTATTCAATATCTCAAAAACATGATCATACATTGCAATACATGGCCTCTGCTCTATCTTAACCCACAAACCCCCACCTCTATTTGCCCCAAGCTCAAAAATAATGTAATTCAGTACTCTACTTTATTATTGATTTCTCTTGTTATAACTCTATCTTCCTGTGTGAGCAGGTGACTATGCTTTCTTTAGATATTGAATAAATGTCAAGGTACAATGTTAAGGCTTGTAGCCAGTGGTCCTTAAGCTCTGTCTGTGTGTGTGTCTCTCTCTCTCTGTGTGTGTGTGTGTGTGTGTGTGTGTGTGTGTGTGTATGTGTGTGTGTGTGTGTGTGTGTGTGTGTGTGTGTGTGTGTGTGTGTGTGTGTGTGTAGTGGGTTACAATTGGCAGACTTACTAAAAACAAGTGGTAAAATGCTGGAATAAGTTCTGTTTTATTTACACTTGGTTGATGAAGAATGCAGAAAACCTTTGAAGATGTGTGTTGTAGATGAGATGGCTAGACATTTTAAATCATAAAGAAAAAATGTCTCTTTAGTGGGCCTGGAGTGATCACTTCTAATGTTAGTCTTTATGGCATTGTGTAAAATACTGAGCTTAACTACAGCTTGCTTTTGGTATTAGCACACAAACACATCTGTGTCCTATAAAACATGCAAACCCATGTAGCACTTCTGCTGACTGATACATGTTCATCTTGCTTCACACTCACTTAAAGCCTTCACACAATAAATGACTGACAGCCTGCAAAGGGAGCAGCTGGAGAAATAAATTCAAATTACACAAAATAAACAATACTGCCCTGCTGTTACTTCATGTAGCTGCAATTCTCCACATTTACATCCCTGCAGGACATTTTGTTATTTGCTATTCTTTAGCCAGACACAATGACTAAAGCTTACAATCCTGTAATGGAAAAAAGGAGCACATATACAGCAGCAGGCATATAAACAGCACAGTAACAGTGCTCTGCTGTTCACAAAGCAGTTGGAGGTATGAAAATAACAAATAACATGTTTCTGTTAGGCATATGGACAGTTGAGGGTAGAGACTCGTTCCTTCAGTCACAATAACTTAATTATCAGTGGATGAAGTGTGAAGTGGATGGGCTGCAGAGCTACATCCGCTGACTCACTGGCTGATGATGCTGTTTGAAACGAAAACTGGTCATCTGATAATAACAGAGGCTGTTGATGGCTGAGTGACGTAATATAAACCAATGAATGGATCAGTCCTACTGTAGCCAGAATGGACCGCATGGGTCTGGATACTGTGTGTGCTGTATGTAAAAGAAAAAGACAAGTGTGTTTTTGTATGTATACACACTTGAAACATGTTCATGTACACATGAGGTAAATACCAACATTATTAGATCTCCTGTGACAACGGAAAATTAATCATCAACTATTTTGATAATCGATACATTTTTTTGTTTCATTTTTAAGAAAAAAAATTCTGATACCCCTTCTAAAATGTGAATATTTTCTGGTTTATTTTGTATTTTATTATGGTAGACTGCATATCTTTAAGTGGTGGACTATTTAAGTGAGAATGTGGGGGTGTCCTAATTTATTCTTCATATATATATATTTATAATAGATATATATATATATATATTTAACCAGCAAAATCTTCACTTGATGAATGACTTAATGTAATGAAACTGTTTCAAGAACACATAAACATACATACATTAATAATACAAGTACAAGTACACACATGCTTCAATCCACATTGCATATTCTCACCTTCACTCTGTCTCATCAAATCCCATCTCCATTTATTTCTTATTTCTCGCCTGTCTCTAAAGTACAGACCAGAAGGCCCGGCTATCTGCCTACAGAATCTTCCAGACCTTCTACAGCCCTGAACCAAAGTCCAACATGAAAGCATTTTGACAGACGAAGCAGCCGTCACTTTCACCACCAAAAGCAAAGATTCGCCTCAGATAATGTATAGGTTACAAGATATTGCACTGCAAATTTCAAACATCTGAGCTCAAATTGATTTTGATCTATGTGATGTATTGATCTACACAAGATGTACCAAACAGCACAAAATCGCACAGCGCAAGAAGTGAAGCGATGATGATTTGAGCTGCAGTAAGAACAAATATGAAAGGGTTTGCAGTAGCTGTTGAACTGATCATACTGATCCTTGTCTTTTTACCTTCATGTGAATCTAAACTGGACGTGAGCTACGGCTTTATATTCTCTCAGAGGTTATTTGCGTTAAGTGCTCTCATTAATCATCTTCCATTTGCTAGTGCGGCTCATATACATGCTGTCTATAGCCCACAGTAATTTACCCTTCATTCACCTTGCAGTTCCTGCACCAAAAATCTGCACACTTGTCTCTCACCTTACCAGTCTCATTAAATCCACATACATCAGTTAAGCTTGATAGAGTGGGTGAGGCGGCAAGAGAGAAAGCAGCAGTGTTGTTATTAAGCATCCAGCTGGACAAATATCACATGCAGATGAGATGAAACAGAGGGCAAATCAACACATCACGACAGATAACAGCTACAACTATAAAACAGGAGAGGGAAATATGGATAGGATCCTCTTACACAGTATTATGTCACTTCATGTTAAGTTGATACTGCAATATTGTAATGGTTTTTTTGGAAATCAATTTAAAAAACATTAAATTGACAGAATAACCAGATTTGACAGTAGACTAAATCTTTGGATTGTGGACGGCTTGACAGAACAAAAGAAAACATTTGAGGACTTCAACTTGGGCTTTAGGAAATGACATGTAATTCTTCACCATTTTGTGACATTTTATAGACCTTATGACTAATCACGAAAATAACTGACAGATTTATTGATAATGAAAATAATCCTTATGACCACAGCTGCTTAGTACCAATCTACACGCACCTTGGTGATGTCTGTATAATGACATAGATAAAGCAGCACAATGGATACTAAATACTAATGACATTCAGGTTCACTGACACCTACGGGTTTTCACAATTAGCCTGCCAGCTATGCAGATTCACATTATTTAGCTTTAATCTTTCATTGGATGTGTCATGAGTGTGTATGTAGCCTACGTGTACATCTTTAGCTGTTATATGTATTTTATGTGTATTTATTGTCTGTAAGGGCAGCTACTACTATGCATTACGCACTTTCAGTCCATGACACATTTCCCCTTGGGGACAATAAAGTATATTCTATTCTATTCTATTCTATTCTAAGACTAATACTCATAGTTATCCAGATATAATTGTGTGACATTTTGACTGTAATGTTTTAGTAGCTTTTAGCTGCTTGTCTCCTCTGAAACAATGAAAGAGCCTTGGTACCATCTAGTGGCACGTTTAAGAAAGCAGCATACAGTAAAACTCACAGTATAAATAAATCCACACAGAGAATACAGATAATCTGAATCATCTTTACTGTGGGTCTTTGGCACTGCATTACAGAGAGGAATACTGTTCTACTTTCTATGCCAGAAAAAAATTAAAATGTAAAAAAGCGGTGAGTAGTCAGGGTCACATTTCAAATGTCTGAGTTGTCAATAAATCCACCAAATAGTGATGTTTCCCTTTAAGCTTCTCACATGGCGTAATTTCAATAAATATTCACACAATCCAATATTTCAGCAAAAACCAAAGATTAGAGAAAAAGTCCAAAAACTGAAAACAGATTTGTGTATCAGAACTTTGTTCTTCTGTCCTCTCCCATTAATCATCTCGTGACCTTTTAGAGAGGCCCAACTTCTAGTTTCAGAACTACTGGACTAAACCAGCTAACTATAAAGTAGTGTAAACTAGCTCCACCTCCAGCAGCTACAACAGCACACTTGTCACTATTAATAATCGAATGATGTCATATATATATATATAATAATATATCAGTCAGAGGGATCAAAACAGTTATTTTACTGCAATACTTTAACTACACGAAGCTGACAATACTTCTGTACTTTTACTTCAATATAATTTTTCATGCAGAACTTTCACTTGTGAAGGATCTTCCACCACTGGTGGCTAAGTGCAGTACACAGCCCGCTCACATAGTTTGCCTACAATGTACTGCACCGCAGTTGTATACTAGCTCAAATAAATAGGTGTAATTTATAGGTGCAGTGGGTATTATAGTAAAAGTTTACTGCACAGTGCCTGAGTTAACTGTTCGTACACACACACTGTCTGAACTGACTGCTGTAGTCTCTATATAACAAGCGGCATCAAGTAGCACTGATAGGCAGGACCTGGACCTCCGGGTCTTACCCATAGGGTCTTACCGGGTGAAGCAGTGGTGGCAGACCTCTCTGGACAGTTTTTTGGACACACAGCTCGCCAGCGGCTCGGCAGAGTACACCAGCTCTCCTCTCCTGATCCTGGCTGTAGCCCGCACTCCGTTGCCTTTTCCCGGGCTGACAAATCGCTGCAGCTTCGGTGCCATCGTCGGTTTTCTCCCTCCACGTGAACCGAATGATGTTTACATCCGTAACAGACGCACTGGCAGCGTCATGACGTCACACACACGCTTACACATGATGAACTCACGTTTTTCTTGTTTGCCATTTTTGTTATCGATTTTACTAATATTATTGCCAAAAAGTATAGAGGCATTATGTCAGTACTTTGCAAATGCTACTCTGACACAGCCGTAGTCTATACATGGCAGGTATTTTCTGCTAATAATCCACCATCTGAATCATGTAGTGTCCATTACACAGGGAGGAGTAGTGAATGGGTGAATCAGTGCTGCTCTGATTTGCAAGAGCTCATCTCCCTGAACTATATATGGTCAGCTGTGTGCTCTTTTCTGTTTCTTCTGAGAAGAAGCTCAATAGTAAAGATTGAGAGCAGTCTAAATAAGGATTTAAACCATCAGTGAGATATAGTTTTTTTGCCACTCTGATTTTTTTCAGTAATCTATAAAACTAACTGTTGCACAGAGACACAAACAGAAAACATACAGATCCTGTTTATTTCATCATAACCATTAGCATTGATCCATTACATTTACTCAAGTACTGTAATTAAGTAAAATTTTGAGGAACTTGTACTTGGAGTGTTTCCATTTGATTCTGCTTTATACTTCCACTCCACTACATTTCAGAGGGAAATATTGTACTTTCTACTCAACTACATTTGACAGGTTTAGTTACTTTTCAGATGTGGATTTGACACAACAGATAATAAAGCAAGCTTTTAAATTACAACACATTGTCAAAGAAGAAACCATTGCAAATGAGAAATGGACTTGGCAATGAGTGACAGCAGAGATAACACCACGTCTAGGTTGAATGATGATGGGCTATGGACCAGGGGTTCCTGGTCAGAGATTTGCAGAGATGCGGATTAAAAAGGGGCGACACACCACAGTCACCTCTCCACAGCAAGGCTGGATCAATACCACCAGGTCCCCCAAGGCAGCAATACTCATGGCTCCCACCACCACCCACCCCATAACCACCTCTTTTTCATTTCTAGCCTTTTTGAAAAAGCTATTTGCACATTGTTCTATTTTGGCTGTTTCTTTCTCTGTCTTCCTTTTCATTTTTTCTTTCTTTTGGCAGGTTGCTGGGCTTTTGGTTACCACCAGCGCTGTCCATTTCCTGCTAGGTGACCATTTTTTCCACACATTCACTGACACGACCTGGCCACAGTGCATTGTGGCTTGCTAACCAATCATCACTTTCCCAGCCTTCAACTTTTCTTTTATTCTGATTGGATAATGCTGCTGTCGGGTGGAAACTTTGTAACTCCATATTTCATTCTGGATATAATAGGTCTCTAACAGCAACCATAATTATCAATATCAAGCTTTGTGTCGTATTTCTGTGGAGCCTGACAATACCCCAAAAAATAAACACATTTTCTCCCATTATTGAGGGCCCCTTCCATGCTCCACAGGACATTAAACAAAGTTTTTTCTAACCAACAGTCCAAAACCGAAAAATAGAAAAGAAAAGCTGCCAATTTACAAGAGAGAATGTTTTCTGGGGAATCAATTATTTGATTATTATTTGTTTAAGTTGTAGACATAAAGAGGACATGATATGAACTTTTGTTTCGGCTCATATTACACACACTTCCACCCTCTCTCACAGTTTGGGTACCACAGTTTTTACAGCTTCATTACTTTTTTCTCAGTGCCTTCAATTATGTTTTTGTTGACATATCACACAAGACATAGTTAAAGTCACAATCTTCAAAAAACAATCACTCCTTTATTGGCACAGACATGATTGTTATTAATCTCTAAATCTGTAATCTGAGATCTGCCACAGCTGTAAGTATATCTGCAGGGTGTGTTTCTTAATATCTGGAGCAGGTAGACTGATCAAACTGATGTGTGCGTGTGTGTGGGTTTATGTTTTTGAGATTGTGAGAGAATTTATGAACACATCATTGCCAGGATGCACGAAGCTGTTCATTCTTCTCCAGAAAAGAGAGACTGGGTCTTTTCTGTAGAAGAAATCTAAATTCTTCACAAAGTCCTTAGTCTGCAGACTCAATAACACTGATTTTAGGAGTGCATTTTATCATTTATGCAGGTCTATATTTGTATATGCTGGCTGTAAATCTAATTTTCTTGTTATATTTATTTTTATTTTTAAGCACTGTTTTTATCCACTTCATTCATATTATTGTTTTTGTATTGTTCAAGCTTTAATCCACAATTGTGTATTACTTCTTTTTTTTCCTATTAAATTTTACTTTTAGATTTACAGGTGTGTATGTGAAATGGCACAGGCACTGATAAGTGTGTGCTTGTATGTTCAAAACTATCTTTACCTACTATTCATTTCTAAAATGCAATTCTTTAAACAACCTTTTCTCTGAAATTAATTGTGTGATAACTCCACAGAAATATTGGGTTGGTTTATCAAGAGGTGTTGCCTATATTCCCAGACATTAATATCCATTTAAGTTTCTTTCTTTCTTTATTAATTAAACAGAAACAAACTTTTCAATTAGACAACTACATCTATTACTTCAATTAAATTCATCTACTACATCAATTCAAATCAATACAATACAATGAAATCTATTGACTACATCTTCTACATCATTTCAATTTAAATCAATTCAAACTTTTTTCAAAATGAACCATATTTTTTTTTGGCTGATATGCAGTCACTATTGATGCTGAGCTGACACCACATACAGTCAGTCACTGTCTTGCAGTGGTTAACTTTATAGTGCAGTATCACGGGTAGTCTTGAAAGAGTCCGAGCCGCTGCTACGAACATTGCCATCATCATCACTGTCAGGAAAAGATCATTTAGCCATTAGTGTTGTGTGAAATACTGTGAAAACTGGATTTGGTTTACTATGGCTGTAAGACAACTGGACAGCCTTATCCCCTCAATTTATCTAGTCTTTGAAGTCTGAAAAATGCTGGAAAACCCCATATCACCTTCAAATGTATTAAGTTAAACTGAAAATACAAAAATACTGACACAATCTAGTACAGTATATCACCCTGACCTGCCCCGTTCATTTTCCTCCAATAGTTCCAGTTCTCTTTTGGACAGTTGGTCAACGAGCGCCACACCCATGCAGTCTCCGAGGACATTGACAACAGTGTTGCAGCGATCTCTGACAGACACAAATGAAATGAAAGCAGAAAATATGTCTTCTTCACACTGTTTTGTTAATACTGCATATAATACAATTTCCCCTCCTCCAAATTGACTATCGAAGCAGAAATGCAATTTACTAAACCCTGCCAAAACTATTCATTTAGATTAGATTTAGTATCAAACTCTAGGTTAAACTCACAGGAGCCATTCCACCACCACCAAGATGGACGCTTCCTTCACAGGTAAACCAATTGCAGTCAAAACAAAGAGAGTGGTGACAGCTCCTGTAGCTGGGATTCCTGCGGCTCCAATGCTGGAAACTGCTGCTGTCACCCTGCAGAGTGAATACACATTTGCTCAAGTGAATGACCAAGGTGAAACTGCATCATGTAGTTTCTGAGTTGCTATCTCTCAAAGGTCACATATTGTGTACTTTTACCCAGTTTTAACACACTTTACAAGAATAAGAATACAAGAGAATCAAAATAATCTGATTGTGACGTCTTACCCTAGGGTGATTAACTGACTCAAATCCAGCTGGATGTTGGTGAGTTGTGCAATGAAAACAGCTGCAACCACTTCATAAAGAGCTGTACCGTCCATGTTCACATTTGTCCCAATGGGCAGCATGAAGCGGGAAATTCTCTTGTCAATTTTCTGTCTCTCCTCACAACATTGGAAAGTGAGCGGCAGCGTGGCAGAGCTTGGAGATACAATGCATCCTTTCTTAGTGCACTTATCATATGAAACCTGTCAGCTTTGACAATTTACATAAAAATAAGCCCTGTTTAGGAACACACCTTGTGAACATTAGACTATTGAAAACCAAATCTCAAAGATCCTCCTACCTGGATGAGATGAGCAATGCAGTCAGTAAAGCAGGAGAAACCCCCTTATAGACTTCCCAGGGGTTACGTCTCACCCACAGAAGATAGATTGATGGCAGAACAATTACTGCATGAATTATGAGCCTGAGAAACACAATTAATACAAAATTACTACTGATCAAATGAAATTATTGACAACAGCAAAACGCAGTAGATTTAGAGGTGGTATTTCTTCTTTCACAATGAGTTATGGGTAAAAAAATCTGGATTTTGTGTTTGCCAGACTCATTCACTCAAATCATTTTTTAAAAACATGTTGTCCAGTGTTAGGCATTGTACTAAAAGGCTATTTAGTTACTCTGCAATTGATAGCAGGTTTCAATTCTGTGTTTTGATTTGTAGTGGGTTGGGCCATATTAACAATCCTCTCTCAAAGAAAATGTACTCCTTGAGCTCTCACCCACTGAAAGTATTTCAGGTGTGTGTGCTCTGGGATCAGGCACACTCACCTGTCACCAACTCGATAGGCTTAACTGCCAAAGCACAATTATGATTATGAAAGACAAGCTTGAAACTAATTAAAATAATGTATATAACAATATGAGTTAGTTTTGTTAGTTTTGTTTGTTTTATTTGCAGCCCACCTATTTTAAATGCTGGGTAATTACTATGTAACCTTGATCTTTTTCAGAAGGTGACTATTTTGGTCTTCTTCTTGTCATCTATCAGGGACCAGCTCTCCTTTAGTAGGAGACAGTATGACCAGGTCATCTGCATAAAACAGACACCTGCTTTCTGTGTCTTAAAATAATGCAGGTGATTGTTCTAGTAACAGTGTTGGTATCATCTACCATATGCCTTGGGAGTCAAATGAAGCTATCAAAGTCAGAAAGGCTGGTAAAAGGGAAAAAATAAAGTGCCATTTTGGTACCAGCACTAAAAAGTAAATAAGTACAAACCCCATAATAACCACTGCCATGAATTTTCCCAGCTTGTAAGTAGTTTCCCAGTCATGAACCTCAACAACATGGCTTGCAATCATGAACATCACTCCCAGAGGCAAGTAGCTGGAGAGGAAAAAACAAAGAATCAAATAAGGAATACTTCAGTAACCTAGCAGCTTAACAGCAACATTTTGAACTTAAACTTTGCCTATTACTATAACAACATTACTCCAAAAGCAATCAGGTTCACTTGATTGACTCAGCAATGAGTCAATCAAATGTGACTGAAAAAAATAATGATCTGAAGCCTTTTAACAACACAAGCAATGTTAAATAAGATAGAAGAGTGTAAGATACTGCTGTTTTCACAGTAGGACCATTTTGCTATTTTTCATGACAATACTCCACATTGCGGAGTATTGAAAAGTAGACGAAAGCCAGTTATTTTAGTGTTTCAGACAGACACTACATGGCAGGACATTTACTATTAACAATAAATAAGATATGGAAAAATGTAATTATTTCATTCCACATTTTAAACTGATGTAGTTAGAGTATTATATTGATTATGCTGTCAGACGTTACCAAAGGATCAAGTCAACCACATATTTTGTGGCCTCATTGAGGATGCAAAGAAGTTCCACAAGGATTTTTCCTCTCTCTCCCATCGTCTTGAGGGTCAGTCCAAAAACGAAAGAACATACGATGAGGCCCAGTGTGTTGACTCCATTAACATAGTGCGCCACTAGTTCCACTTCAGTGATATTCTGTAACAAGATGGGAAACTCAGTAAGATTAGCTGTCTGAGAGCGACTTCATCAGTCATCACTGCAAATGTCACAAAATCGTTTTTGTGAGGAGGGGAAGATTTACCATTTCCACGCTAGTATTCTGGTCGAATATGTGAAGTTCATGCTCAAACCTGTCAGTCTTGTACTAAGATTAAGAAAAAAATAAAGATAATGTTAATATTGTATTGTCTCCTTATAGGAAGGCAAGGAAATTGGCAGTATCTGTATGTAGCATATCAGAATGAAAAACATACCTGTTGGAAGCAAGCCTGAACCAGATTCTCTGGCACCATGTTCCTATTGAGATAAAAAAAAAAGTCAAATTCTATCATCATGAAACTGATTAGTAAAATTTTAGATTGTAAATATTGATAAACTATGCAGGAAATTCGGCCTAATCTCAGATATAATGTTAATCTTTCTTCTCACCGTACTAGATCCAACAAGGCATCCACAGTGGAGAAGTTCTCGTCCTCATCTGTGTCAATTTGCTCTGAACTATAAGCGACCCCTGGCTTGACTATTACTACCAGTATCATTCCTACAGCATATAATCCAGGGTTGGACATAAAGAACAAGATAAGCACATGGGAACATTATTGTTTCAATAGTGCTTCACAAGACAAAGTTAAAGTTTTTCACAAGGTGAAAGTAACTAAAATAAGTTTCAGAGTATAATATTTGCCTTACCTATGGTACAAGACGTGAGAGTTGTCGAGACAAAGTAAACTGCAGCACGCATAGCTATTCTTCTGGAGGTGTCAACACTAAGACCAGAAACTCCTACAAAAAAATAACAACATAAGCTGTAGTTTGGAGCCTGAAGGTTAGACCATCAACAATATCATAAATGTGTGTTACAGTACATCACTGTGACTGAATGGGAAATTACACAGTTACATCTTCATATGACGCTAAAACAATTTTCAGGTGGATTATCAAAAGTCTGTGCAATTATAATTACACCCTAATAAATGTCAATACAAGAAATTGTCCATAAATTACAGAAAAAGGTCCCACTTAGCCTCAGTGTTATTTACTGATGCAGATAATATCAGTTTATTGGAAAAGATTTTAAGATATCTGCTACTGAGTCTTTTACTGCCACAATAGAGGTGACAGGAATACGGTTTGTTGAAGCTCATCTTTTCAGAAGCATTGTTGCAACAACTCTGAATAATCTACAGTCGTTGCAGTAAACAGTTCTCACTCTGACTACTCGCTAACAAAGAAATAGTCCCCAATGTGCCAGATACACAGAAGAAGAAAACAGTAAGCCAAATGATTATTTGCAGATGATTTAGGAGGAAGGAAAAATATTCTTATTGACTTAAAAGTCAACTATTTACTATTTACAGTTTGGGTGGTGTGTTCCTTTAATGTTTTGTGTGGGTAGTAACATATATGGCCCCATGTAACAGTCTCCAATATAGGGAGAAATACCCCTGTAGCTCACCTGTTATCACACTAGTCACTATGAGAGGAGCAATAACCATCTGAAGCATCCGCATGAGGATTTCTCCTGGAAAGCCAATGTAGAGTTGTTCGATCTCTCCAATATGGAAGAAACTCTTGGCAATTAAGCCAAACATGATCCCTGTAAGAACATAAGGATTTATTAGCAATTCGACAAATACAGGGGTTTAGAATATCTAAGAAAAGGCGACAATAGAGGTAAAGCAGGTAAGAATTTAAGAACCTTTTTGTTTGTAAATTTTCAGCCTAATTATAAAACAGATTGTCAGTTATTATAGAGCACATCAAATTATCAACCTTAAAAAATTGGGCTGTAAAATACCATCAATCAATAAATCAATCTTTATTTGTATATCGCCAAATCACAACAAAGTCATCTCAAGGCACTTTACACATAAAGCATGTTTTAAACCGAACTCTTCAAGTTTTGATTTTAAAGAGACCCAACATTCCCACATGAGCAAGCAAAAAACTCCCTTTTAACAGGAAGAAACCTCAGGAAGAACCATACTCAAAGTGGGCAGCCATCTGCCTCGACCGGTTGTGGTAGAGAGGAGAGAGAGGAAGAATAGGAGAGAGAAGCACACCACTGAGCAAAAGTCTCATCAACCAATTAAAATCAATCCAAGTATATAATGATAAACATTTGCTATCTTGTTGTCATGTTATGACAGCATTAGGCAAATCGGCCCCGCAGAAAAAATATTTGGTCCCCTTTTGAAGTTCTGACTTTCACAGTTTACATCAGAACTTTTACATATTTTTTCACAAATTTACTGATAACAAAATAAACACAAGGCTCCCGTGAATCCAAATTATTCGAAAATAACCTTTTTACATGTAATATTGCCACCACACAAGGAGAGGCAAACCTATCAGAAATTAATGTTTAATGTGTGATTTCTAACAGTTTTTTTCTCACACCTTTAGCCATGCAATGACATACTCATAACAGATTTGTTCTTCACAAATACAAATGGTTGGCTGGCATACTCTCGCCCATAGCCTACTGGTAAATGGCCCATCAGTGAAAAATCCTAACAAAACACTGGCTCATGGTTGAAAACTAAATGTTAATGGCTGCATTACATCTTCCATACCAGTAAAACAGAAGCAGAGATGATATCCCACCCAGTGTAATCTCGTTAAATAGCTCAACACAGATGTTAAGAGTCAGACAGGTTAGCTTTCTGTGGACCATGCAGATACACACAGTCTGGGTGATTTAAAATGGGTCATTTTATAATGTAATGATTCAGACTGTCCACTAGATGGCGTTGTTTAAACCCGGAGAGATTAGATAGGCTATATACAGTATGTGCAACTGTTACTAATCTTTCCGCACAGGTCTTGAGCGCAAATCTGTTTCATGACATTAACACCAGAATAATAACCTCTGCGACGCCAAACCAGAGCTATGTTAATGACCATAGACAAATGTTAATAACCACCTGAATCTGAACGGCCGCCATATTGAAATCACCGGTTGTCCTGGCAACAAACTCTCCTCCATGAACAGGTTACATCGGTGTTTAGCTAATTACTCAAGTTTCTGATCAATATATATTTGGGGTTTTTTGCGCAATTAATTAGGGCAGAGACACTAATTAGCTAATATAACTCATGAATACAGTTGCCTCCTGGTAAATACGCATTTAGGGTTTCATTATTTTTAAAGTTCGAATTTTCTAAACTTCTTGACTGAAATGTCTTTGCGATCATAAAAGTTAAAACTGAGGTTACAAACTTACCCAGGACGACAGCAACCAGACTGGAAACCATAAATATGTTTTCGACAACGTATTTCCAGCATTTCTGCTTGTTGTTGCAACATTGTCTGATGTCGACTACAGACTCATCTTCCGAAGAATCAGCCATTTCCCTGCAATGTGGCTAGAAACAAACACATTAAGCCCGCTATCCAAATTGTCTACCACTTGGTTAAGTGAAAATCAGACATTTTAAAACTTTTGGACGACCTTTATGAGTGAACTATAGATATTTCGTGTCACTCACCGGAATACCTGCTGTTTTTGTTCAAAAAAATGTTTCTTTTTTTTTGTTTTTGTTCAAAATCATTTTTTCCAATTTCAATTTAATTGGCTTCATTGGTATACCGTTGTGGATCAAACATTTTATCAAAGGAGGAAAAAGACAATTAAACGACAGACTATCAATAGTAAACAGCAGCAACAACAAAAAAGAAATTAAAGATTCATTATCATCCTATTTCCTCTTAGATATATTAGTAGACTATTGAAGTCTACTAAAGTGCCACTCCCTCTTAGGAGGGGACAAGACTGACCAAGAGGAAACAGACTTTGTCACCTCATAGATGAATATAGATTTTGACCTCAAGTGTTTTCTGTAAAGTTACTCTATTATTTTGATATTTAGATTAAGTTGTTTATGATGCAAATCTAGAGCTGTAGTTGAACGTTTACTGTAAATTAGATTATTAATCCATTCAAAATACTTTGTTTTTCATTTTTTAACAAAGCTAACCAAAAAAATGTAATGTAAAATTGATCAAATTGACATATGTGGTATGAGACATAGGCCTAATGGTTCTTGTCACTTTGTTTGAAGGGAAATTAATCATCATATGTGTAAAAATAGGCCTAAATTCTTCTTTGAAGGAGGACTCCATTATTATCCATGTGGGGGGGGCAGTGGGAGCCCTCAAGATGAAGCCACAGCTGAATCACTCTCAAGTTAGCGGCCCAGTAGCAAAAATCTAAAATCTGGCAATGTTAGACTCCCAAAAGCTTTTGGCCTCTGGAGCAGAGATAATGTCAGCAATTTTTCTTAACAAAAGTTTTTCAATCAAGGTGATCGCTGACGTGTGAAACATGGAATTTCTCCACCCACAGACTTTACTTCAGATGAAGCAGTATGGACAGTATATTCTAGTGAAGATAAAATATTTTTATACGAGGAAATTACCATAATAAAAAGTGCAATCTTCTGTGAGCAAAAGTGAACTAAGATGAGCACTATTAAGCAGGTAACTTCTGTTAAAAGACTGAAAAATAGTTTACATTGATTTTCATTTGAAAAAGGGTCAAATCTAAATGTAATACACCTCAGTCTCATCAGGCAGGGTTTTAGAGAAATCATACATGTATCCGAGATGCCAAACACATTGTACAATAGAGGTATGTTGGCTTGTACTTCAAATAAAAAAAATATAAAATGTTGTAACCATTTCACTTCATAGCCCTTGGTAGACTTTGTATATTCAGTATTTTCCTTCCACATAGTGCTGAAGTCAAGCCTGACAAGCTGAAAAAACTGTTTAACTTAACTTTTAAATTATGTCATGCCAACTAAATGTATTGCTATGTAACCAAGACAATCACAGCCACGGTGTGATATTGAAGACAGCTACTCCGTCAACTTAACATTTCTAAATACCAGCTCTGATCCATTACCTTGCTACTGTATGAAGAAGAGCACAGCTCAGTATTGTGACAGAAGAGACAAACAGGCTCACAGCTTTTTTTTCTCATGGCTTTAACAGGAGACATAACAGAGCAGAGGTGGTTTTCAGCAAACAACAAAAAGATTAAAACCTCCCCTCTGGAAGAACAATGTCAACTAAGTTATCAATGCATAAAACACATTCCCACAGGTTGATAATGGTACCTCTCCCTACTGATTCATACATAAAAAAAAACACAACTTTTCATTTGTTCAGTTCTAGTGACATGTTTTAAACCAGCTGTGTGAAACAAATAAAACCGATCCTGTGTTTATAGACTGGAGGAACCACAAAACTTAACATGTGTGATAATGAGAGAAATACAACAAACCTGCCAATTTAAAATCATTTTCAGTAGCTAGATTAAAATAACCAACTATGACCTAGATGATGGCGTTAATAAGAGTTCAGTTATAAAATAACCTCTGCCAAAGCCTTCTTAAGAAAATATAAGAGATGAAAAGCTATTTAATGCATAGAATGATTACAATCAAGTGAATATGCCAAACAAAAACCAAGATTCATCTCATACTTTTCATCTCCACTTACACTTTGCATCCTTTTTATCATAAATAATTAAAATCAGCTACAGATTAAATAAGAGGTTTTTTGAGTCATAGTCATCTGAACCAGCCAGAGGACATGTGCAAATAAAATAAAAAATAAACCTATTATTCTTTACATCCTGGGAGAACCTCATATGTCAAATCAATTTTCTAATTTTTGTGAGTGATAAGTAATACTGTTTTAAACTTAAACTGCTCAAAATGCATAGGTAAGACACTGGAATCTCTCCTCTCTGGTGAGGATGGGAGATCTGTACTGTTTATTTTCGACAATTAAGACCTTTGTGAGATATGTCTCTCTAGGGCACTTGTTATGGCGTCCACACTGACATGTCTTAATAACACATATGTATGAACGTAAAAATGCCTGACAAAAGCAAAGAGTGATCTTAAGCACTAAAAACGACCCGAATAAGACCAAAATTTGCTTTAAACTGAAAGAGTTAATGCACCGGGGTTAATATAAAGATTAGGCCCCAGAAGAAAACACATTTCAGAAAGGAAAACAGTTCTCCACTCCACGACACAAGTTTAACAAAACAGGCAAATGTTAAATTAATGACTCTTGATGAAGCCCAAGCTGTGGAAAAAAATCCTTTCGAGTTGCATAAAAAAGCAAATGAGAAAATAATGCAAAATGCTGATGATGTCCATATCCATGAGAGCAGGACTGCCACCGTCCTTCAAATAATCCCATCAACATCGAGGTTTATGCTGATAATTTAGACTGAATTATTAGTTGTCATTCACCAAATTTTTACTAACATATTCCATACCTAGCCAAGAATTAAGTATTTTCTTCTATTCAAGTGTCTTATCTGGTAAATACTTTTCACACTGAGCCTGAAGACAGTTTGTGGATATTGAATATATTTTGTTTCCGATCAAATCATGTAAAGCCTGCTCTTATTCCAGGGCTGACAGAAAAATGCCTTAAGAAATATTGCAATATCTTAAAAAAAACCAAAAAACAATTGTACCATTCATATGTGCAACATGTTAAACATTCTTGAGAGAATATATACAGTGGTGCACTGTGTTCCTGTACATGTTGCATATGCTACACAAAGCAGTGCTTAATCTAGCTCACTGAAACACATAAACACATATTTCAGACTCTAGTCCCCAGTGGCAGCCATGTCAGCTCATTGCAAATCCATTGTTGGTAATTTTACAGAAAAGGGCAGCGACAGGAGACTTGTGTCAAATGTGTGTAGGGGAAAAGTACAGTACAAAGAGAACAAAGCTGATATTCTTCAGCGAATGCTCGTTGCAAAAGCAATGCAATGCAGATCTCAGTAGTTTGCATTAAATTGTGTAATTTTCCCCCTTGAGTTACATTTGATGTGCCTATTGTCCAGCAGCAGCTCAGTTTTGACAGATAACAAAATAACATTTTCAATTTTTTTCTGACAATATATAAATGCCCCACAGATGACAAAAGTTTAACATTTAACGCCGCAAACATTCATTCAAAGGTTTAAGACAGGATTAAGACATAATGATTTCATTCCAAGTAGTAGACCACAAGATGGTTTGTTCATCTTAAAATTTCATGTGATTTAAAAAAGTCAACAATAAAAGCAACACAAGTGGTTGCAACATCTAGTAAAATGCCCATTGGGACACTTCCCATTTGTGCAGTATGTATAGGCAGGGCATCTCTCTGCCCCCCAGTTAACAAACTTTACATTTTATATCATTTTCTACAACTCTGCAGGTTTCAGCTCACATTGTTTCTTATTCTTAAGTGAGAGAGTCGAGACTCAGAGTCCAGTATGAGTCAGTGAATTTTTGTATCCAGTCCTGGTTGATTTATAAACTGGAGTTTCACTGGCTGACAGTGAATGTCTGTACGGAAGACGGTTCTCAGCTAGTTCAGTAGAATGCTTAAATCACAATAAGAATCTCTAAACTTAGCTTGAGGATGTATGTCCTATTTATTGTTGACAGGGCTGAGAGGCCCCATGGGTCAGTTCTTCCTCTTTCATTATGCGCTCTTCATCTTCAAGTTGTCATCTTTCTCTCAGTACTGTGTTCCCTTTAAAGCTAGTGTAGTAAAGGGAATGACACGTGATCTGACCTGTGACTTTTAGTCTCAATGGACTCTGGGATAGTATTCAAAGAGCACTAAAATGCAGTGGAGTAGGCTTACAAATGCCGACTGTATCTGATATAATTGTTTAGCCAATTCTGAAGCTCCAAATAGAAACTGGGACCGGAGCAGCTGCCTGGCACCACTGCCTGAAAAAAACCTGTCCTAGAAAGTAGCATCGAATGCTATTTGATGAACACAAAAGCCAGTGGCTCCACAATGTTGATGAAATGCTTTACTACTACAACCCTGGTGTAAACCAGTGCTGGATCTGAGATATCCCGCGCTGAATCTGGCCAAAGTAGAAGTCCGCATTTCTGGAGAAGTCCTGACAGACCGAAGAGTGGGCATCACCCAGAGCGCAGTAAAGGGCGGTGCCGCCCACACTGATCACTACGGTAACCAGACAAAGTAGGAAGAGAAGCAAGCAGGAGTCTCCACTGCCAACATCTACAGAGGAAGACAGACAGAAAGATAAGGACATGGAGGGAACATTATAGAATGATAGATTTATAACAAGTAACTTTGAAACTATTTCAGCAATGTTGTCACAACATTTGCAAAATGTGTGTATACGGTTAGCTAACCATAAATTAGGCCACTTATATTATAATTAGTTCCACATACTATATGCAGAGATATCTCTCTTTGAACTGTATGTAATAAACCAACAAACACACCCTGGTCATAGGCGTCATCAGGAACTTTGAAGCGGACCCGTCTCTTGTTGGAGGGTTTGTCAGGTCGGGGCTCTGAACTCACAGACGCACTCATGTTGTCCATACGGACGCTACGCTTTTTCAGTATGGAGACGAGGCCAGAGGCAGGAGATAGCTGAGATGAGAAGAAAAACGAAAAATATGCTAAGAAGCACAGAGACACATACATTAACATGAACATCATTTCTATTCACACCAAGTCCACTTTCATCTGCTCATCTTCACACACTGAGTTGTAACATTGTGCATGAGGAAGAACCCGGGATACCACCAACAATGTCCACCAGGTGTCAATACATCCCACAATCAGCAGTGTTGAAATGTGAACCATACTATCAACACTCCCGCCAACATTTTTACTATCCTCCTGTACCACGCACTGCATCCTAAAGCTGAATGTTCTGCACATGCTTAAAGTTTAAATTAAAAATGAAACTTTGGCCAAGTGGTGTCAGACTATCACAGCCATACCGAGTACCTTTCATACTGTTATTATTATATATTTATCATGAAGTAATAACATAGTCATCCACCTACTGTGAGGATAATAACACTGGTATCAATATTGATAAAAACACTTATTGTGTTTATTATCAAATCTATCAAATTACCAACTAAATCCAAGTACTACTCCTACCACTGCTTATCATCCCATCTGCTCTACATCCCGTATTTACACTGTCTATATACTGTTTATACTGTCTGCCTGTTCTTCTCTTCTACAGATATTTAACTAATAATAAGTCAGTAACCAGCACTTTCTTAAAGGCCAATAATAACACCACCAGTGGTGAATAAATTCAAAACAGAAGCTTGTTCCTCAACACACCAGACACTGAATCCAAATTTAAGTCTCAACACATACTGAAGTAATTACTCAGTGAATACAAAAATAATCTTTAAGAAATGATTTATCTGAAATCTTGTTCCATCACATTTTATGTTCTGCTGCTTTCATCACAAAGTCTAAGTCTTTCAGTGTAGAAGAGTTTCATGTTAAATTGGCGTCCACATTCGCAAAGCTGCTACAGAGTCTGCATATCACAGTAATGGCTAGGTAATGCCATTATGCTGTTTCAACAGGGCACTGTGCTGTCCATTATGCAGGGCCGAGATGAGCAGATGCAGATAGATATGAAAACAGGATACCAAAATCATGTTATTGGTTCTGTGTGTTTTTGAAAAACTGAAAACAATGGATGATTAACAGCATCATTTGTTATTATGTTAGACTGTAAGACAACAAAAATACCAAATCATACAGGCTATACGCAAACCGTTAAATTCAGTACATGTACACATCAGCACTCATGCAAACACATCAACATAAATGCCAACAAACATGACCCACAAAAAGGATGATAATGTACAAACCTCCTCTACAGTGATGAGTTTAGCCATGTCGTCCAGTGTGGCAGCTTGTCTGATGATGTCAACTTGCTCTACTTCGTATTCCTCCTCCTCTTCTTCCTCCACCTCTCCCTCCTCCTGCTCCTGCTGTTTTATATGAGCCTGTTCTGGAAGGTGGGCCTCCTGGGGCAGGCAGGTTTTATTGCTTTCCTGCAATGATTTGTTCCGGGTAAAACAATCATCCGGCATAGAGGAAGTGATACGTTTCATATTTACAGTATTAGCAACAATGATTTGTAGAGAATAAATAGAGGAAGTGGGTAATTAGCGTGAGCTGCAATAACAGCCATCACTGAAGAAATAAAGAAAAACAGCAGCTAAAACATCATCAATTGAAGAAGATTATGATGGAGACCAAAATGATTGCCAAAACCAACCAACTAGAACTCACAGATAATAACTTTTAGGATTATATTTAGTAATGAAAAGCTAAACACAGAGTCTGATCTGTACCTGGGTCTCCTCATGTAGCTTCTCCTCAGCTTGGGCTTCCTGGTGCAGCTGTTGTACTTCCACCTCAGCCTCGCTGACCAGAGTCTCCACTGGGAGTGCTTTCTGACAAAAAGGAGAGTCTCTTTCCTTCCGTTTATCTTCCTCTTCATCTTCTGCCTCATCTTCCATCTCCAGAGCCTCTTCTGCATGCTCTACGTCCCCCTGCTCTTCCTCCTTTTTTGCCTCCTTTTCCTGTACTGGTCCTAAATCTCCTCCCTGCTGCTCTGCGGGCTTGGACTGACCCATTTCTCCAGCTGTGAGGGGGTGCAATCCATTTCCTCTCACTGGAATGGTGTATCCCGGCACTCCTCCTCCCTCCCTGTCAGTAAGTGGAGTTCCATGGACACCGTCCCTCCCCTTTAATTTGCCGTCTGGGTCTTCTCTGTTCTTTTCGGACTTCTCAGGGGAATTGAGCCTATCTTCCGAACTAATGGTTGCTGGATGGCTGCTCTGAGAATGGGAGGAGTCTTCAGCTCTCTGCTCCATCCCTCCTTCAATCTGATGGACTGGATGAACAAAGACAACACAGAGAGTAGGAGAGAGGGATTTGTAGGGTATAAAGAAATTAATAAACCTAGTATGGTAAAAATACAGGTGGAGAGAGAGGTACAGAGAGAAGAAACAGAAAAAGTTTGACATAGAAAATACTGAGAGCTTGACAAGAAAATCCATCTGTATGACAACCACAAACCATCTTCTCTCTTTCCTTATTTTCATTTTCATTAGAGTAAATTATCCACAGTGAGAGTGACTTCGTTGCTTGGAGGTCTACTCACAAAATATACGCTCAAAGGCCAACATGATCCTTTATAGTCAGACAATAACTGCTGGCATTCACTGTCTAAAACTTCCACGTAATTTGTGAATATGAACAGATATTCAATGATCTTCAAATTAGAGAAAAAATGCCACCTCCATTGTATGAAATTTTCAATTTTCCTAATGTCAAATATGAATGAATTTGGCATGTAGCAGAAGCTTACCCCCGCAAAGTAAAGAAGATGAGTATAGCTACACAAAAGTTTTAAACCCATAAAAGAGGGTTTATCTGACTCATGATGGACAGTTTTAAAAAAGTATAAAAATTGATGCAGTAGAACCAGTGGTTTTATCTTTTTTAATTCCACATGTTCCTCTACCTGTTAGCCCACACTACCCACCATGCAACTCAACCACAAACAGTTCGGTAAAGGATTTGGGTATGTTATGCAGGTAGTGAATCAATCAAGTAGGGCTTCAATGGACTTTGTGCAGCTCCCTTTGTCATTTAGTGAGACTGACGACTGCATGGGCCCTTGAGTGTGTACTAGAGAACAGCACACTAGTGAATAACAGGTACAGGTATTTTCATCTGATAGCAAAACCCTTATCCTTGTGGTCTATCACATTCCAGTGTTTGTGAGTGAGTGAGTGAGTGAGTGAGTGAGTGAGTGGCCATAGGTGTGAAATTAAAACTAATCAACACAAAGTCCTGTCTCAGTAAGGTACACCAAAGCTACTAAGGCTACGTTCACACCGTAGTTAAAACTGACCTGAATCCGATTTGTTCGCTCAAATGTGACCCATATCTGATTTGTTTCTGACAATGTGAACAGCACAAGTCGCACTGAATCTGACATTTCCAAATCCGATTCAGGCCACTTTCAAATGTGGTACTGAATCGGATACATATCGAATTTCTTTGAATGCGACCGCAATCTGAACAGTCAGGTCACATTTAATGGGGCTTTGACGTTATTCTGGAGCAACACACAGCTAATGCTCCGCATAAAGACATCATTAAAGTATTCATTTTCTGTCTCCTCTTTCTCCTTTTTAACATCACCCGCTCACATATTTGCCGGCTGCCGCCACACACTGTTTTTAGCATTGGACCATAAATGAGACTACCAGTAACTTCACCAGCTTTTGCTGTTGCCATGTTCCCTTCCATAAACACTGTTCTGTGCGTGACGTCATTAATGATTAACAGAGCATGCGGGTCACTTCAGGAGCGTGAGCTGTTCACATCGCAGTCCGCAGACAGGCCACATTTAAAAGTGTAATATGAACAGCCAAACAAAAAATCGGAATTGAGCATTAAGGCCTGCAGTGTGAACGTAGCCTATGTGCATGTGTCTACATGTGGAATTCACACTTTACACCTCTAGTGCTCCTCTTTGGTTCATCAAAGGGGAACACTAGAAGATATTACAAAAATGTCCATTGACTAAAATTCACATTACTTATATCAGAACCTTTAGCATTATGCCAGCATTTTTGCACGTTTTAGTTGCATTACTACGAACCATCAAGTAATAAAAACTTCAAATTTGGATGGCAGTTGTGTGAAGTAAAGTGGTTTGTAGTTAATGGTCTAAATGTGCAAAACAAGCGAATGCCACAAACTCACACAAATACACCCATGATGTCCGTCTTTCACTCACCTGAGGTGCATGAAGGCTGTGCAATACCTTCTTCAAATACAGGCCTCAAAATGTCCAGAGACGCACACTGTAAACACACACAAATATATATGTAAAGATATATTTACTACTAAAGTTGAATCCAAAGGTACATGCACACAAATCCAACTGAGGTGTACAGCATGAATAATTAACAGGTATTTTTTTTTACATATACATATATATATACACTCTACTTTTTCTTTCTTGTACACACACACACACACACACACACACACACACACACACACACACACACACACAAATCTACTTTTTCTTTCTTACACACACATCTACTCTTTCTTTCTTACACGCACATATCTTTTTCTTTCTTACACACACACACACACACACACACACACACACACACACACACACACACACACACACACACACACACACACACACACACAAGGTGGTGAATGTCTTACCACAGCATGTCCAGTCCTTGGTCTATGAACAGAAGAGAGAACAAGACACAAAGTGAGATGGGAAGTATTGAAGTCTGTTCTGGGTTTTAGTAAATGAAGACGTGAAAGATGGGTGACCCTTCTCTACTCTCTCAATCTAATATTAGCCTGAACACATTTCCCTGGCTATTACAACGTGTGCGTAAGTGAGACTGTGTCAGTGTGTGTGTGAGTTTAGCAAAGTGAAACCTTAGCAGCGCAATGGCTCAAATGTCTCAAAGTGCAACAGCACCAGCAAAGGGCCATATGTTTAAACCATCACTGCAGTACTTACCACACACAGTGATATACATGCTCACAGCCATACACAAAGACACACACACAATTTCAGCATACAGTATCTGAAGGTGTATATGATGTCACAGAGTGTGTGTCTGGCAAGTATAGTACAATGGACTTCCTATTAAATATTGAAAAATGTCAAGAAGGTCTTCACTTGATGCACACAACTCATTCAAAAGCACACACGCACACACACACACACACACACACACACACACACACACACACACACACAAAATAACAATTTTCTGTAACAACTTGCACATTTGTCACCAAGCATACTGTACATCACTTTAACTTACTGTGTATTTATATTTGGGTACACATACTTCTACACAACCTTACCTACCATCAACATGCTCAATGAATATCTATTTGAAGTCTGTGTATTTCTGAACACTTTCCTTACAGAGATAGAGCAGGAAAAAGGAGAAAGACAGAACTTTGGGGAAACAAGTGGATTAGATAACGAAGAGAAAATGTGCTTGCAAAGAGTAAACACACAGATGCAGACTAACCGACTGTGCGTCTGGCAGATGTGTCTCAGAGTATCCAGATGTTGGGTTGCCAAGCCAGAGGAGGTCCCTCTACAATGACTCCCTAAGAGAGGCAGAGAGACAGACTGTGATACTGTACATATAGTTAAAAACATGTGTGAGGAACAATTGTTAGGAAACCTCTAAGAGCACAATGAAGCACACAATCCAAATCAGAGTTAAAACCCTGCTGGTTAAGAGAAATATTCAGTTAAAAGGTTTTTTATGTTGTGGGTAGATGTGTGCAGCTGATGCATTTTACCCCACTGTTCCTGTAGTGCATTCAGGTTGTCCAATACTCTCTGGTGATAGAGTCTCTCTAGTTGGATGCACCATAATGCCCGCTGGTCTAAACATCACTGGTTAAGAAACATGGATTTACACAGATACATACATGGCCCTATAGAAAATGCTTTGCTTTTAAGGATTAAAAACTGTATCAACTCCAAATCTCTTCTGGTTTTTTTGGTCATAAACTGCTTTATCTTACACAGTTAAATAGAGGGAAAAAGCGAGACTGAAAGAAATGTGAGGACAAAGTGAGAGAGTGAAGAGGAGAAGACGAAATAGAGAGAGAGGCTGGGAGAGATAAAGGGAGAAAGCACTCCAGGATGCAGTCTCTCATGTTTATGGATATGAGCAGCAAAAACACAATCCTTCTTTGATATGGCTCAATGCTTTCTCTCTCTCTCTCTCTAACTAACCTTCTATATATGCATCACATAGCTGAGCTCGCTTTCCCTTCTCTTTGACTCTCGTGTTTTCCCTCCTGCTGCATCTCTTTCCTGATTAAATCTCAGTCAAAATTTCCAAATTTATCCTGATGCTCACTCTGCACCCTCTGTGACTATGTCTGTAATGTATTTGGGGGTCTGTGAACTCAACGGTGACAATCAACATTTCTATGTGAAAACAGAGGTTTCTTTGGTTAAGGTTAGTTCTACATAATGAACCACAAGTACTCATAAATACATAAAGAACCTTCTGATTTACCAAAAGCTAAAAGTTCAGCTGGTTAGCATCACTCAATTTCAGGATAAAGTAGGCTTGCAGCAGCTGATTATTGTAATTATCAGTTAATATGACAAAATGTCAGATGACTTGAAAAATATTGTTCACTGTTTCCAAGAGTCCAAAAAGATTTCCTCAAATGTTATATTATAACTATATATATCCCGACAAACAGTTCACAACCCAAAACTTTTCACTCTACCACCATAGAGGGCAAAAGACCAGTTCAGTGAAGTACTTTGTTGATACTCATTATCTTATTACCTGTACTTGTTGAAATCTTTCCTGATCAGACGTATATATTTTTGGCAGCATACACAACAGAAGTTTTCTTCCCCTTCACAAGTCTGAAGCCGAGTGTCTCTCTTCCTTCAGCATATATATGCCTTTTCTCTCGACTGTGAGCCTTTGGTATTCCTCTGGTATTCTGTGAGAGCCAGATCAGCGACTACAGCCGTTAATCTCTCATATCTCTGCTTCACCTTTTCTAATGTTCTCCTTATCTTTACTGTCTCCTCCTCGCTCCCCTCTCTTTTCTTGAGTCATTTTCCACCCTTGCACTCTGCCTCTTGCTCTCTTAACCACTCCGTCTTTAGAGTCAGTGAGGCGTCAAGTTATGCACTGTAACTTTTCTGCAACAAGTCACTCTAAATCAGCAATTTCTACGAGCAGTATGTGATACAGTAACAAATAAAAAAACGCTAGTATGAGATCACCAAAGAAAAACATATGCATAGTACGAACAAGCAGGCAAACAGCAAGGTAAGCAAACAGGAGGTAAGTGTATGACACCCAGGGCACAAATTAAAGTAAAAGCTCCCCCTAAAAAAACCCTCCCCCAACACACACACACACACACACACACACATACAGTGATAGAAGGATACAATCTTCATGATGGACAAAGGCCTCAGCAATCTGCAGAGTGAGAGAGATTATAACATTTAATAAAAACATGCTTTATCATCCCTGATCAATAGGGGTTTAAAACCAGACTGAAAATATTCCTCATGAACACAGTTTCTAAAAACAGGATGCAAAGTCGAAAAAGATATAAAACAAAACAGGTATAAAGTACATCGATATATAACAAAGACAAACAACTCTATGCAAACCCACAATCATATCACTGCTACTGCTGCAATACCTATAATCATTAACAAACACACAGTCTACTGGTTAACTGCTACACAGCATTTAGGAGAGAGTGAAAATGAGAGTGAGAAGCAAGACAGAAAAATGAGATAGACACTGGTAGACACTCTACCTCTCTTCAGCAAGTGTCCCTTTCATGCTGCTCAGCTGATCACAGAACAAGAGAAGTGAGTGTGTGTGAGATGGAGAGAGAGAGAGAGAGAGAGAGAGAGAGAGAGAGAGAGAGAGAGAGAGAGAGAGAGAGAGAGAGAGAGAGAGAGAGAGAGAGAGAGAAAAAAAGGAGGAGGGGACAAAAGGCTCTCGCATTTCTAATGAAGTGAGGGGCGGTGACAAATGAATGACCTCTCAGGTAGTTGTGTTGGCATGGCTCAGGTTGGGAATGGAGAGTTTTCATTTGTTTGTTTTTTTTCTTTATTTTCACACCAGCTGTAACCACAAAAAAGGCACACGTCTATTAAAAGTACAATCCAATTTAAAGTTTTTAAACCCTCGAAATCTCAACACCAACACTGTGAAAATATAGAATAACTGTAGTTTTCCCATCTTTCAAAATGTATGCATTACATTAAAACCCAATATAAGAAATAAGACAGATTTATCTAAATTTGTAACTTTTTTTTGGGGGGGGGGGGGGGGGGGGGGGATTAGTACTACTTGTGTAGTACTGCTCCTTTCAGTCCAGTCCTCACTTCTCGCTGTAGACTTTGAATCATCATTTTCTCTGTTGGTCCTCCAAAAATTCAGATGTACGTATGTGTAAGTGTGTTATCCATATTTATTTATTAATGGCGACTGTTGCACATGTACTCTCACATTCAATCCTGTTATTAAATCTGGTATTATTTTTGTAAAATTGATCTCTAGGTGATTCTAACATGTTCACTATTGTTACCACTGGACATGCCAACAGGAACCTTTTGAGGTGGAGTCCAAAAGGCCAAAACAAATACCAGCTTCAAACCTGTTTTTCAGCAACAAAAACATTCTTGCTCTTTATTCCAGTCATTTACATTACATGACCTTTCATGCTTTGTTACTTTTCAACAAACTAAGTCATGTAATGTCTCACGATAGACACAACAGCTGCATGGATACGATCATAATTTGGGTTATTGAGTAGACTCACTGAACCTGGTAGGTGTGCAGTGCAAAAGATAGTAATTAAAGATGATTGGAATAGGAGCCTTTAAATAGATTTCCAAATATTTGTTTAGGTCGGTAGGTTAATTTTAAACTATTTCAAAGGCTGCCCTCAGGGTTTGGCATTATTTGACTCAACTGTCAAACTGCTGCCAGAGAAGCACTCATGTCAAAATGAATTTTTCCTTTACAGCTCACTGTTTGGAGAAAGTAGAGAGCGCTGAGGTTGCAGATTGGAACCAACTGAATACCGCTCCCTTCCTCTCTCCCTCCAAGTATGTAGGTGAACCTGCGGTGGCCACAAACTCAAAAAAAGTGAATACCCTCTCTAGAGCCAGTGTTGGGCTTGTCTATTCTGGGCTACTGTAGACATGGCTGTGCAACATTGCGGTCTTTGTGGAAGAGGACTCGTAATTCATATTTTCATTCATTAAAATACTATTATATTCCATTTCTGCCAATAGAGCCTCCTAAAGCTTACACACAATTCCTTTAATTTGATGGTTCTGATGTGTGTCTATAGTTGTAACAATAGTTCATTTGATAAGAGAGGTCAAATAAACACTGAAAAAGCCATCAAATGAAAAAAAAAGATCCAATCATCTGTTCATCTTGTTCAGTCTGAACAAATCACTGGACGATCTGTGCAATGATGTCCATTTTCTCATCAAGATATGTGTGTTGACACATGGAGGCCATTAGATGCACAGCTCTGCAGATACATGCATCATGAAAAGACATTTCAAACCAGGTGTAATAATTGTGGGAATCGTTTTGATTTGTTAATAGCTTTCTCTTCTGCATTATGATACATATGCTTCTTCCTGCATACAGAAATGTGTTCTTCCTTATTGTTTTAGTATATTTGATTCAACATTTTTCCACAAAGACAGGCCACAATACAGATCTTATTTTACAGTGCAATCCCAAATGGATGAAAAATATGAAGATTATCTTTTAGTGTCACATATCTCTCACACACACACACACACACACACACGTTTGCCTGGAAGTAAGCATAGTTCAGGTGCGTCTTGTGGAGACATTTATAAATCAAGCTGACAGAAATAATCACACACCCCATAACATACATGTCCTGTCATGCAGGTCTGAGTGTGCAGAGAAGAGACTGAGGGCCTGATTTACTAAAAGTCTTCGTGTGTAAAAACGTGTGCAAACTTGACATAACCCGCAAAAAAATGTGCAAGCTGATCTATTAACGTAGCGCACTGAGGTTTGCGTCTTTCAGCTCTGCAAGATAATCCTTTTAGTACGTTTGCCATAATGAATATGTAATATTCACCCCAGTGTGCAAAATACAGGGAGGAGAAAATGCAAATATGTTATTTAGCACACGCATTGTGATTGACCAAACCTGAAGGTAATTATGCTGACGGAAAATGCGTCTATAAATAATTGAAGGGCAGGTATTAACCTGCTGAGCACTGCTCAGATGACTACTGTTACTATGGAGAGGAGGAGACGAGGCACAATGACAGAATACCCACAGGATGAGTTTTTCCACCTGTGTTAATATTTTTGGAGTGGAATATTTTTGGTTTTACTAACAACATTGACTTTGTCACAAATATTCTCCCACATGTCGGTTTTTCTGGTAATATTTGTTTTTGTTATAACTCAATATATTTGTTAACCTCTTTCAGTAGAATTTCATTTTGCGCTTGCAGCTTTCTGCTCATCCAAACTCTCCATTCAGACACACAAAACCCTCATTTAAATACTGCTGTCTCCACCCTGTTGCACCTGTTTTCATTTACACAGTTATTCTTAGTAGATCACCCACAAAACGCACGCAAACGAAACACGCAATCTATTGCACTGTGCAAGCAATTTAGTAAACTTTATTTGGGATCTTAGTAGGGCTGCAACAACGAATCAATAAAAATAGATTATTAAAAGTGTTGCCAACGAATTTCATTATCGATTCGTTGTGTCGCGCGATTACTGCATTACATGCCATGTCGCGGAGCAGTTCAGACGCAGCTGAGCAGAGCCAGTATCAGCAGAAGCGGAGAAAACGGTCTGCCCAAAATCTTCTAGTGTAGGAGCAGTTCACACTACATAAAACTAGAAAATGTGTGCTGCATCCTACCAAAGTCGGCACGAAGCGCGTGTGCGCACGTATGCACGAGCACAAAAAGCGACCAATGATATGATGTCACTGTGTGGATCATTAACCTTGTTGCAGTGTGCTCCCTGGTTATAGTTAGTGAACTATCAGCTTCTACCTGCTCAGATCTCACAGTCAGCAGTAGGAGAGGAGGAGATCAGTAGAGGAATCTAGCACATAGTTTGTATGGAAGCCTAATGATGGAAAAAGTAAAACTGGTAACTACAAAAATGAACCACAATTTATACTGTAAATACATAGTTTCACAGACAAATTGTTGTATTTTTTCTGGGTTGTATGTGAAGTCATTAAGAATAATATAAAACCAGTCTGTACACCACCAAGCAGCAACATGTTGTGGAGCACTTTGTTGCATTGTCAATTTGAAATAATGTTTTGTTTATGAATGAAGGGGTGGAAATTAAAAAATATCTTTTTATCGATTAATCGAAACAATAATTGACCGATTAAATCGATTATCAAAATAATGGTTAGTTGCAGCCCTAGATCTTAGTAAATCAGGCCCTGAGAGTTTATGTTTTTTATGTAGTGTTCGTGTGTCATTGTGTGCGTGTCTGTATTGGTGTTTGTGCGTGGAGAATTTGAAGACACCCATGCCTTAGGGGAAGCGCGATTCTAATTATAAGGTTGAGTGGATAACGGTGATTTTAATAACTTGTTTGAGAGCATGAGTTTTATGAGAATGACATGACAGAAAGAGAACAAGAAAAAACTTAAGAGAAGAGTGCCTATTAAACAAGTGAGAGAGAGAGAAATGGTGAGAGAGAGAGAAATGGTGGTGATATCCAGCATGTATTTGCTGACAGATGACTGAAACAAGACAGACAGGTTACCTGATGAAGGTACTGTGGAAAGTGGGTGTCGTCTCCTCTGTGTGCCAATTGGTCCAGAGACGCCAGTAGAGCAGGGCTTGGGATAGGTCCTGTGGTGCAGGTGGAGAATGATAAACAAGTGGGCTCTGGAGTGGAGGTAATATGTTCCCAATTTAAGATTGAGGTGGAAGTGGATTCTGTACCGGTAGTTGTAGGTCCTGTGGTGACAGTACTGGGTCCTGTTGTTGCACTCGTAGGAGAAGAAGCAATGGATGTGTTGAGTCTTGTGGCGCAAGCAGTTACTGTAAATGTCTCTGCAGGTGATGTGACAGGTTCTGCATATGGAGTAGCTGGTCCTCTGGTACATGCATGGCTGACAACAGGCTCTGTAGATGAGGTAAGATGCTCTGTAGTGGAGTTAGTATTTTTTGCTATTCTGGCTGTAGTTTCTGTGATACATGAAGGCCCAACTGGGCTGGTGCACCTGGTGTCTGAGGTCATAGTTAGTGCTGTAGACTCTATAGGCCCTGTGGTGAAGGCAGGTCCTAATGTGCAGGTAATGGACCCTGTAGTAGAGGCGAATGATCCAGTGTTGGAGTTATCAAAGTCCACTTCAGCATCACTCTGGCTCAGTTCCACTGGACTGATGGGATATGCGGTTTCTGGACAGACCTCTGGAATGACAGGGGATGTAGGCTCTGGACTGGTCGCAGGACTGAAAGGATACGGAGTCTCTAACAGACTGCCTACAGAGCGGAAAAGACAGCAGCAAACAGGCAGACAACAGATGAGAGAAAGACAAGGAAAGATAAGATTACAGAAAAAGTGCTGAAACAAGATGGCTCACATCGACCTGCTGAGGTTACAAGTGTATAAATGTCACTTAGAGTAAATGTCTGTCTCAATATATCACTGACATTTGGGAACAGCAAGCAGATGATTAAGTCAGTCATCTATTTTTTATTTCATTATCCAAAGAAAGAAACGATTTCGTATCAACCAAAAATGCTTTGCGCTGGGGGTACATCACTGAAAAAAGGTTGAGAACCACTGTTGTATGGCAATGCTGCTTAGCTAACATTTTCCAAATAGCTCATGTACAGTTTGTCGCAAAATGTGACACCACTGATGCAGCCCAGAACACAACTGCTGAATGCTTACCAAAACATTTACAGTTCATTTTAAGTGTGTGTGCCCAATCATGTAATGTAAACTGAGATAGTGTTACAGATTACTATGCCTGGCCAGCAACAAATACCTAATATGTTATTTCAGGGTAGTGTCCTACATTATACTCCATTTTTTCGCTTTGTGGTCTTTTATGTTTTTTTTCATCCTACCTCTCCTTAAATTGACTCTTAACCCTTCGCACAGTTTCCTTCCATCTAAATTTATCCTATTTGACTCTCCCAATTCTTTCTTTCAGTCCTGTGATCAAAATTACATCATCACCAGTCAGCCTGACCCAAATCCAACGTGCTGAGCACTTAAAAACACACTTTTATAATAATGACTAAGTCAGACATTTACCAGAGAGCTGTTAAAAACAGGATAGCTAAATAAAGCCATAAAACTATGTAACCTAAAGCTGACTTTATGAGCTTTCTTTTTAGCTGCATTACCAACTATGAACCAGAGAGTGCATGTGTATCATCATTATGCCCTTGACCCTGAACAAGTCAAATATAAGACAGCAGAGGCTCAGGAAAGACCTGCAGACACAAACAGTAAGATTATTTAAAAGAGGAACCACAGCTAAAGCTTGGCCACTATCCTGCTAGGTTTTCTTCATTAATGTAAGACTATACAGTGACTTTAATTTCATACTGGCAAAGGCAGTAGATAAAAACTGTAAAAATGACATCTGTAAAAAACTTCTGGCGCTATATAAATAAAATTGGCTTGACTTGAATGTAGGCAAATGTAGATGTAATTCTTTGCCCTGGAAGTTCAAAAATAAAAAATGTATATCTGCTGGAGCATTAACTCTAAAATAATATCAGCCATTGCCTATTTAACCACAACTATACAGAAGAACCAATAAACTCATTTTCTTAAGAGTTTTCCGGTTGTGTCATCTTGTTGTGGTGTTACAGTGATACTGACTGTGCCTTTATACTTGTTGTAATGGCCTTTGCTCAACTGTTGTTATCTCTCTGACTCTCTGTGTGTGGCCTATGAACCTATTGATAGGACAAGTTTATGTACATGTGTACTATGACACACACATACACACTCACACACACGCACACAGAGGACCAATCTGACTTTTAGATCCGTGTGAGTCTGACAGAGTTCTATCTTTGTGAGGACAACATCCAATCCTATTGAGATATGCACCAAGCAGCAGGCACACCTCAGATTTCCCTGTAATAGTGTAGTTATAATGTAGGTAGGAGGCTCAGTATCAGAGTCCTTCTGGCAGACAAATCTATTCATGCTCATGGCAAAAAGCAATAATTTGAGAAGGTACGTCTGCATATAATATGATTTTCTCTCCTGGAATGTGTGGATGTGTGTGTTCATACCGGTTTCAGAATAGGAGGAATCGGTCATTGGAGTGTCTGGAGACTGGCAGTGAATTCGACAACTGGATCCCTCCGATTCATCCTCCTCTTCCTTCATCACCTCATCAATGTCTTCTTCATCATCCTCCTCTCTGTCTGTACCTTTGTATCCCTCCTTCCCCTGTTCACCCTCTTCATCCTTGCTGTTGTCATTTTGAGAAGGAGAGGGACTCTGAGTCTGTGTGAGTGTGTTTGTCTCGTTGAGGTTTCGGCTTTGGGCAGCACTGAGAGCTTCAGGGCTGGGTAGGTTATCACAGAGGTCAATCCCGCCCACCTGAAGTTGTGACATTACTTTGCCCTCCTCCTCAAACTGACCTGGAGACAAAAATAACCACAGAATCACTTCAAAAGAACATAGATTCGGTGAAGAAACTGCACAAACAATTGATGCTACTATATTGTTATACAGTATAAATGTTAATCAGCTGACTTATTAGACGTCAGACCTTCCGCTGCAACTTGAAACAATGCAGTGATCTTAAGGTTTCTGTGCTTAAATGTGTTGAACTTATATTTGTCTTCTTCTTTGGTGTAAACACAGGTTTAAACACTCACCACCATGATCCATCAGGCTCCACCCTCACAACGCTCGACCTTTTTGCCTGAAGGTCAGTGCTGCCAATTAGACGCGCCACTCTTCAAGCCTGAAGACAGAAAGAATGAGAG
The DNA here is from genome assembly GCF_027409825.1 of Scomber japonicus. Lineage (NCBI taxonomy): Eukaryota > Metazoa > Chordata > Actinopteri > Scombriformes > Scombridae > Scomber > Scomber japonicus. The sequence goes on from NC_070578.1 coordinate 17,167,083, forward strand.
ACACTGATAAAGTCAGAGATTTCAGTGAGAGTGAGAAAGAGAAAGAGAGACAAGAAACAAGTTTAGCATCATTCCTGAGTTGTCAAACAATACCTAAAGCCTAAAAGAGATATGCAAAAAACCCCACAGAGTGCAACCGTCCTACCAGCACCTTGAACTGCTACGGAACAAACAGGCGGAACAAACTTTGTAACGCTTCACCTAAAAAAAAAACAATAAAATAGTAAAACAACTAAACAAATTAAAACCCTACACAAGCCCAAAACCTTCAAGAAACTACTGACAGGCTTGACACTCTCTGCCACATATCTGTAAACAGCAATATGAGTCACATCTGTGTGTTAACATATTCAAATGAGAAAGCCTCTAAAATGGCAACTGAGCCTCAAGACACATTTGGAACAAATTTGTTTAGAGTATATTCAACTAAAAGAGAAAACAACATTGAGAAAGTATTAAGGACACAAGGAGAACAGTAATGGTGACATGGGGCAAAGGTGCAGTAAATTAATGACACAGATGTGATAAACCCTATATGGTCCCTTCTATATACAGTACATACACTATCTAATCCAATCCAAAACATCAACACTACAGACTGTGGTCACAAATATGATCACTGAGTTAAATCAACACATTTCTGCCACACTGTCAACAAAAAACAAACATTATAAGCTGAACGAAGATTAAATTTAATGCAGGAGTTATTTATTGGAAATTAGACAGCTGACAAAACTTGCAGAAACATGTAATCGTAAATCTTTCTGTCAAATATTTGTACTGCTTGCAAATTATTTCTGCTCTCCATTCAAGCTGGTCAGACAACACATATGAAGGGCTGATACTGTACAACTTTACCCTGGAAATATCAATTTGGATTATTCACCACTGCAATCAAAAGGACTCTGCAGTGTACACAAATGGCACATACAACATTTTATCCTAAATAAAATTAGTAAGTAAACACAAATGACCAACTGAGATTTTAATCATACGAAACAGGATGGTAAAATCTCAAGCCTGCACAAACACACACACATCAAGGCTAATGAAAGCTTATCTCAGAGGAATAAGGCTGTCCTGGTTTCCTGCAGCACCAAGCTAATTGTTCCTCCTGTGGCCATGTATCGCCCAGTGTAACACCAAAAACATCTAAAAAGGAAACACCTTTGGCCCAAATTTGTCTTCCTGCATCCATGTCCTTATTAAAGCCCTTACAGATATGTGTGTATAAAATATAGTATAACACATACAAGTGTCCAAGAGAACTCCACTTTGGGAGATGATGACCAGCACCAAAGCCTTGTCTCTCAGGGAGGTGAGAACTAATGGGATGATGTAACATTGTGCCTTTAGGTTGCATAAGCTCTATATAAGTTACTCATCCTAAAAGGGACACACAGTCTGCTCTCCAAGATTTTAACATTGCTTTGACAATAAAAAGTTAAAAATAGTACCCAGTATAGAATAATAGGACTGTTTTGAAGTCTAATTACTCCAGGTCTGAATGTCCCAGTGGAAAATAAAACAGTCTCACAGCATGATAAACAACTGTGACATTCAGGCTTGTGCAGTAAGGACCTCCACGTTGCACACACGGGTGTCATCATACCCGCCATACCACCTTCTAATGCTGTGTAGGTGTCCTTTTAATCAACACTATCCTTGACTGTCCCTCTCCCACTGAGCCCATCTGTCCATACAACCATCTATCCTCTCCTTTTTTGTCCGTACCATACTCCACAGGAGAACCATAAATAATGAAAGACACTCGCCAGAGGGACAAACACAACCCTGTGTCCTGTGAGAGGCCATGAAAAAGACAACACACTGTGACTTTATATAAAAAAATAAAAAAATAAAATAAAAAAAACTTGTACAGACCAGACAGACTAACTAGGAGAAAGAAAATATACCAGGTTAGATTTCTCAAAGAGCTCAGATCTAGTATAAGCTGGCAGAGTTAAAGGGGTTGCAGTAATTGCACCCTTACCATTCAAAGAGGTGGGGCATTTGTATTTTTGACGACTCAGCAAACCTACATCTGGCTTGCAGTTTGAAAGGAAACGTTTGACTTGAATTGTGTCTATTTATAACCAAAGTAACATTAGCTTTAGTTAACCAAGTTATTAAAGCACAGACTGTATATATGATGTATATATCTGTGTGGTCTTGACACGCAGGCAGGTGACAGACAGAGACACACTGAGCACACACACGTTGACAGCAGACACTTCTCATTTCCCCTAAATAACTAGTGAAGCTAACCGGTTAGCAGCTGGTTAACTAAACATGTGTATGTTTGATTAAATAAACCTGTCTCTATGTAATACGAGCTGTCGTTAAGGTGAGCTAACGTTAACTGTAAAATGGCTAACGTTACTTAATAAGTGAGGTTCAGGCAGTGTCTTGTAATTTAATGTTACACTCCTGACAGCTTTGATTCATCAAATTACTCGAAAAAAGAGTCGAGCTAGCTTATTAACGACATATATCTGTCAATTTTACACTAACCTGTGTTAAATAGTGACGGCTTCACATCACAGACTCACCGCACTGTACGCCGCTGCTAGCTAAGGTTAGCTTGTCGAGTATAGTAAACACATCTGGCCACCACACCTTTAAAATATAACCTTTCTCTTGATTTACATAAGCTCACTAGCTCTCACATAATAAGACATACACCAGTCCTGCGACACACATCAGTCAGACAGTACTTACAGATGGAAAGGATGTCTTGATAGTGAGAGCTCGGGCATGAGACACCTTGCTGTAAATGTTGTTGTACGGACAGTAGGTGCCACTAACACACATCCAGGGGTCGGTACCGCCGCTCTCATCAGGCCTGCCTGCTGCAGTGTCGCCATCCTCCGTCAGTGCGAGGGATTTCCTCCCTATTTTTTTTTTTTTTTTTCTGTTCAGAGCCAAATGTGACCTTTTTTTTTACATTTGAAAACAGTAAATATACTCTAAATATTTCTTACTTCTATCCTGAAATTTGATGACTGAAAACATTTGATATAGCTGCAGCTGATATATATGACATTTGACAGTGTCTGACCCATATTTATTCAAAAATTCAAAAAAAAATACTGCTGCAGTCTTCACATTTAATATAGTTTATTTTTTCTCCATTTCTCCATAAGTGTAAAAACTGAGTAATACACTTTCTCAGTTCTCTGAAAGCTTAATTAAGGATTAATCTTGCTTATTACATATTCTTGAATGACTTGTTCAGAAATTTGGTAGAGAGTAGAGACTAATTATGAGGGGATACTATGAAGAGATTAAATATGAACAGAATGTGAGGGTTAAAATAATTGTCCAAATGAACCCTATTATCATTCCTCCTGTTCATACTATTCATTAGAAGATTGTTTCATAATGTAGCCTACTAAGAACGTAAATGATGGGGGCCAAAATCCAGTATGTGCAAATATAGTTAAAATTTTATCTGAAGCTAATATGAAGCTTCAGCTGTCCAAATGAGTCAAATCAAGTATAAATCGTAGTACCAATGTCCCTCTTTTTGTTACAATACTTTCGCTGCAGCTCAACTGCAAGGCTGGATTAGTACACCCAGGGGCCCCAGGGCACTGAAGCTCATGTCCCCCAAACAACTTTTATTTTATTCTGATTGGATAACGCTGCTGTCAGGTGGAAAGCTTGGTTTTGGACTTACTAGATTTCAGACAGTGACCATAATTATCAACATCAAGAGGATGGATCAAGCCTCATGTCATATTTATGTGGAGACTGACAAAAGAAAAAGAAAAAAGCACTTTTCCCGTCTGCACAGATTGCCCATATGGTAGATTTGGCCATGTTGAACAGGGGAACACTATCTGAGGAAACACAAAGAAGGAATTTGATGCTAAAAAAGACTAAATATGGTAGATATCAATTTGATATGATAATCTCAGACTGAGCCTCATATGATCTTAAATATGATCTTTTAATAGCCAGTATGAACAGGAGGAAAGATTAAAGTGAGGAAAACCTCCTACAATGTTCATATGGACACCTGACTGTTGTTTTAAGACACACCTGAAAAATGGTGAACTGGTCCATTAACATTAGTCAATAAATAAACCCAATGCTTTCTCTTTTGCTCTTGACAAACCTTGTGGCTTGGAGATTGCTATAAAGGTGAGTTTAGATATTAAAACACATTGGAGACATTTTGAATTGTGGACCCCTCAGAGCAACCCTTGAATCCAACAGGATTCAGGATAGGCAATGGAACTACACTTCAAAGTCAAATGTTCCAAATAATAAAATAATTTAATTCAGAGTCTCTACAGATGTTTTGTTACTTTACATGTTTTATATGAAACCAAATAACTCAAGTTATTACTCCAAACATAGTAAAGCTTCAAAAGCATGAGCAACTCAGATAAATCACAATTTTCACTGTGGAAAGGGAATAGATTTAGTTTGGCAGAACACCCCAACTCCTCAAAATGTGATTGCTAATGGAGTGAGGATGTACTGGATAGGACTGTAGGCAATTTCTCCCCCAAACTACACATCAAAATCCTCATTTGTTTAAAATTTATATTGGACAAGCAACATACACTCCATGACATTTTAAAAAAGCTTATTCATTCACTTCGAACACTCAAAACTTTACAAGACATAAAATGACAATGACAATGCATCCCTTTTTACTGCACAATTCCTGCTAGTTCACTCTGGATGTCTGTTTCGAAAATGATTAAATACTACGGCAGGATACATACAGGGTGAGTTCTGGTGAACTTCCCATAACTGCTGTCACAGTACACTGTTTTAGAAGAATTGCAATTTAATCACGTATCCATCAAATGTAGAACACAGTCATTTCTGAATTATTTGCATGACTGAGGTTTTTTTAACCCTCTTCGGCATTTTTCAAAATATGTTAAAAATATGACTTAAATTATTATTATTATTACAATAATGACATTTATTAGACAATTTTTAAATCCTTTCCTTTCATCAGAAGTGAGGGCCCAGAAAGAAGCACTTCTACTGCTGACTCTTTGGCTGAAATCTCAATTCATGGAAATCCCAGATCAGGACATCACAGAGGCTCATCTCAAGCTGTTCCTCCACTTCTTTAAAGTACAGTAACAACACAAGCATTTCCATCATTTCAGTCACTCCAAACAGAAGTGTATGATGTGAGGTAACAAAAGTATTTTTACAGTCAAGTTATTCTGCTGTGTCCATTTCATGAACATTTTTCTTATTACATTTTGTGTTTTCATGGATATTTGTAACTTTATGTATGTGTTTTCTCTGTCCTCGTTTCATACCAGACATATTCATTTCTTAATTATTTTACAGGCAATATATTATACATGTGTTTGCATGGACTTCTTTTGTCTTTGATTAAATAAATCTATGCACATTTCCTTACATATATACATTAGCCCCATCCCTCTCTCTGTGTATTCTCTAGGATCTCTTCATAAAGCCAGCTCTGTGTGAACTCATTGCTCTTGTCCATCAGCTGGAACAGTCGAAGATATTCCTCTGGATATACGTGGCCTGTCAGGATGTCCTCTGGCATTTCCATTTCTGATAACAATTTACTCCCACTATCTGGTGACCAGAGACTAGAACAAAATAGAGATGAGGGAGAGTAAGAAAGAAGAAAAGAAATGTAGAAGATGTTTAGTTGGAACCACCTATAATACTCTGAATGTGTATGAGTTGGCTGCAAGAGTGTGTCTGCACAGCCTTTCTCAACATCGTTGTGTCTGCATTGCTTACTTAAGCCTGTCAATGAGCTTGACCTTCCTCTTTGCCAGACACTGTTTGACCATCATCAGCAGAGTGGAAGCATTGGAGGGTGTGAGGCCTGCAGAGAACAGATCAGCCCGTGGACGCAGACGCACCAGGCACAGGTGATCATTGGGAAGCTGAGGGGAGAGGTTAAAGGGAAAACAGGAAGAGAATGGGGATAAATATCATATAATATGAAATGCACTACACCAATCAAGTTCACAATGCTATGACGGAGTCTGCTGTCTTCCTTACAAGGCCTTTTGTAGAAGGTGCACTTTGTCTTGAAGGCGTCACAAACGACTCCCAAGGCTCCTGCAAAGACAGATATGAGGAGTTTGACTACTGGCAGATTTCCCCTCAAAAATGTGTTATAACCAAAAACATTTGGAAACCTCATCACTTAATTATGAGAAAAGATGTTATAATCATGAACTCTCGTAACAGGTCTTTTCATTTCAGCTGTATTATCACTGAAATTATTTTTTAATCATACATTATTTCATATTTTATTTAGATAATTGGTTTCTTTTACCTTCAAGAAAGCACCATAAAATTAAGCACTATGTCATGATTTTTTTATACCTTTCAGCCAACACTAAAAAGTATTTTAAACTACAGCTTAAAATACCAACCTCACTTATTTTGATACTTTGGCAAAATCACAAAAGTGTGTTTGCCACCCTCCCTCATTTTGTACCTTGTGCAGTAGTTCGATATCACATGCCATCTGCCAGAGGACACCAAAGGCTCTGTAGTACCTCATTTCACCTGGACGCGCCACCAGTTTCTGATGGAGAAAGACCAAAGAAACACAGAAATTACACATCCATTTAAAACTACCAGATACTATTTTTACCCAGCAGCAACTGAAGATTAACATGGAGTATAAATCAATCTGCAGGAGAGATCACCAAGCTTATGGTTATAATTAGCTGACTGGCAGCTGTAGTAGTAATTAAGTATGGATGTGAATTAGCTCAGAGCTGCCCCACATGTCAAACACACACTAGATTATACTCTGATCTTGACTGGCACTACAGATAAAGTTCAACACGCTCTTGTTCTTTTACCCGGTATTCCCTCTCGCTCATAAAGAAGTTGAGCTCTATTCTTCCGTATCTGTAGACAGATAGCCGTTCAAACAAAGCGTAAACCATCTTCAGCAGTAGGCTGCGCTCATTTCGCTGGGGCAGGATGCCAAACACCTTCACCGGGACATCTAGAGAGACACAAAACACACAAAAATCAAGAAGGATCATACTACACAATGAACAGTGTCCATTTAGTCCAGTCTTTTAGGTTTGATGCACTGTTTGTCTTTGTATGCATGTGGGGTTTTTTTCCCTCACCATCAGTCCAGTTAGCTTCTGATATTCCCAGGTCAGTGAAAAGCTTGTCAGTGAACATGACAGGGGGTCTGAGGTTTCCAGTGCCGATGGGGTCCAGTTTAAAGTAATCACAGTGAACCACTTCCAGCTGACCATCAAGGTGACCTTCTAACTCCTACAAGATTAAAACATCAAATGTATTCCTCTACAGAACAAGGGATTGATTAAGCTCAGGTTAAGGATACAAATGCTGTTAAACGGTTTAAGGTGTACCTGTAGTTCCTGTACAAATGACTTATCACTCTCAAGAGTCACAACTCTCTGAGCTCCAGCGTTAAGCATCGTCTTAGTCATCACGCCAGGACCTAAGGAAGACAAGGAAGGAAGGTAAACATAGCCTATCAATTCATTGTTTGCATATGCAACCAAAAATCATCCTTCGCTAACAAGAATAAATCCTACACAAATGTTTAAAATACAAAACACACACAAATCAGTTGTTTTTCACCAATGTACTCCCATTAAAAACTAATCTGTCAGTGCATGTGCCAGGTTACATGAACATTACACGCTTGCAAACTTGCAGAAGAACAAAAATGTATACAGTAAATCTCTTTCTGTTTTTCACTCTCACACTGTGAAAAAACATACCTGGGTTACAGTCAATGATAACAGTTTTAGCATCCTGCAGGTCAGGTCCCAGGTGCTCTGTTACCAGCTTAGCCAGCTCTGGGTCCACTATGATGTGTCTGTGTTTTTTACAGGACTGAGCACGGCGTACATTCTCCTCTACCTCCCCAAGGTCCAGATAGTCATAAAGGCACAGACGACGCCGTTGGCCCTGGAGGAAAAAAAAACATAGTGCATATAATTTGAGAACAATCAAAAACATATTTGAAAAATGCCAACAAAATATTGAGAAGCTGTGACAATTGTTTACAGACTCAAGACATACTAGAGGTTTTACATCTCCAAACTAGCCTGTAAGTCTAGGAGGAGCTGGTGGACAGTGCATAACATATGTTTGAGCAGTTTTGTTTGCTTCTTTGTCACTAAGATCAACACAAACTACTTGGAAATAAGTGAGGAGATGGGGGATTATAAATTCACATCTGAAAACAAATCATGTAAATACCACAAAAAGATTTTCCTCCATTACTTAAATCTTTAAATGTTGAAATAGTCCCATACCTTTGCACCAAATTGAGAAATATTTTTTCAAAACTATCTGTAAATATATAGTAGACAGTCAGGTAAATATTTCATTATAGCTGCATATTCATCAAGATGCAGTGGAAAACTACTGTAGTGAATCAAGTAAAGTAAAATGACTGCCTACCTGTACAGCCACAGCAGACAGCTTCCTGTGTGCGAGTGCTGAGGAGGGGGATGTCCTCTCTGCACGGGGCTGCTGGGAGCTTGTACCAAGTGTGGGCCGACCAGGGCCTGAGGAGAGAGAGTCCAGGCTGTAGGTCCGCCTGTGAAGGATGGGAGCTCCAGGAACACTGAGGCTTGAGGGACCCAAAGGAACCAACACTGCCTTACGCAAACATGATCTACTTCTGATGGTATGACAGCAAGCAGAGTGCATCATCAGCTCCACCAGTCTACACATATGGGTGGACATTGTAGAGCAGTGGGTGTCTGACAAAAGAAGAAGGAGGGAGGGGGAGAGAGACGGACCTCTTGAGAAGGTCTTTGTCTAGTGAGAATGGAGAAAAAAGAGAAAAGGAATGTTATGAGGAATAATAACTTCATTTAGAAATCATGTAAGTAACATTTTTGCTGTCAGTTGCTGATGTTTAGTTTACTGTGAGAGTATCATTGGGTGGTAAAGTGCGCCTCCTAGTGTTATAATCGAGGAAGAAAGTTGCCTCAATGTTAGTTTGGCTCGATACAACTTTTTGGATCGTTAATTTTGGACCTTTGTAGTATTTGTCGTACAGTTTTTCGGATACTCTTTTGAATTATAATTACATTTTTCAGAATGATGCTGCTTACTGCGTAACAGCAGGATTATTCATTTCTGCTTGCAGACACAAGTAAATGTGGACTTGAGTCAACCTTCAGTTTGAGATGGATGCACAGAGAAATTAAAAGACAGAAACGCGTCAAAACAACAGACGGAATTATAATAATACATAATAGAGCTTTATTTATTTTTTTTTACCGAGATTAGGTAATTGTTATTGCAACACAAACATCTGAGTACCATCTGCTCTGATAACACGTGGGGAGCTTAACTCCTTCATATTTGTTTTTAACACACTCTGAAGTTGTATTCACTGTCTTTCATCCTCTATGTTCACAGACTTTACTCATCTGCTTGCAAAAGAGCCATTAAATAACCTGGCAGATGATCTGTGAGCAGAATACTGAGTGAGGATAACGTTACTTAAACACTAGCCAGCTGGCTAGCCGCATGCTAATGTCACTCGCTGCTAAAATACATTTCGTGTCTTATCTTCAGAGAATAAGCAGACATACCTCTCTGCAGATTGTCCTAATTATCCAGATGTAACGACCGCTATGATTTAACAACTGATCCTGGCGGTGTGTCCGCTGGTAAAGCTGTGTGACATTGAGCCCTCCGCATCCTGACCCTCCGCACTGTTTTCACAACTCTCGTGGTGCCGCGGTCGCGATGTGACAGACGTCATTGATCGGCGACACTGCCTGGACCAATCAGAGAACTCAAGGAGTTATCAAGGAAATGTGATGGTTTTTATTTTATTATTTTATTTTATTTTTCAAACAAATATACTTTTTTTTTTTCAAACGAACATGCTTTTTAATTTTTTTTAAATAACATGCTTTTTATTGGGGGGTTTCAAGCCAGCATGTTAATGATAAAAAATAAACGAAAAATAGGCGTAGGTAATATATTACTAGGAACATATAAACTGCTCATAAACTTAATACAAAATGCAGCACAGTTAGTTTTTATGTGTTTCGGTAGTTAAAGACTATTAGACGCTCATATTAGCACAGTGTTGCTACGGAAGTAGCCGCAGTGTTAAACCCGCCTGCAACCTGTCTGAGGCTCATTCAGCAGGACCTGACAGTGTCGCATCAAGCTTCTCCAGTCTGTCTGCTGTCACCATGGCCTGTGTACAAACATCCACCAACAGGCCCTACCACCTGGTTGTGTTTGGAGCCTCTGGGTTCACAGGACAGTTCGTGGTGGAGGAGGTTGCCCGGACTGTTTCCGAGGGTCCGAAGGGAAACCTGAAGTGGGCCGTGGCCGGCAGGAGCAAGCAGAAGCTGGAGAAAGTCCTGGAGCAGGCCGCTGCAGCCCTCAGTGTGTATCAGTAGTTGTGCATGTTGTAGCAGACTGTTAATAACAAACTATGTTCCTGCATGAATAGAGATTTTTAATAGTGAACGTTTTAAATTAATTCGTAGCTGTTAACTTTCGGGTGTTATGAGCTGCCTTTTCAATGTTTTAACAAAAATATTCAGAATTTCTTTTCTTCTTACACCAGATTACTTATCTACTCTAAATTAGCCTCTCTGATTGTGATGATTTTGACATGACTTTGACCTCATCTACTTAACTCCAAAGTGCACATCAGTCAGCAACACAAAGCTAACCACTGAAATGATTATTTCCTAGCAACTGTCACTGTTAAATATAAAAAGGGGATTAATAATAACACGTAGTACTCAGGATCCAAGCCTTGTTGTCCAGTTTAAATTTGTTTGGCATGGTGTAAACGGGCAGGCACTGCCTTTATTCATTCAAATATAAAGTAACCACAGGGATCAAAGTTTGCTTACCCGCTGTATAGTCAAAAGAAACGGTAATAGTAATAAAATGATGAGGTACTTCTAGAGGAGCTCTTGACCCTGTAAGCAGCCAATGGTTAACATCACAGCTGGATTCTTTGTAGATTAATAGACTAGACTATTCTGACAATTAGTTTGTCATTTAAATCATATTTTTAAGGCAAAATTGTCAAACTTTCTCTGGTTGCAGCCTCTCAAATGGATGTGTTCATTTTTTCTGCTTTAATTTGAATATCAACTAAAACTGAAATATTAACTGAAAATGAAAAATAATCATGTGTTGCAACCCAAGTTGATATTTCCTGTCGAGCAATAAGAAAGTAATAAATGTCTTTGTTCACTCATGCAAAGTGACAACACAAATAGAATAATATAATTGGACCTCTAGTATGTCTTAATGTAATTCACCTGAATACAATTATCTTGTGGAATGTGTTGCTAAATACTAAATATTTCTAGTATGCCAGTAACTTTCCAGGTTTGCGATTTGTATCTATGCAACAACTCTAAACATGGAAAATGAAGTCCATCACAAGATTAGGACCTGAGAGCACTTGTGTTGTCATGATAGTGATGTGAGTTTCCAGAGGATTAGTTGGTTATTTAGTTGTCCCCTCCCGTCCGGCTTTCTCTTCAGGGAGTGTACAACAGCTGATGGAACATACCCGCCCGCTGTTCAATCCTGTTTGCCAGCACACAGCCTGATGTGTCAGCTAGTCCACTCATTCAGTAATCACTAAAAACAGCAACTTGTCTGTTTAAACAGAAATTTGTATTATGTCCCAGAGGCATCAAACAGCATTAACTGCTCATTTAAAAACAGCTTAGATTGTTCTTGCAAGTTTTTTGAAAACCTTATCGAAGACATTTCATCCTACAACAGTTTTGGAATTCTTGCCTTGTGTTTATACATTTTTTAGACAAGGTATTCATGTTCAGTTTCATTTGACTCTCAAGACCTCGTGGCAACAAGCTTGTTTGTCTAACTCTGCCACACAGACTTTATTGCCACAGTTACTCTGTTTTCTCCTCATTCTTCAAACACCTGCAGATATGACTGCTTATTGCTGTCTATAATTATGAAAATAAAATGAGTAAGATCAAAATCAAAATCATTTTTATGTGATAGGGTTCAATTATTACGGCTGCTACTTGTCTTTTAAGCTAACTAGTCATATCAGGAGTTTTCTCATCGTGCTGTAGTCGCCTTTCTCCATCTTTGTGTTTTGAGCAGTAGTGATCATGACCTTTAAGTATTCATGTACGCATCTGTTGCCCTTAACTAGACATGAACATACTTTCATGTCATGATTCCTCATGTTGATGATAACAAAACTATTTTTAGAAATGTAGCAGCATCTTTGGTTGAGTAGTAGTAGAATAATAGTTGTAATCATGCTTAAACTAAATGTCAGAGAGTGAAACAAATACAGTCAGACTAAAAAGATTAAATAATATGGCATTGTCATATTTTTAATTTTGTGACAATAAAAACTGAGATCTGAGAGTTTAATGGAAAACATTTGGATTAAAATATAGGATAGCTCTCACTCTAACACTGCGTGTGTTTACAGGTAAGCCAGAGCTGAGGACAGAGGTGGACATCATCGTGGCAGATGTAGAAGAACCAGACTCCTTGGCAGCCATGTCCAAACAGGCAGTTATTGTCCTCAACTGTGTGGGGCCTGTAAGTGGACAGTTCCAACACAAATGTTTGTGCCTGTATCTGTTTTTTCTTTGACACACTGAACTTACTCAGTCTCATGACGAAAACTGGATTTTCCCAAGATTGTCTCAAAACATTGGCATGTTGGCATTGGTGTAACTAAGCTAGTCTGTCTCTTCCTCTTTGTCTTTCTCATCCTCTGTCACACACACAGATAGAGCAGCCTTCATTTACATAATGAAGGCTGCTGACCAACAGCACACAATAAGTCGCTTTGTGTTAAAGTCAGAATGGAGAGTAGGATTCCAACAGCACCGCTTTGCATCCTGTGCATCATTCAGGTTCTTGTTTCAAACCAGATACTTCCACTACAGTAGTCACCACTGTTGCAGCAGGAGAACTTTGCCAGCCTGGTTAAAATTAAGGCAGCACAGAGCTGGAGTCAAAAGAAGTCCAGTTACAGTGTGTTTAATCTTGAAAATACAAAGCCACTCATGTTTTAATGTATGAGCATAAATAACATAAATCTGGTATTACCAGGACAAGATAGACCATATAGTATCATGTCACCCACACACGTCTTACATAATATGATAAGGAACAGGAAAAAGGAGTTCGTAAGGAATGAACCTTGTACTGCCAGTTGGTTTGTGTGTTGTAACTTGAGCCTGCTGGGTACAGAAAGCCAGTTCATAAAAATCATGTACATTTTCTGATTTACATGTAATATTAAATGTGTATACTGTACATATGAGTAACGCATTACAGCACAGTGAACATATGAACAGGATCTACTAAGAGATCTGGGCTCTGCAGCTGCAGTGTCCACCATGAAACACTTTTTGCTGTATTTCTGTGGAAAGCTTTACACCTACTTCGCACCAAAAGAGGGGGTTATATACAATTTATGGCAGTGACACATCATGGAGAATTTGCCTTTGACCAAATCATGAAAAAGGGGGGACACACTTTTAAAGTGTAACACACCATGAATTAATCAGTGTGCATCTTTGTGTGTATAGTACAGGTTCTACGGTGAGCCAGTGGTCAAAGCCTGTGTGGAGAATGGAGCCCACCATCTTGACATCTGCGGAGAGCCTCAGGTATGCATGTAGTTCTGTATTTCTGTACTGTATCGTGTATATTTGTTTATCTGTCTTTTTTGATTTAGTTTTGAGCAACAGTAATTTCATTATGCATTTAAACAAAGGGGATACTTTACTTTTATCCTCTTCTCCTTTCATCGGTACATGTACAGTACATGAAGCTGTCCACACCTGCATGTTATCAGTGGACATTGCCGTACAGATGTCCTAACATTTGGCTTTGCTGTTGTTTGTGTTTGGATTAAATGAAAGACATGCTGAGTTTCATGCTGTTGCCTGTTAGACTAAATTATCTCTCACTTGGGCACATGATAGCAGTTTTCCCTCGCTGTTAGATGTCCAGTCTGTGTAATACAGCAGGTTTCATTGAGACAGTAAGCGCTCCGACAGCCTTATTTCAAGTTGTTACTTACTATACTATATACTATACTATACTGTACCTTTTAACTCTATTCATTATAGTCTTGGAAATTGGTTTTGTTTATAAAATCAGATGATGAATCACCATCTTCATATCAGACTGATTGTTCTAATAGACCTGTTGATTTCAATAGTGCATAGAATAAAACATTCAATTTTAACAAGCAAACTAAGAAAGCATTTGTATACAGTATGTGTGTCTAAAGTGTATGTTTCTGTGGCTGTGTGCAGTTTCTGGAGGGCATGCAGTTGAACTACAACAGCCAGGCAGCTGACAAAGGTGTGTACATCATAGGTAGCTGTGGATTCGACTCCATTCCTGCGGACATGGGAGTCCTCTACACAAGGGACCAGTTCAAAGGTACGTGCATACTGAAATACCCACAGAAGGATTACAATCACTGACATGCATTGATCCATTCTTTCTATCTGTTGCTATAAATAAATCATTTATCCTCATCTTAGTGTTTGCCAAAGCATGGTGTGTGTATGTTTTTCTGCAGGTACACTAACTGCAGTGGAGAGCTTCCTGACCGTCAGCACAGGAGCTGATGTATGTAACAACATTACCCATAAGTCCATGCAGTGGACCAGCTTGTTGTTGACATCTGTAGTGCCTGCATCTGATTCTCTCCCACCTTGTTCACTTCTTTTTTTTTCAAAGATTTATCTTGTATAACTTGTTCTTCTCCTTATCTCAAATGCTTTCTTCCTCTCTTGTTCATGTTTGTCATTTTATTTTTCATCTCTTATCTCTTTTTTCTCCTTTTGAATGAATGTGTCTCTTTGTCATCTTCTCACAGGGTGGATGTATCCACGATGGAACATGGCAGTCAGCCATCTATGGTTTTGCCGACGGCCAGAAGCTTCAGAGTCTTAGGAGGAAGTTTAATCACAAACCTCTCCCGACTGTTGGTGCTAAAATTAAACGCAGGTACGTAGGACAGTGGGTAGCAATTAATCCCTGCTGTCAAATCTTTAAAATTTTGTTTCCCATAATTGGAAAAATGAAAAAAAAGACATTGAAACATCTCTATGAATTAATAATCATCCAGATGTGATAATTTTTTCTTAATTTTTCTTTTTCTTTTTTTAAAATTTAGTTTAGTTTTTTTTGTCTCAGCTTTAAATCCTACAACCTGTAGCACACATGGGAGCATGTACTACAGTTTGGCCTACACACATTTGTCGTAATCATTGTTGAAATGTTTGTGATTTCTTTTTATTTCTAGGGGTTCATTGTTCTACAGCAACGAGATCCAGCAGTATGCCTTGCCCTTCATGGGCTCTGATCCCTCTGTTGTCAAGAGAAGCCAGCGCTTCCTGGTGGAGGAACATCAGGCCACACCGGTCAGTCTTTTTCTTTTGTCTCAATTAATCATAATTTTCTGATCCACCTTTTTTATATGTGAAAGTTGGCGTTGGAAACAAAATAAGAAAAGTGATTGCAAATGGCTCCAATTCTTCAGTTTTTAACCATCTATGAGCCATTTTCATGATAGCTCTGTCAACATATTCATCCTTATGAGATATGTGTGTCTTTTGATGGTCTAACTAACTCAAGAGTAAAATAGAGTGGAATAAACTAAATAGTTAGGATCCAAAGAGTCTGCCTCTGATATTATAATGCTAATGCTGCTACAATCTGTTACTGTCAACCCCTCTGTAGGTTCAGTATGGAGCATATGCAGGCATTGGAGGCATTGGCAACATTATCAAGATGATGTTTGCTGGCATGATGTTCTGGTTCTTGGTCAAGTTCAGTTTTGGCCGCAACTTGCTCATCAAGGTAAATGAACGTGGTATGCATGGAAACAACACACATGATACAGTTTATATGTCACAAATGACTATGACTGAATATTCTACCTGTTACTGAAACGGTTAAGTCAAAGTACACATACTCGGTGCTTGGAAACATTTTGGTGCTGATGTGTGTCTGTTGATCCTCAGCACCCAGAGTTCTTCTCCTTTGGACTCTTCTCCAAGGCTGGACCAACTAGGAAGCAGGTAGATGTTGATGCAACAGAAAATAAAAAGATCATACACACATTTAATGCTCATGAGCATCTCGGTTCATTCATCTGTAAAAAAAACCCAAAAAAAACCCAAAAAAAAACATTTACTTCAGATTGTCAAGTTTAAGAAGAAAATACACTGTTTTCTTTTTTCTATGTGTATTAGATGGAGGGTTCATCCTTCAGGTTTGCTTTCTATGGAGAGGGATACACAGAGGAACAGGACCCCACCCAGGGAAAACCTAATGGAAAAATTCGCACACTGGTTCAAGGACCAGGTAAGTGGAAACTCATAAACCTGCTATAACACAAGGTTAGCTGATGTTCTAGCAGCATGAACATATTTTTTAAAGCCCTCCATCAACAAAATGTGAATTAACTTGTGCATTAATTATGTTAGTTATGTCTCTCTCTTGCAAAGGCTCATTGACTGGCACCACCAAGTCTGGCCTGTTCAGCACCTTTCTTAATGTGTCTAATGGTTGTGTAATGTGTCTCTTATTATTTAGAGGCTGGATATGTGGCCACGCCCATTGCCATGGTACAGGCTGCTCTAACAATCCTCAACGAATCCTCAGCTTTGCCAAAGAAGTGAGTTATGAACCAAAATGAAATCAAAAAATGTATTTTTATTTGGAGTTGTACCGAGCAGGTACTTAACTTGATTCCTGTGATACACATTTAGATTATTATATCTAAGGGTGTTCATGTGAGTCAAGTTTTCTGAGAATGAGTGCATCTTAGCCACCCAATTAAATCAAGCACTTACCCATTTTTTTAATAAAGTTCCTGTGAGCTTGGTGTGAAGTTTTAATTTGGTTTTAATTCTGGTTTAAGTCTTTTTGTATTAATCTTTTTCCAGGGGAGGAGTGTACACTCCAGGAGCAGCTTTTGCGGGAACCACACTGATTGATCGCCTCAACAAACATGGCATCCAGTTCTCCGTCATCTAAAGTTTGGCCCCTCTCTGATGCTGCACCCCAGGTTTCTCTCAGCACTTATGTAGTATATGCAGAATAACAACTGGAGAGTTTCCAACTTTAAAAGAGAGCTATTTCATCATGAAGGCCTATTTAATAGGGATGAAAGAAACTTTTAGATTAAATTGTAACGCTGCTCTTGACAATACTTTCCATATTTATCCTTTTTCGATTAGTCAGAAACTTGCCATCTCCCTTTGGCTTGAATGTAACATTACTATTAACTCTCTGCTTGCAAGACAAATGGCACAACTGCAGCAGCGTTTCCAAGCCAAAGACAGTAGAGAGATAGTGTGGATATGGGTTTAGCATCACTAACATGATTACTGCTAATGGAAAAGGATTTATTCCAGGGTTTCGTTCAGACCGTGTCTCTAAACCCAATCAAAAAATTGAATTGTAATTTATATTTGTACCTCACTTGTTAGTTCTGCATTTGCCAATGTAGACTATAGGTGATAAGAAATTGGTTAGTGACAGACAGAAATTGTAGCCTGATCAAATGGAAACAAGCAGGATAAAAAAAATGGCCCTTTCATAATTGCCACACCCTCATGATAACGTCTATTTGGGATTCAGTCACACAGAAGGTGGATCAACATGAGTCAATGATGACCACCAGTCAACATCGACATGAGTTGATCCACTCTCATACTTTCTTAGTTCTGTCTTCGTAACATACAGCAGCTTCATATGCACAAGCACATTACTCTCCCAGTAGCACTAGCTAGGTAGTTGTGCTTGTGTTGTTTTGATTCAGTGGACTGAAGTTGTCAGTAGAGAATAGGAGCCTGCTGTGTGTGCACGTACATGCTTGCTTTTCCTGGCCTGGCCTGCTAATTGAAGTCCTGATCGCTTGGTTTTTGATAGTTAATGGTTGGACTATCACTAGGTCGTCCTAATATGTTGAATATGTTGGATGTTTGGTTTTTTTCGTTTAGTAGCATAAACTCACCTGTCCAAATATTTGCTTTTGAACCTTGTCAGAAAATGCATCCAGTTGCACAAGACAGCACGATGAAACTGAATGCATTGTCCCTGCTGTTTAGTGAACGTGTGTGTGTGTGTGTGTGTGAAAAGCTCATTTGTTTTTGTTTCTTTTTTATCTGAAGAAGGTCTTGTTGCTCTTATGGACTGGCATCGTTCTACACAGTAATGTTATCTTAGTCCAGACATGTTTTAGACGTTTGAGTTTGTGAGTGTTATGCTACGTGTGACAGGCTATGTTTTGGGGTTTAGTCTGTGGTTTGATTTGCTTTGCTTTGTTTTGCCTCCTAAATAAAGCCAACTCTGCTAACAGACATGAGCCTTGTCTTTCTTAACACACCACACACAACTTAATGAACACATGTAAAAATCTAATTTCTAGATGAGCTTTAAGCATATCAATAATGCCCATAATGCACTCCCTGTTCCATAGAAGGTTTATCATGATCAGTGGTTTACATTCATAAAAGCATATGGAAATTGATTTATTATATGTATAGTTATAATTATTATATACTGTACAGTCTTCTTAAATTTAAACAGATTGTCCTATGAGATCACAAGTAAAGTTTGATCTACTGGACTGGTAGTCATCATCTTACTCTCACCAAGTGACATTACAAAGATCATAGCACTGAGATCAAAGTCCTTCATTTAAATCCATTAATCAAAGTATCTAATGTCAACGTGATACTGGTTCATTGTGGATACTCTAAATCATTGATTTATGAAGGAGTCTCACATCTTGAAGAGGCAGCAGAGCCATAATGTTTTCATGTCATGTCTCAATGTGTGAAATCTGGCAAGTCACTCTAACACGTCTTACAAACTCAGAAGTTGAGCACTGTATTTGAATGAGACAAAACTCAAATATATTTATGAAATTCAAATATTTATTCATAAAAACACATTTATCTCCTGTACAAAAAGACACCAATTGTTTATGGCTAAAACATGATCCCAGATGTCACTTCTTTAACCCCTCTCTCATACACACACAACTTCTGTTGGCAGTTTGCTGGTAATAATCTAGAGGTGATTTGTTGTCATATTACAGTAGCTGTAACTCACATGCAGTATTCGATATGAAAACAGTCTGCATTATAGAATGCAATGTTTTTATTCTGTCGTTAGTTTCACTTCATCTCTGACCTGAGAGTGTGCATTTTCTGTCCCCCATGGAATTAATTTCAGCAATTGAAAATATTGAAGCGGGGCAAAGGACAAATGTTTTTCATTAACCAGTGAATGTTGTTACTCTGCACCCAATGCACCGGGCAAACTGAAAACCCAGAACTAGACGACCATTCCTTCCAGTTCATCTCTGAGAGTGTACTGTGTTTGCTGTTTGATCCCTCTTCCTGTCCACAGCGTTTGTTGTTCATACTGTTTCTTGATTCAGCAGCTGGTGAGAGTAGATGGCATCTTCGTAGTGGTATTTCTCTGCTATAGCCATGATAGAGTCATGGCACCTGATTCTACTCAGAACCTGCAACACTTCAACCACAGCAGACCTGGAAAGGAAACACATGTATGAATTAGATCATTACAATGATGTTGTGATTGATGTATTGAGAAATGCCATGATCTCTGAATGGATTTATAAACAAAACCACTCAAACTAAAATTCACTGTCACAGTTAGCCACTTTTGTCACTTGAACACTATGAAACTGATAATAAGGGGCACAATTAAGTAACCACAAAGATACAGTATGTTCAAGTAAATAAAAGTAACAGGACTTTATGGAGCCCCCCTGGAGTCACATGGTAGAAACAAAACTGTAAATGTTTGCAATTGGATTAATAATCTGTCCAGCCAGTAAAATTCAATTTTACTCCAACTTAACAGCAGATTGCTGACTGGCAACTCGTCTCAATGTTGGGTTTCAGATGAAAGCACAATAAATGATAAATGTCACATAAAATCTGAAACTCAAAGACTAACCACAAAGCTAAATCATTTTTACTTTGTTTTTGGCAATACTTAAACAAACACATACATACACAAAACAAACAACAGACAGGGTTATCTACTACAATGTGAAACACTCAATATCTTTTAAAGTAAAAATAGGAAAAGCTAAATCAATTTAACTCAATTGACTATCGTTAAATCTGCTCTTAAATCTTGATCAAACTGCTTTTACTTGGCGGATGTGGTCATCACAGTCCATGCAAGACTGATCCATTCACCAAAGAATCGAAGGAAACATCTAATCCTGGGACTGTGAATCCGAGGGCATGGTTTAGAAACCAATTCACACAGATTTACACATTGAGGGGTTTTTTTCTATCATGTGACCCAAGGGGGGGGGGGGGGTCCGTAGGGCTTGTTTGAAAAAAAGTTATAATTAAAAAGGGATAATAATAAATAATGTCTTTCAAAGTAACATAATGACTGACTTTTTTTTCCTCCCATAAAACACACATGCTATTTTATTACCTTGTGTTTGGATCATCAGGAGGCTGCTGTTTGCAGATCTTGTGGACTTTTTCAACTAGGTGGTTTCTGACTGACTGGAGTTGAGGCAAACAGACATTCGCTCCCGTCAACCATGAGAGCGGCAGACTATCTGCTATCTGGAGAGACAGGCCACAAACAACTAGATCATTATTAAGACCAGCCATAACACCACCACATAAATACAGACCAATA
Source organism: Scomber japonicus (assembly GCF_027409825.1). Lineage (NCBI taxonomy): Eukaryota > Metazoa > Chordata > Actinopteri > Scombriformes > Scombridae > Scomber > Scomber japonicus. Next base: position 17,187,810 of record NC_070578.1, read on the forward strand.
ACATAAATAAAGACATTCCATGTTAAAATTAGATATTTCAAATACCTTTTTGCATGCATTAACATCACTGGACAGTGTTTGACTGCACAGGGTGATCATCAGGTATCGGTTCAGCAGTTTGTCCAACATCAGCTCCTTCAAAACAGACTCAGGAAGCAGCAAATCCCATTTCCCCATGTTACCTAGAAGCTAACATAAACAAAAAAACACTGATTAACAAACACCAGCTTGGCAACATTAAGCTCTGCCCACATTGAGACAATATAAACTACACAAGTGTTTTAATAAAAAGTGATGTGAGTACTTTTATGGCTGTCCAGAACTGTTGGTTCCTGAAGCAACTCTGAGGGGACGACCTGTCTTCTAGGAACCTTAAAAAAGAGAAAATTAAACAAACAACAGTATAAATAAGAGATAGGAAAAACCATAAAAAGTTATTTGAGACTATTTTGATGAAACTGATTTTAATCAATTGTTCACAGTTTAGGAAGTGAGAAAAAACTGACTTTTTGGGGTATAGGGGGATGAAGACCTCTTCATCTACGCACTTCCTCAGTCGGCCAACCACAGCCTCTATGAGTGCCTGCAGGGGACAGAAATACACACAGTAAATGAAAACATGTTCATGTATTATTTATCTGGTGCATTTCTGTGTGAACTAAAGCTGGTTTTGCAACAGTTCTCAAAAGTTAAAGCACTTTACAGCATGATGTCTTGGGGTTTGTTGCTTAACATTTAAAAAGTGAAAATGTGTAAAAAGCAATGCAGGATTGACGCAGTAAAGAGGATTTGTGTTGACAGCTATATATACAGTAAGCAACATGTGTATGTGTTGGCTTTACCTTCACTGGTTTGCTCTGCTCTTTTTCAAAGATTGAATAGTCTTCCTTGAGTCTGTGACAAACATCAGTTAGACAGACTGACTGACGGAGGGACATGGGATCCCACACCAGCTCCACAAAGGCTGAGCAGAAAGGGCAAAATAACAGGCCAATTGTACAAAGGTGACTGAACAGCAAACTTGATATGAGTGTGAGGAAAGTTATTGATTTCTAAGTTCCAGCCTCAATCTGCTCTTTCACTACTTTTTTAAAATCATATATTTATTGCAGCTCTTTTTGACTAAGAAATGAATACAGTGGGTAGATGAGAGTGTATGTTACCTGTTATTTTGGATAGGACAGTCTTTTCTATGACATTAGACAGCGTCTGTCTGTCTGTGTGCTCTAGCTCCTCATGGCCATGGCCATGACAAAAGGTCTCCACTGCTGTGAACCATGGGAGATTTTCAAAGTCTCCACTAGCATCCTGACAGACACACACAAAAATACTGTAAGACAGATGTTTACTGCTGTGTGTATGTATGAGTCAGCCTCTGTTTTTGTGTGTGTATCCATGTGTTTAAGTACCTTTAGAGGGTTCCATCCCAGCAGCTGATGTCTTATGATGGGGTTCAGCAACTTGGGCAGACACAGAGCAATGTAGGCATTGTGGTAAGAGTCAGAGTAGAATCCTCTCCATTCTTCAAAGCGAGACAGAATCTTTTTCACGACGCAGAACTCGTCCTGAACATCAGAAAACACTGCCTGGGACCTCAACAGGATGTCAGCTGGAGAGGGAACATAGTGTCAGACAAAGCAACACAAATAAATCAGCTTGGACAATGTGAGCCTGAACAGAAAAAGAGTTAAGACAGAGTTTATGGGAGAAGTGACACATGTTCAAAGTGATCTTACACCAGTGCTAACAGCTACTATTGTTGTTGTATATTACCTGATGACAGTGTTTTACTGTAAAATTTGATAAGTTGTTTAGCAGAACTAAAAAACTAAAAAGATTGACTTTCTCCTCACCTCTCTGCTTCTGCAGCTGTTCTTCCTCCTCTGCTGAAGGCTGTGTGTCTTCAGGTAAGTCTTCCTCAGTTTTAACACCAATGCCTGTCTTGCTGCAACATATGAAACAAACATCAAAACAGATCTTGTAAATACCTGTCAACCTGGATTTTATTAAAGTATTTATAATGTACTATTACAGCAGTCTTGTTGTTAATATACAGAATATATTCAATATATGAATAAATCAATAAGAGGAATTTATCATGAAGGATATTTTTACTTCACTCACCCTTGAGTCTCCGTGTCACTGGTAGAGCTTCCTCTCTGCTCATCTGTACGGTCTATTAGTTAAATGAAAAACACAGTTAATCTAATCTTTTGCCTTCAACTGCCAGGGTGCCATATTTCTTCCCATCACTTTTCATAACCACACCACAGAGCTGTGGCCTAAAAATGCAACTAGGAACTAACTAACACTTTGTTTGGTGGTGCACTGACAAAGTGTTGGTCCACACACAGACATAGATTTAAATAGTCATTTTAAATGTTTCACTCATCAAGACTTTAATTTGTGGTTGAAATGTAGTCTCTTATTTTCTAGGATCTAGAATAACAAGGAACATACAAGCATGGCTCATCCTGCAACTACATGTAAAAAAATTAAAAATGCATTAAAAATTAAAAACTACAAGTAATGTTTCCAGTTTCATCACAAATGCACACACACACACACACAACAGATGTCACTCACAGCTGAGCTGCTGCAGGTACTCAGCCTGTTCCTTGATCTTCTGCTGTCTCTGAGCAAACAGCGCCTCCATCTGGTCAGACAGCAGAGTGTGCAGTTCCAGTTCCAATGAGTTGATCTCAACAACCTGCAGTCAACAAATTGGCTGCAGTCAGAAAATGAACAATTTACCAAACAAAATTATGTATTTTAACCTTTATTTGAACTTTATCTAAAAAATAATGTGAAGATTCAGCTGCCCAAATTAGTCAAATAATCTCAAACTCTGGTCTTCAGAGCAAGAAACTCTCTGGAAGGTCCTTCAGAAACTCAACTCGGTCACCTGGTAAAATATGAAGGTGGGCCATACATCCATCTAAGGAAGCCTAGTCGACTTTAAATCACCACATGAATCCTAACCGGCATATGAATATGTCGTAATAATGTTGTAGGGTGTTTAGTTTCTGTGTGTCTAGCCCTTTCCTAAACTAGATTTAAAAGATCTTCACAATAAAGTAAAATCAAAAACAACTCAACAGTAAAAGAAGAATAGCACAACTACTGCTGCCAAGTAAATAAATAATCAATTCATTAATTGATAAAATACTGCAAATCATAATACAACCTATCATGCTGGGAAAAGAAGACAATGTGGTTTTTTGACAGTGGTTGATTGAGAAAGCAAACAATGAGGATGCTGGACTGTATGACTGTAGAAACCAAAGAAATTATCAAACATTATCTTCAATAGATATAGGACAGAATGATCTCAGCAGCCACACATTTCTCCGTTCTCTATTTCTCTGTTTAGTGTCTTTAGGTTACGCTAACCCAATTTGTTGCTAGCTTTGGCACTAACTCCCTTCGCTTTTCCAGCACTTGAAGAAACAACATATATTTCTTAGTCATGAGAAGCTGCAGCCATTTATTACAGAGGTGTATTGCTGCCATTCCAGAAAAAGAAAACAGCATTAGTGTTGCGTTATAACATTAAAATTTTCAGTTTATAACATAATAAACAGAGCAGATTTATTAATCCCTTACCTTCTCCCGTAGACACTCCACCAAGTTGTGGGCATAGAGGTTCATGGCCCTGTAAAACCTGAGCTGGCTTTCTGAGGAAGTTTCCTCCAGAATCTCTGCAGAGGATCTTGCGTTCTCAACATCACCCTCCATCCTACTCAGCTCAGCTCGCCGCGCTCTGTGCACCTCCTTCAGGGAGTCCAGTCTGGGGAGAGAAAACAGTGTTGTATTGTGTTTGATTACAACACGCGATGCTTGGAAATGTGAAATAATAAAAATTCAGAGGCTGAAAAATGTATTAGAAAATACAAGCTATTAGAAAAATATATGTAAATATTATTGTAACAATAAATTAATCTCATGTGATAAAAATATAATCCAAAACAGTTACATCAAATGTGTCAAATTCACGAGGTTAAAGCCAAATAAAACTGAAGGAAACTCACTTTCCATTGATCCTCCTCTTTACCATTGAGACAGTGACAGTTGGAAGCTCTGGGATCCTGACCCCTGCTGATTTCTTCTTTTGTCTTCGTCTCTCTTGCCTGTAACTACTGCTGCTGTAGTTGCTGGATTCACTGCCAGATGGGCTCTGAAGGGAAGAAGAAAAGAAAGAGAAAAATAAAGGACGTCAAAACGGAAGCACAGAAAAAAGCAGCAGATGGGGGAAAACTGTTGACACCAGTATGACAAAATCACAGTAGCACAATGTCTGATTTGAGACTTACATAAAAGAAAGAGGTAAGAAAGAGCAGGAAGAAAATGGAAAAAAACAACAACAGTACATTTAATATACTCTCTTACCTGTTCGCCTGGCCGTCTCTTGACACCCTTCCCAATTTGTGTCTCCTCCCAAAGTTCCTGCTCATCCTCATCAGATCCTGACAGACTGCCATCACTTCCTCCTAGGTTGCACAAACACACACACAAAATAGTAACTTGAAGGAACACATTCCCACAGTTTGGTGAAAAACAGACTGCTGTTTTAGGCTGGCCTAATATCTACTCTTTTTTTCTCTGTCCTTGTTTCTTTCCACATGTATTCCCTTCTATCCTTTTCCTCTCCCCTCCCTCTCCCTATGCTCACCTCTCTGCCCTCTCTATTCCACACCTCCATCTACTGGCCTCTCTCTCCTTCTTCCCTCTACACCCAATCTCCCCTTCTGTCCATCTCTCTCATACCAAGTTTCTCGGCAATCCTCTCTCTGATGCTTTTTAGTCGTGGGGCAAACTCGATTCTTCTCTCGTGATCGTCTGGCTCATCGTCGTCATCGTCAACTCTGTATTTTTCATCATCGTCGTCGTCGTCGTCTTCCCTGCTATAGTGACCCGGGGTGCTACCAGGGGAGCTCTGACCATCTTTACTTAGGGGGATGAACTCTTTCTTGGCTCGAGTGGCACGACGATGCCTCCTGGCGGCCTCAATCTCTTTAGCATTAGGAATAACTGCTGGATACAAAACAAATGTGCAAAATATGAATGCAGGAATGTGTATGGCAGAGAAACACACAGCCAATGTGAAATGTGTACAGAAATTTGATGTCCAACAAATGTATTGAACACTCTATACAATATTTTCCCCATATCATTCAGCACTAATTAAGTAATGTGCTGAAGCTTTTGTCTAAACTTAAATGCGCACACACACCAATATCTATTTATACATATCATAGACATACCTGGTTTAGTAGCAGAGTAGCTGGAATCTGAGCTAGATGAGGGAGACCTGGAACCATCTTCTTCATCTTCCTCATCACTGTGGTGAAGACTATGTGGTGAAGCCTGGCTGCCATAATCTTGTCGAGGAGAACCAGATTGTGGGACACCTCTATCAGCTGATGGGATGACATGTCAAAATAAACAACGTATGGTGATGTTGGTCAATATTGTCATCTAGATATACAGTATACAGGAAATAAAATTTTGAAAATGGTATAATTATAGTGGAAGTTTTTCTTCTTGTGCTCTCTGCTGAATGTTTGAGCTTCACTCTGCAAAATGATGTGGGTGCAGAGGACTGTTATCCCTTGTATATCAATACAAACCAGTAATTAACCTTATACTCTACAGAGACTGAGAGTTATCATTTGTGTGAGACATAGAACAACTACCACAGTGACCTGCAGGTTTGTAATGGTCACCAGTGCTTACACATCCAGGGAAGTACTTACCAGTGCTGTTGGTGGTCCTGGCAGGTGGAGCCTCTTTCCTCCTAACTTGGAACAGCACAGCTTTATCAGATGACTTCTTCAGTCTAAACTCTGGTTCAAGGGCTAAATTGATAGAAAGAAAATCGGAGATATAATGAGGATGATGGAGTTAAACCCTACTGACATGCAGTGAGCCTGGGACCCTGCTGGGCAGTTAGCACAGGTGATGGAGATCCTGTAACTGACGATAAACTCATAACATGAATTATGATCCGCTGTATTCGGTCAATGTGTATCTTCCTCTTCTTCATTTCTTTATAAACATAGTACAAATCTTCTTCCATTCTGACAATTTAGGGCCAATATATTTTATGTTTCATTTTGGCTCTAACGTCAGCTGCCATTAAATAAACTTTTGACTGGACTTCATCTTTGAAATGCTGACAATAAAACAGCTACATTTAAACTCAATTACCTTCTTTGTCCTCTGAAAAACTGAGGACTGATTTTTTCTTCTTCTTAACCCCATCTTTGTCTTTCCTCGTCTCTTCTTCCTCCGCTGTCAGCTCCAGCGTCTCCCCGTCTTCTCCGTCACTGCTGTCGGGCTTCGGTGGCGTCGCTTCCCGCTTAGAGCTGCAAGAGATGCCGCGGCCATGGGCCACTTTGGACGGCTTATTTACCACAACTGCTGTTTTCTCGCTTTCCTTTTCATCTCCGCCGTTCTGCTGCTCTTCCTCTTCGTCACTGGAGTCTCCTTTTCTCTGCCTAAAGTTCCTCCGGGGCTTCTTGTTGAACATTTCGAGTTTCCAAGCACTAGCCAGGTGCTGGCTAGATAGCTGGGTCGCAAAATATGATGACGTCACAAGCCGAGTGGCCCGACGGAACGTAAATTTACCGCAATGCACTATGGGTTATGTAGTGTGAATGTAACAAACATAAAAGAAGGTGTGTGTTTGTTTGTTTTTTACAACTTTTCAGACTTGTAAATAGTATTATGAATTAAAATATCGTCACACATTGTAGTATGCCTCAATGCTGGCTCCTATTACTCCTCAGATAGGCCATCTTTATCGGGACCACGTGTTCTACTACATAAATGGGCACAGTATTGTTATAAATGATTAATGTTTGGCTGTTGGTACAGGGTATATTAATCTGTTACCATGTAAACCATCAGCCATCAACAGTTAGGCGAGTTTCTGTACTAAAATTTAATCAATGTACTAAAACGTTAGAGCAACTCAAGTGAATGTGGGACTTAATATGATTTTTTTTTAAAGACTCTTGTATTGTCTTCTACCCTATATTACTCCCATCAATTGTTCCCCCTCTCTCTCTCTCCATCTGTTAAACTTTTTATTCCTCCCCTTCTCTCTCTCCTCCCCTCGGCGGACGGTCAGCCGTTAACAGCAGGCAGCCGATCACTCGCCGTCAGCCATGTTGTTGGTGTGACACACCGAGCTGTCAGCAACAGGTCCTGTTGAGGAGTAGCCGCTAAACTTGAGCCTTTTCTGTCACCGTTTTCTGCTCACCTCGGATATAAAACTCTTCGGTTTGTCCGGGAAAGTGTTCAGAAGTGGTGGATGATAACTTCAGGCCCCTCCAAAGCTGGGAAGTTGCTGTTTTTGTTGGCCGTTTGGTGGTACGCAAGCGAAACTGCTTATCTAAGCATGCGTGTAAGTTTGATATTGTTATGGTTATGTTTCCATTGGGTGTTTCAATGTGTCATATAGACTTTTAAACCATGTAACGTTTCATCTGTTAATGTTTGTCTTCACTGATGCAAGCATGTGAAACGAAATCTTTAAAACTGAATGATGCTGATGTCCTCACAACAGCCTGGGATGGGAGTTAGCTAGCTAAGTTATATGATTTCAGTAAACAGGAGCTGGGTGTTGTTAAGACTTAGACGAAGGTTATTTATTGCTTACTTTAGTAAAAGTGAACCAAAGCGAGCTCATAGGTAGCAAGTTTGTAAAGGCAGATTTGCAGGAAAGTCTCCTAAATTCCTCTCGGTTGAAACTAGTTGAGCAGGTTGGAGGCAGGCTGGTGACAAGTGATCAGGGAATGTTACTCTATCAGTTCATCACATAGGGAGGTATGAGTTAGTTTGAAACTGTCAATGATGGCAATCTGTGGGCCTCAATAGAGTCATGTGTCTTTTGAGATCAGTCATGTCTGTCTTTTGAGATCATGATATATATATAAATAACAGAAATTTTAAAAAGACATAATCAGAGCGCCTACAGAGAAAAGCATCAACCCCAACATTACTGATAGTTACAAGCAGTAGAACAACATAGTACAGAGCAGTACAGGTGTCTATGTTATCATATCTTTCCTATAGTAATTGACCATTTTTTCATATTCAAGTGGATTTTACTTAATACAATAATTGTAAATACAATGCAATACAATGCAAATCCACCCATCAAAAAGACAGATTTATTAGGGCCCAAATTTATTGAATTTCTTAATATAACTAGCACTGTTACCAAGTGTCTGCATTTACTGAAGCAGCTCAGATTCATTAAATTGAAATTAAAAGTACATATTTCTTAATGTAATTGCTTAAATATCTTCAGTGTTAAGTACAGCAGTATAACATTGATGCATCATTGTCATTGTTGGTGTCCTTTCCCATGCAAATATCATGGTTAAGCTGTCTGACACTGATAAGCTGTCTGACATGGTGAAGCTCAGAGCCTTAGAGCCTTGTCAATATCCTTGTTTTCATGGAATGATAATATTAGTGTAGTATTAATTTGAGTATTCTAAGGGTGAGAGAGAGTTTTTCATTACAGTGCACAGCATAACAATTCAGTATGGAGGGCTTCCTGATGTGAGACTCATGCTGAAGAGCCTACAGAGGATGGGGAGTATCCACTCATTCTGTCAGAAAAAGGGAGATTCCGCATATAATCAAAGCCAGCAAGTATTGCAGCGATCTCAACAGTGTGAGTCCATGTGCAGTTGTTCAAGAAGTGTTTCTTGTGCATCTTTGCTCTCACACACAGTGACACATTTACAGTCATGCACACACAGTAGCTCAGTTTTGGAACAGGACGCTTGGCGAATAACAACTCAGTATTACCAGCAGTGTCTCTGTCACTGCCAGTAATGTTACAGACTCGCCAGTTTCAGCTCCTTTTATGTCCTTACACCTTTCTGTCCGTCTTTATCGTAGTGAACATACTCCCAGACTTAATTTTCTTCCACGACTATTATGTGATTATCAGCCAGCATAGCGTCACGAAAATGGACAGTCTCCTTCAACCAGGTTTAATCCACATATATGCAAACATCCACCAGTCTAAATCATCATCAAAACATAAGACTCACTGCCTGTTAGCCGCAGCTGACCTCTGACCTATGATGACAATGATGCAACACATGAGTGTATATATATAGACGCAGCACAATATGAATAAGTCTTGTTGATATTTCAGAGTTTATCAGAGAGCTTTCTTCAGTCCTGTCGTATCCTGATACACAGTATGGACAAACCAGGGCGGGGCAAATCAGAGCTCAGGAGAGAGAGGCCTGCCTTGCCCCTTAACAAAACAGAACACAAACAGCATTAATCAAACTAAATCTGAAACACTTGTAAAAAGGCCTGTGTATTGTGTGTGCTGTGCTGAGATATAACCTCTTTAGATCTTTTTCATGAGAGACAATTTTAACAGGTCATAGCATGTGTAGTGAATCACATGAATCACAGCGGTGTTCATTTAACATATGCAGGTTTTAGGGCCCTTTTATTGTACACGCTGGCTTGCTGGCTTTGCATAGTGGGACACCGAAATGGAGCCAGGCTATCATTAATGTTATTAGTAAGACCTGTGTTTTTTTTTTCTGCTACATGAAAAAAGTCTGCACTTTAGTGGGAAGGAACAGGGAAGATCCACAGTCAGAAAGAGAAAGAGAGAGGCACGAGGAGACAGATAGTGAGCATGGGTGATTTTACTGTATGTACAGATAACAGACACAAAGAGGGAAAGAGAGTCACAGGGCAGGGACAACGTTGCGGATGGAGTTGATGTCATTGGTGTGAGGTCAGCAAGCGAGGCGGCTGAAAATCAATCATTTCTTAGAACAACACTAGCCGGCTGGGCGGTGCTGGTTTCTGAACAGAGGAGGGATGAGGACAGGCCAGGGTCACACTACTGGTTGTAGATTTAGGAAAAGGAAGCAGATATTAATGTACAATGACACATGGAAAGACTTTTTTTTTTTTTTAAAGAATGAGCTAGAAGTGTGATTCAGTTTCATCCATCTCTGTCTGGGCCTTTAATCCAGTCTTTATGTCCTTATTTTAAATATAAGCCCACATGTCAACAAGCTGCATTATTAAGAACAAATGAGGTCAGTGACAGCCAGGCTATTTATCCAACAGTCCTGCAGTGTTGTGTGTATATCAACTGAGGGACTGAAATGTTCTTTCAATGACGACCAAAGTTGAACTGAAGCAGCAGAGGTCTGATATCCGGGCCATGGATGAAAAGATAGACCACAGGAAGTGTGGTGTTTTATTTGAATGCCACACTCCACTCAGGCCGTAGGGTTGAGGATAAAGTTATTGACCGGGCGTAGTAGTTTCGTTTCAGTCTTAAAAAGGAAGTGTACAGGCCAAAGAAGATTAATCATTTTTAACTGCTTTTAAGACTTACTGAATATTGTTCAGAGAAAAACAAGAGTCTCTATAAACTTGATTAGCAGAAATAGATAGTAGCTGCCTATCTGTGATTCCTCCATAATGACCCCCAATAAATGTGCTGTAATAGAGATTTATTTTGGCTGTCACTCAGTCCCACTCTCGGCCGATTAGACCAGTAGTGTCACTGTATTTTAGTTGTGACATCACTCCAGGTGTCGATGATGGGCGAGATTGTTACATTCTGTTTACATATTGACTTCTGTTAATAACTAAATACTCTGTGTACTTGAATGTAGCGGTGCTCGTTTCTTATACCATAGGTTGGGAATTTCTGAGTCATATCTATTTGTGTAGTCTACTACATGACAACAGTAAGAGGATGAATCTGAGCTCCAGGATGCGTTTACATGTTCTCAGTGTGGGTCCAGGTCTCGGAAAAGCAGGAAAACACGATGCTATTTTAGGCTCGTGCTGTCCAAGAATAATCAAACTCTCCTGAAATGACAGACACTAACTCAGATATGAGTGTGTGCGTCTTGTGCTTCCTTGTAGAGTGATATAAATAGAGCCGGGTGGCAATGAGTGTATTGCTCATGGGCACATCAGCAGGCTTGAACACATTCCGGTTTCCAGTCTCAACATGTTACACAGGCTGAGCATCCAAACTTCACAGTGAGTTTTGAAAGGATTTTCTCTGAGGTGAGGTGATGAAAAGTGCCGACCCATCATATATATTCCAACCTTGTTTTCAGTTTGTTTTCTGGTCCTGCATCACTGCTGAAATAATTTATGAGTGGGTGTTTCTTTGTGAGCTGACCCTCACCCCAACTCTACTTCAGTGGGTTTATCACTGTACTGACTCTGCTGTATTCATTTAGAAGCTCATGTCTTCTGCTGAGACAGAGACCTGTGTGTGTGTGTGTGTGTGTGTGTGTGTGTGTGAGTGTGAGTGAGTGAGTACGTAGAGTGATGTTTCACGGAGTCTACCGCTCAAGTCGGTCACTTCTGACACAGCCCAGTCAGTTGGTTAGGCAGCCATCCAGTCAGGAAGGAGAAGTCAGACTCCTGTCGCCCTGGAAACATTAAACCGACAGTATATCAAGTCTACTGCTATCTCTCACTTATTCATTATAATCACATCACCAGAGGTCCCATTTCATGACATGAGCCTGACCAAAATTCAGCTGGTGTATTGACACATTTATGTGTTAAAATTGATCCATGTATGTACTTTTTAAAAGAGCTTTAAACCTTTTTAACACTAAATAAATTATCTACCAAACTTTACAACACCAGAGTGGTCACAATTCATATTCACACAGTGCAGTGGTTCATGAAGTTCATGTGCAAAGAGCAGAATAAAAAGAGTAAATGAATGGAAGGATGATAACTGAGGCTGAAGGAGAGGAGGACTTGACCAAGGAGAGGAGAGAAAGGAGAGAGGGAGGACGACAGATGGCAGGCAGAAGATTAGTCGTCCCTTGCTGTTTCTCTGCCCTTGTGAGAGCATCGATCAGACCGCATCCACACTAACCTCACACGTCATCCTTTATTTCTCTATGTCATTCATCTTCTCCTACACAAAGCTATTCTCAGCCAGTCAGTCATCAGCCATAATGCCTCTTAAAAAAATCACTTGTCAGTCTGTAATTTTCTCTTCCTCTGATGCCAAGTCATATTTTCAGGGATATCAAAGGCTGATGTGTTCACTGTCACTCTGTGGAAGCACTTGAGGTCTTCAGTCTCGTCTCAGAGATAAACTGAAAACTCAACTGAGGACTTTCACATTGTAGATGGACAAACCAACCTTTGCCTGTCTACTTTAGCAGGAAACCACATTATTAAAGCTTCAGGATGACGACACTGTGTACGTTATACCTCACTACATTACAATATTTTACACAGCTGATCATTATTATGATAGTTGCTGTTTTATTATTGATATTAATAATTATTTTCTTCTACATCAACACTGTTGCTGTAGGATTATGGGTAATTATCTGAGCGAAGTCTGCATGCTACTCAAGCGGACTCTGACATCCTTCACAGAGTCCACTTGAAGTCCCTTGTGGACTAGTTGAATGTGGGCTTTGGACAGCCCTCTGCACTCCCAGCCTTCCCGGGAATGTGACATCAAAGTCGTCGAAGTCCGGACATTTGGGTTCAGCCAAAGCTGTAACTCTGCCAAAATCCACGATCACTTCCTGTCACCTGACCTAACCGTGGATGAGGAAATGCTTGTGTCTGTTGGTTACCAGTCAGGAAGTGTTGAGCAAAAACTTTGGAATTTCTCTCCTCCTTTTCCTCCCGCTGACTTCATCATGTGAGTCTCGCTGACTGATGGGGGAGAGATAAAGACGGAGGAAGCAGGTACTGAGCGTGCCAGCAATGAAGTGAATGTGAAAGCTACAAAAACAACATGATGAAAGTCTATTTCTGTGGTCCCTGTGTTCATTTGTACTTAAAAAATACAACAGATTTGCCTTCAAGTAAATTAAAGACAAACCCAGAATTATTTTCAATGTTGCATTGCATTTATTCACAGTTTTTTAAATTAAGCAAATGTCCTCCTCCCACATATGGCCTTTACGCATACAGCACTGTGACCGCCTGAAGTTCACACCATTCATCCCACAGTGATAGTGTTTTAAATCCAAACAAGTCATGTTTTGTGGTGGCTGTATTACAATAGGCGAAACAGTGCCACAGTCACAGATGAGACCTATAAATATGCTGGTTGATTTCGTGTGATACAAGTTTCTGGCCTTTTTGTCAACAAGGAGCTCCTATAAGGTACATTTATTCTGTGGATATGCACTCTTGAGCATGTACCATGTTTTAACTTACCACAAACATGACCCCAACCTCTACAAGAAATGCTATTTTTTAAAAAACACAAAATTGCAGAAATTGTGGGCTAATTCTCGACAGAATATACAGTGTATTGGCGCTTTCCCACTATACAGTTCTAGCACTACTTGGCTCGACTCGACTCGGTAGTGGAAAAGCGCCATATGTGTACACGGCGCTGTCATCTAAACACATTGATCCAGACCATACCTCTTTCCTTTAGTGCAGTAAACTGATCAAATGTATCAGAAAATTAGGAAACCTAACACCTTCCTGTGCTTGAAGCTTAACCCGTTAAACCCCATTATTTGCAGAACAGGTGGGCCGTCCCTCTACATACCACAATAACACTAATATGCATGACTCAACAAGTTTGATTTTAAGCCATGGTGTAACAGACCTGGGGCGTGATCATGGGTTACAGGACTTTTTGTTGGCAATCCCAAAAGTATCTTTGAGATAACCCATAGTGGATAAACCTTTGCAATGTGTGATGAGTGGTGCCACAACAAATGATCACCTGTGATGCTTAATATCTGTTAAAGGGTAAAACTGCCAGTTTCTCAACACACAGCAAAGCAATGGACAAGGGTTTATATGTATCTGGACAGTGAGTGTAAATGTCTTTTTATGAGTGTTAATGGGTTTAGCTTGTATGTATAGCAGTGGTCTCTCAGTGATCTCTGGTCTCTACAGAGTCAGATTGGATAGTATTGGAACAGTCCCAGTGTGTTTCAAAGGTTTGGGACGCAGCCAGAGTGCTCCTGACTGAAGAGAACAGGAGAAGCCCTGTTAGACTCTGCTGACTGACCAAAAAATCTCTCTCTCTCTCTCTCTCTCTCTCTCTCTCTCTCTCTCTCTCTCTCTCTCTCTCTCTCTCTCTCTCTCTCTCTCTCTCTCTCTCTCTCTCTCTCTCTCTCTCTCTCTCTCTCTCTCTCTCTCTCTCTCTCTCTCTCTCTCTCTCTCTCTCTCTCTCTCTCAGTGCTGTCCTGTCTTAGCTGCAGTATTGACTGATGACTGGTCTGTGTGTTTTGCAGATGGCTGCGAGCAGTAGCTGAGGACGCCACCAGGAGTTCCCCCTTTCTGTTTCTGCCACCTGCAAATATGAATGGTAAGACCACTGCAGTGTGTGTGTGTGTGTGTGAAGGAGGAGTTCAGGCCCAGACGTTTTTGGCTCTGCAGATCTGCTGAGGCCAATACAGTGCTAGTTCTAGTAATAATTCTGTGTGTGTTTGTGGCTGCACGTGCATCTGTGTCTGTCTGAATACCCTCCTCTTTGCTCTGTCACAGTCTGTTGTAGTAAATTATCTCTTTGTGTGTGAGATTTTCTTACTCTAGTTAAATCTCTGTACCGCTTACTTTCATTTTTAACGTGATAAAAAAAGTTTGTGGTCAAAACTCTGTCATGTTCATAGAGAAAAAAAGAACTGAGTGTGAGATATCCCACATTAAGACCACAAAGCCCAAAGGTAGTAGGCAGACCACCACAGCTGTCCAGTACAGCTGTTGTGCTCTATGGTCATATCTTTTGACAGCTTTGTTTAACGTGCCAGTTACTGGACTAAAGCTGTTTTGTTACAATGAAGTAAACTGTCCATCCACTGTATCTGCTGATGGAATGTGGCGTAAACACTGATGTGTAGTCAGCCTTGATTGGGTAAATTTTGATTAAAGAGTGAACTCGTTTTGCCTTCCTGTTTGAACAGTGACAGCCTCATTGGCAGCTCTGAGCTTCATTATCACTTTGTCAATATCAGAGCATTCCCAACACCTCTCCACCACTGATGCTAGCTTTGGGATTCTCTCTCCTCTAGCGCATGTGTCTTAAAATTCTCCCTGACTCTTCTGTAATCATGCAAAGTGTGTACTTGTTTGCTTTGCTCAGATTCTGTCTGTGTGTAATTTACACATGTGATTTATTTAAACAGTGAGAAGGTAAACGGCCTGAGGCCTGTTCAATAAGCAGATTTGATGATGATACCTCTCCACCGCTGAGGCCCAGATTTACTTCATATTTGATACATTAACTAATATAAAAATGTTATTTAGCAACATGAAATAGCTCTGCTTCTTAGACCAGGCTGCTGCTGATCAATCTGGTATTCATCTCATTATAGTATAGCATAGTATAATTGGTATAATGTAGTATGTCCAATGCTTCACATCTTTCTTCAAATCTATCTTTCCCATGACATCTTTTTTCCCCCACCTTCTTCCATTTTCTCTTCAGGTGGTGCAAATATATGGGCGATCACTCCAGAGGAAAGGGTCAAACATGATCAAAAGTTTGACACCCTCTCCCCATCAATGGGCTATGTCTCAGGTACGTACACAAATGGATATTTCCTGTTTCACCACAGCCATCAACAACAGGTATAAACGACAGTAATTTCCCAAATATGGTATTCATACACAGACACAATACACACACACCTAAACACACAAACATCCCTCTGAATATCCATCTGTTTTTCTCTCTCAACCCTTCTTGGCTCTTTCCATAGGGGAGCAAGCCAGGAAGTTTTTCCTCCAATCAGGGCTACCTGCTGCAGTTTTGGCTGAGATATGGTGAGAAATGCACACTCTAACTTTCACACATACTCATTTTTTGTGATGGCCTCTCTCTCTCTAATTAAAAATGTGTATTTTTTTATAAATTCTTAACACTCTTCTCTCTGTTTTCGTCTCGCTCTCAGGGCTTTGGCTGACTTGAACAAAGATGGGAAGATGGACAGGTTGGAGTTTTCCATCGCTATGAAGCTCATAAAGCTAAAACTCCAGGGTACATCACTCCCAGTGTTACTGCCGGTCATCATGAAGCAGCCACCAGTGCCTGCTCCCAGCCTCACTAACCCCAACACACCCTATGGTACAGTATTGCACTCTGCACATGTAGTTGTTAGTTAGTAACTTTATTGTCATATTTGTTTATCAACACACAGCATGAGATGTAAAAGAATAACTCACTCGGCTCTGTCTGTGTGTGTGACCTAGGTACCATATCTGTCCCTAACATGTCCATGATGTCAGGGACAAACCTTTCCATAATGACTCCTATCGCCATAGCAACCCCAGGACTCTCACCTTTGACACCAATGACAGGCCTCACCCCGTTGGTTCCTACAGCAACAGGCCTGAGTCCTCTAATAGCCTCTACCCCCACCAGGCCCCTAATGCCCACCGTGGGAAACACCACCCTGCCAAATGGCACCATGGGACTCCTCCAGCCACTTTCAGCTGGAGCTTTGGCCACTGGTACAGAAGATTCTCATTTCTAACGTTTGCTTATCTGTTTCATCTGCTGTACTGTTGTGTTATCTTTCACTGCTTCGAGGAAAAAAAAAAATGAGTGCAGATGATGGCACTTTTTAGTTCAGAAGGAAAAATGAGGAAAAAGGAAAACACACAGCAACCAATGAGTTATGGTCTGGTCTTGCAGAGTCAGGTCTCTCTGTCTCATCTACATACAAATAGCTTCTCTGTCCTTGACAAGGTGACAGCAGTGAAAGGATCACTATATATTACAAAGCCACTGTAAGGCTCCTCTCCCCTTCCTGAAAACTATCTTGGTGTTGTCCAGCAGCCTTACAGTTTTACAGTTGTGGTTGATAATTAGAATAAAATGTCCTCAAAATATTGCAAATTACTATAGAAATGTATGTAATGGATATGTGTGTGCTTATCCATTACAGGACTACCACTATCTGCATCCCCCTACTCCTCTCCATTGGGACTTTCCTCTACTTCTGCTGGTATAAGCAAGGCCTCATCGCTGCTAGACCTGGGATCTAGCAGGTAACACACACACATAAACAGAAATGTTGAAACCTTAAGCAATTTACTCTTTTGCACAATCAGTGTCTCATTTATCTTGTCTTCCTGAAGTTTGGTGCATTCAGCTGATTATTTTTGTGGTTGTCTTCCAGCTCCACTTCCTCGTCCCCCTCTGTGATGTCCCCAATGGTCGCTGGTCCCAGTGACTGGGCTGTGCCACATGCATCCAGACTCAAATACAGGCAGCAGTTCAACAGCTTGGATAAAATGATGACTGGATACCTCACTGGTATGTTGTGTGTGTATGCTGTCTGTGCATATGTATGTACAGTGTGTACACAACCAAACTATGCGTGGTATGCAGGCGTGGATGTTCAGGAACAACAGACACTGATTTCATAGATCAGTAGCCTCCCCCTTTTTTTAAAAGTGTGTTACACCTTACTGAAGGAAGTGGAGGCTGTGTCTCAAACTGTTACGGGTGTGTTCAGACAATTTCTCAACACACAACCACACACACACACACACGCTTATCTTTAAATCCTTGTGAGGACACTCATTGTCATAATGCATTTCTTAACCCATTACCCCCAAACTGAACCTAAACCCAATTCTAATCTTAACCTTAAAACAAAGTTAACCCTTACCCCTCAAATTGCCCTTTAAAGTTGTGAGGACCAGCCAAAATGTCCTCACAACACTAGTTTTCAGCTGAAATGTGTTTTCTCAAAGATAAAAAGACACACACGCACACTCAAGCAAGTATGCATTTGCCCTTTCGTTCTGTTATTGCAGGCCTTGCTGGACCTGTTCTCTTGAATTAGACATGCAGTCAAACAACAATTGGGCATACACACACACACATTTTCACTCACTTTAAAAACCCCTAAAGATAATATCCTCACTAGTGTGACTCAGCATATTAAATAAATTACATGGATGCCTTATTTCTAATATTCTATTTTTTAAGCTCTTGTTTTTGTAGATATTGGCATACAGATCCATGTTTCTCTCACAAAGTGGACAACAGCTGTCTGTTAAATAAACCTAAGACTGACCATTGTTAATGCTTTCACAATCCACTGATCACCATCCCCTTCCAAAGGTAAATGAGGGTTGTGAAGTCTTGAAAACCAGCTGTGGGGTTGTATGAGATGGCCATCAGTTGATGAACCACATATTAAATTTAGTTTCATATGTAAATCAGTACACATTATAACAGTCCTTAAATGCACACACCCTTCACCTCTTCCTTCCTCCTCTACACCCACACATCTGTACCATTACACATTATACATTTTTATATATTTATACATTTATATTTTTGCACTCAAATCTATGACTTTCTGTCAATCTTATTGCCAGGTCAGCAGGTGAGAAGTGCCATGGCAACCACAATGCTGACTCAGACACAACTGGCCTCCATCTGGTGAGAATATCTTCATGACTGTATGCATGTGTGTGTCTGTGCATGTCTTATGATTGATACATAGTGTTGTTCTCAAAAGCCAAAGTCAGTTTTGGCAGCCAGAATCAAGAAACGTCCGTCCAATCTAGCTTGTATGACAATAGGCTATTGTTTGTGAGGGAAATATTTGTTTAGAGGTCAAGGCTTTTCTTTAATGGATATAATCTAATACTGGTAAACACAAGGATATAGTTTATTTTTGTACATTTGCTAAAGCTATAAATCTTTTTCAACCCCTGAAATCCTCAATGATATTACACAGAAGACTTAAGTTCTCTTAAAGGGGCAAAATATTTCCTCGTAGTTTTCTCTCCTCAATGTAATTCTATGTGTTTAAAGTTTATCAGTAAATCTTCCAGTGCACAATCATATAAAAACCTTTCATCTACAATTTCTAACTGTCCCGCAGGACTTTGGCTGATGTGGATAAGGACGGCAAGTTAAGAGCTGAGGAGTTTATTCTGGCAATGCATCTCGTAGACATGGCGAAATATGGACAACCACTGCCACTTACACTGCCAACTGAACTGGTACCACCCTCACAAAGGTACGTGCACTCATATGACTCACTGGCTGCTCAATTCATACAGCGATTGTTCTGCCTCTGGACACTGTAGCTGCCTTTTTAAAATGTTTAAAGCCTGTCCTGCTTTAATAAAACCACCATCATGAGTTAATGACTGCAGCATTAGAAGGGCATGAAGAAGTGCTGAGTGGAAATGGAAAGCTTAACAACACCGTAAAGGAAGAAAGGTCAAAATATTTCTCACATCTTACTGCTGCAAATCCTCACAACTCCAAGCTGCTATTTAGGACCATTAACTCTCAGCCTTCTTATTTCCAATAAAGTCTCCTCTATTGAGAGATGTGAGACTTTTTTTTTGTTCTAATGTTTTATTAATTGTATCTGGTATCGCAGTCAGATTTACTGAGGATGATGAATAGCATAAAATCTTCATCTTCTTCTTCTTTAGATTTTTTACCCACAGGATTTTTCAAAGCGGTTCCTTTCTTTCTGTCGTTAGATATTTTAGCAATATTTTACAAGTCTTTATCTTCAGAGGTTATTCCTCCCATTTTTAAATTGACTGTTCAACCCCTACTAAAAAAAAATCCAACCATGACAGCCCAACAGTCTTAATAATTTTAGATCTAATCTAAATGACCCTTTTTTGCCAAAGCACTGGAGAAAGTTGTGTATTCTGATCTCTTATCTTTTTTGAATGATCACTCCCTCTTTGAAGTTTTAGTCGGTTCAGCAGTTCTTGTACGGTTTTGTTTTTGCTTGACTTTTCTGCTGTGTTTGATACAACTGATCATGTCATATTAATTGATTGACTTGAACACTGGGACTAACCTTAGACTGCTTTAAATCTTACCTGGTTCACAGAGCCTTCTCTATTATTTGGGATTGTCTCCTCCTAGCTATGCAAATATAACCTGTGGTGTTTCTCAAGGGTATTTTCTTGGCCCTTTACTGTTGTGTAGCTACATGTTATCACTGGGTGAAGTTTCTGTATTTCTTTCCGTTTTTATGCAGACGATACACAAATCTATTTGTTCAGCTCAGTTACCTCAATCACAGCCTGTCATGCAACCATAAGGTCCTGGAGGTCCAGTTACTTCCTAATACTGAACAGTGACAAAAGTGATGTTATGGTGTTTGGACCAAAAGCTCACAGGGATTGATTATGTAAGTCAGACTTTAGGTTCCCAGGGTTTGCAGGGCCCCATGAGACCAGAAATCTTGGAGTAATCTTTGATTCAGATAAATATTCAAATTTTTAGCAATATTACTAAATCACCTGTCAAATCCAGTAGTACTTTCAAGATAAGATCATTTTTTTCATTCAGTGATGCACAAACTGTCATTCATGCTTTTGTCTCTCTGTAACTTATTATTCACTCATACTCCAACTTCCTTCTATTCTTGCATCATTGCACTGGTTACCTTTGGTGTTTAGAATTGACTTCAAAATTGTATTGCTTGTTTTTAAATTACCCAGTGGCCTTGCCCCTTCTTACGTTATCGATCTTCTCACCCCTTACAACCCTGCCTGTACTCTCAGATCAGCGGACCCGCTGCTTGAGACAGAGGGCAGTGGGGCATTTGCTGTAAGGGCTTCACAACTGTGGAGTAACCTTCCACTGTGAATCAGACAAGCTATCTAAATGTCCTCTTTTAAAACTCTTTTAAAAGCTATTTTTTATGCAATGGCTTCTAATGTGAGTTTTTCTTTTGGTTTTTGATTTGATTGATTTTCTATGATCTATGTCTATTTATTGCATTGAATTTATTCAAATTTGAAATTGTGCTATGAATTCTCTGTTTTCTATGTCTGTGAAGCACTTTGTAAACTTGTTTCTTATAACTCTTATAAATAAATAAAGATTATTTTTTATCATTATTTTAACATTTAAAAATACCCATGATAAGTATGTGTTTTTCTTTAAACATTTATGGACTATATATGGTTATTAAGTGTTTGAATAATGTGAATAAGTAAAATAAGTTATGTGACATCTGTATTCCAGGGGTGCAGTGAATGGATCCAGCTCTTCTCTCTATGCAGCTCTGACTGATGACTTGGACTCAGAACCTCCACAGAAAGTCAAGCCCAACCGTTAGTACTCACTCAACTAACACTAACACAGAGAGTTTAGCCTTATTTTACTGCCTAATTAAATATACATCCATTTTCAGTAACCTTTGAGGATAAATTCAAAGCCAACCTGCAGCGAGGGAACGCCGAACTGGAGAAAAGACGACAGGCGCTGCAGGATGCAGAGAGGAGGGAGCAGGAAAGGCGCGCTCAGAAGATGAGAGAGGAGCAAGAGAGGAGGGAGAGGGAGGCTCGTGAGGCAGAGGAGAGGAGGAGGAAAGAGGAGGAGAGGAGGCTGGAGCGGCAGAGGGAGCTGGAGAGGCAGAAAGAAGAAGAGCGTCAGAGAGAAATTGAGAGAAAAGAGGTGAGGGAGCACGATAACGGCTCTCTGAATGAATTGTATGTATGAATTTATGTATGAGTGTTTCCCTTTAGAGTCGATGCAGTGAGATGTCTGTTCACACTTCTACGTATGTATATTTACTTCAGTCTCCTATATGGGTTCATTCCAGGCTGCACAGCGGGAGCTAGAGCGCCAGAGGAAGGAGGAGTGGGAGAGGAGGCGGCGAGGGGAGCTTCAAATAAAAAAGGAGCAGGAACAAGATGACATTATCAGACTGAAAGCTAAAAAGAGGAGTCTAGAGATGGAGTTGGAGGCTGTGGTGAGTGGTGTGCAGAGACACTGTAAAGGGATTATTTCAGTGCAGTACATTACATACTGAATATTTGCCCTCAGCTGTCTCTGACCCATCATGTGCACATTAAGGAGAGTTTGTAGTTTCTCTCATCCCCTCTCTCTCTCCGTTACTACCTCAGGGTAACAAGCATCGTCAGATCTCAGACCGGCTGCGTGACTTTCAGAACAAGAAGAAGCTTCAGAGGACTGAGATGGATCTGATTAATCAAAGGAAAGACACACGCCAACAGGACATTAGCAACCTGCAGAAACAGTTAGAGGTCTGTATGAGTGTGTGTAACAAGAGTTATTTTTTTGTCCATTAGTTTTCATTGTTTTTATTATGGCCACAGCAGTAGAGAGAGTTGTTAAGTGAGTTGTATCTGTTTTTGTCATTTGTGTCTTTGAATGTTTCCCCAAATATTTTCCTCCAATGACGCATTTCTTGTTGCTATTGATGCATTTCCTCTTGGTTAGGAGTTCCAGAGGAAGTTGTCCCAACTGACTCCAGAACAGAAGAGACTGACTGAGAAACTCAAAAACATGGCTCTGAATAACCTGCCTGGTTAGTATTGACTGAAAAGGAAAAATATTACAGCAGCACCTATGAATGGGTGGATGGAGAAATAAATACAATAACGCTTAACATTAATATGCACATTAATTAAGTAAAAAGCAGGAAAATTAGCCTAATTAAAATATATGCATGTGATTTTTTTTTTTTTTTTTTTTTGTTACATACGAGGATATCATTTCTACATCTGCTTGGTCACCTCCCTCCTGGTGTCATAATGTTCCCAGAAGGACACATCTTTCACTGAGAAAATTGTATCTTATTAAACTGTGTTTCTGGTGTTTGCAGGAACGACCATGTCCACCCTGAAGCTGAGTGTTATAGAGAAAAAAGGGACATGTATGAAAATGAAAGAACAGATGGAAGCTTTGGAGATAGAGACTGCTGCCAAACTGGCTGAGATGGATCAGTATCACAAAGATATGCAGGTAGGAATTAAAAACAAGTAGAGCAGTATTGTAATAGCTAAACATCAATTAAAACAACATTTCACACAAAACATTCACATTGAACCTGATGCAGGAATATATGGAGCGTATCTGCAGGAATATATGGAGCGTATCTACAGGTCTGCTGGTCCTTTTTAAAACATCAACATCATGTAAATCATAGAATCTAAACTCATCACAGCGTTCCTGTTTTGGCAATTTGCATTTTTGGCATACAAAAAGATGCACAACTCATTCATACACTCTTCATGCCTGAGGGCCCCTTAATGGCTATTAATAGCCATGGCAGTGTTTACAGATGGATTAGTGAACACAGATAATTTAGTAACTAAATGATCCGTGTTCACTGTTCCATCTAAATTTAAACTAAATTTTAGTTTCTTGGCGCGCAGGTGGTCGAGTGGTTAGAGTACATGCCACATACGCAGCCGACCCCGGTTCGAATCTCAGCCCGGAGGTCCTTGGCTGAATGTCACACCCCCCTCTCTCTCCTGTTTCCTGTCTGTCCACTGTTAAATAAAAGGCGTCTGTGCCGAAATTTTTTTAGTTTCTTCTCTCCAGTAGTGGACTGAATACGATGCCATTGTATGCTCGGTTTCAGAGAGGGACTGACATAGTCACGCATTTCTCTTTCTCTTTTACATTTTGTGTTGTCATGATAAGAGAGGCACATGGGATAACTAATGACATTAATGATAGCTCCATGTAGGTGTTTGAGTGAGTCTTGCCAATGCCTCCGAGCTGGCACGCCAAGATTTAATGCACCAATTAGTAATATTTTTACCCATACCTGTTTTCATATCCAATGAAAATGAATGATCTTGTGTCATTCTCTCTTAAAAAGGCTTCATTTTGACTCAGAAATTAGCAGACACCTAAGTGAGTCATATCTTCCATTGGTGGTTGCTGAGGGTTAGGGTTAGGCTCCACATCAATAGTTGCTTGATACACTTGCAGAAAGGCAGTGTCAGCAGATAAAGGAAAGGTAGACAGCCTCATGTTTCCAACCACTTTTGAGATTCACAAATGAAATCATCCTCTTATTAACATAACATGACATAATCTTCACCAATAGAACATACTTTGATTTGTATTAGTAACTACACACTGGATAAATTACTTGAAAGTTACTTAAAAGGAATGTATGACTGTATTTTGCCACTGTGGTACTGGTGACATGCAGCTTAGCAGGAAGTTGCTGGTAGTTTTGATTATTTCTCCCGTTGTTTCTTTACAAACTAAAGGTAGCATGTTTTGTATATCTGTCTGACTAATCTTAAAGCACTCACCTTTGTATATTCATTATCTTTTTATTCTACAGAGCATGGAAAATAATTCAAACAATTAACATTGAGAGAGTGCAATGCCTGTGAATTTCCACAATGTCTTCAAACTTACCACTGCTGTTTGGCTCTTGCTGCCTTCTTTCTCTCCACCTCCTCCCATCTTTCTCTCCCATCCTAACCCTCTTTCTAATACTGATTTCATCCCTTGGTTATCATACATTTTATTCCTCTCCTCTGCGCTTCTCTCCCCCTGTTCTCTTTTGGAAATTCTCTGCTCTTTCCTGTACTGGATTCCCTCCCTCTCTTCCCTCTCTTCCCTCTCACACATCCCACATCCCCTGTGCCTAACTTTACAGTCTGTGGGTGCTGAGGACTCTATGCTTCAGGCTGTCTTCTGTCTGCTGGCCTGCCTCCGTAACCTCTTCTTCCTGCTAAAGGTTTTCTCTTTAGTTCTCCTTGTTCAGCTTTTTATCTCTTATCACTGCCAGTCTTTTCTATTGTTCTTTGATCTGCTAACATGTGTGTGCATGCTATGTGAGTTCATCTCCTTGTATCTATATAATCAGCTCATTCTTTAATTAACTCTTACATATCTCACTTTGCCAGTAAATGTGTGTGTTTTGTGTGTATGTCAGGAACTGAGAGAGAGCCAGAAAAAGCAGCAAGCGGCACTTGAGAAACTTCGGGGCATCAAAGAGGACAAACGGTGTGAGCTGATTCGAAAGAAAGAACAGGAAGAGGAGAGGAGGAGGCGTGAAGAGGAGAGGAAAAGACAGGAGGAGGATAGGAAGCGTAAGGATGAGGAGGAAGCTCAGAGGTACGATGGTTTTACACAGGTTTAATTTTCAATTTTATGGTATTTCAGTTAAGCATAATTTTTAAAAGTATAATTAGAATTTTTTGACCTGAAAATGTTGATATACAAATCTTTATTTTCCTCTCACAGGCGTATTAAGATGGAAAAGGAGCGTCAGTGGCAGGAGAAGGTGAAGAGGGATGAAGAGGAGCGCCAGAGGAAGCTTCAGGAGGAGCGAGAGGCCAAACAGAGGGAGGAGGAAGAGAGAGAGAGACAGGCTCTCATCCAGGCAGCCAAGAAGGAGGCCGAACGAGAACTCCGAGTGAAGGAGGAGGCGGAGCGGAAGAGGCGAGAGGAGGAGGAGAGGAGGAAAAGAGAGGAGGAGGAACGCCGGAGGCAGGTGGAGAGACGAAGGCAGGAGGAGGAGAGGAGAAAACTGGAGGAGGAGAGGAGGCAGCTGGAGGAAGAGAAGAGAAAACTGGAGGAAGAGAGGAGGAAGGAGGAGAAGAGAAGGAAAGACGAGGAGGAGCGACATAAACGGGAGGAAGAGAGGAAGAGGTTGGAGGAGGAGCGCAGGAGAGAGAGAGAGAGGGAGAGGGAGGAGGAGGAGAGGAGGAGGCAGAGAGCGGCGGAGGCTGCCGTCCGGGATGCGGAGGAGAGGAGGAAGCGAGAGGAGGAGGAAAGGAAGAAGAGGGAGGAGGAGGACAGGAGAAAGAGGGATGAAGAGAGGAGGAAACTTCAGCAGCAGCAGCAGGAGGAGGAGAGGAAAAGGGCAGAGGAGGAAAGGAAGAGGAAAGCGGAGGAAGAGGAGAGGAGGAAAGCTGAAGAGGAGAGAAAGAGAAGGGAGGAGGCATCTCGTCAGCGGCAGCAGCCAAGTGGAGGAGGGAAGGTTGATATTCAGGAGAAACTGACCTCTCTGCTGAAAGGACTGGAGGAGAGGAAGGGTGAGACACAAACCTACTCATGTTTGTTTGTTTGTTTGTTTGTTTGTTTGTGATGTTCTTGCATCAGACAGTCAGCTGTACACTTCCTGTTTTATTGCATGTTAAAACCACATTTCAAGCTCAATTCTGATTCCTGTCATGCTGCTTTAGGCGGGCAGCCGAGGGCCACACATCACAGGAAGTCAGCAGCTCTCACATCCTTCAGAGCGCTCTACCCATTCACTGCACGAAACCACGAAGAGCTCAGTTTCAACGCAGATGATATTATTGAGGTAAGAACGAAAATGATGACTTACAAGGGCCATACAAATTCTTTCAAATGGAAGAAAGGAAAGAGAAACTTTCCCTCAGACTTTCTCCATCTTTATCAAGTAACAATCTTTGTGTCTCCTGCTGTCAGGTCGATGAGACAACAGAGAGGGAGGAGGGTTGGCTGTATGGGAGCAAACAGGGGAAGATGGGCTGGTTCCCAGAGAGCTACGTAGAGAGAGTGGCTCCATCAGATGGAGCTAATAATGCTGCTGCTCCTAAAGCGTTGCTCCAGTCACAGCTGTCCAATGTCCTTGAAGCTGCAAAAGCAGCGGGGACAAAGTCTGCCTTCACGCCAACACATTCTCCAAACCCCGTACCTTCTGAGACCCAGGGACAGGTGAGAAATTTGTAGAGTGTAACCTTATACCGGAGATCTTTGTGTTACTGGAGCAGCTATTACACTTTCATTACCACAATATGGTGGTCCTCTTCAATGTCTGCACAAATACTCAAATACTCACTGTCCTGTCTTCATTCCTGTGCATCTGTCAGCAGGTGGTTGGTAACCTGCTTGCACAAGCCCTGTGCTCCTGGACAGCAAAGACAGACAACCATTTGAACTTCAATAAGGACGATGTGATTCAGGTGCTGGAGCAGCAGGAGAACTGGTGGCTGGGAGAGCTGAACGGTGAAAAGGGCTGGTTCCCCAAGACATATGTGACACTGCTGGGTGAAGAGGAGAGTTCAGAGTAAGTCCTGCTTTTCTCAGGCTAACCTTCAAGCCTCATTTCACGTGATTTTTGAATTAATTTTTTTCTTCGAGACTAGCAAAGTCACAAGGCGATAGCTGAATTATTAAGTTTATACACATTTTCATACAATAGAGCAACTTTCATCTCACACAAAAAAACAGTCAAGCACAAAAACACACACTTCCTGTTTGCCACAATTTCCAACTCATTGGTCACAATCTGTTTTTTCACATTACTTTTGTAAACACACATAAACAAAGTAGCCTGAAGGACAAACCACTTTCCATACCATTTTGTAGTGGTTGGATGCTTATTATCTCAGGGGAAATCAGAGAAAACATGCATCAATCACACGATGATATGAACATGTTTGACTGTGTCTGCAGGTGTGGAAACTATTTGAGTATGTGAGGTATTCAGGTCACAGAAAAGACCTCTTTTCTGTCTTGACAAATCAGCTGTGTTTAAAAGTGTTGCACACAATGACAAGTCACACTGAAGAATGGAGTCCATACAGTTTTATTCCACCTGGCTTTGTACACTGTTTGTTCACTGTTGTAGTGAAAAGACCGATCAAGTGCATTCACCTTCACCTTCACCTGTAGTCATGAGCTTTGACTTGTTACCAAAAATGAGATCGGGGATTGAAAAGCCGAGATAACAGAAAGAAGTTCAGAGTAAAACCACTGCTCATTCCAGCTGAATTTAACTAGTTCATCTTCCTTCATGGTTGGGGCCTCTGATCCAGATGCCTCCTGGACGCCTCCCTGTGGAGGTTTTCTGAGCATGTTTAACTTGTTGTAGACCTCAGGGCTAACACAGAGCATACAGGAAGAAGTAAGATCCCATCTGGCTTAAGAATGCCTCAGGTTCCTCAGGGAAGGAGCTTGAGGATGTGCCTCACCAAAAAAAACTCTGTTCAATATTACTGCTTGCCACTGGTAAATCCAGATAAGCAATGGATGGAATACTTCACAGGGTATTTTAATGAACAAAGTGAATTAAGTGTTTTGTTGGGGT
Source organism: Scomber japonicus (assembly GCF_027409825.1). Lineage (NCBI taxonomy): Eukaryota > Metazoa > Chordata > Actinopteri > Scombriformes > Scombridae > Scomber > Scomber japonicus. Next base: position 17,215,646 of record NC_070578.1, read on the forward strand.
TTTTTTTGCTGCCTGTTCCATAGAGATCAATTCCAGGTAGTCGTTTAACCAGTTGTCTATATTGAAACAACTGGGTTTCTTCACCTTCCAATTTATTAGTATTATTCGTTTTACTGAGAGAAATGCTAAATCTATTAAGTGTTCTGTCATCTATCTTATTTCCCAATGAACAAGTGTATTAATGTTGGTTTCTGTGCTTACAGCATGAAGAGCTCCCCTCCTGATGCTTCAGAGTCTAACGACAGCCAGCAGCTGGAAGGTACAGCCACACATTTCCCTGCTGCCTTCTATAATAACTGAAAAATGCTGTCAATATTTTTCTTACTTCATGTGTGTATGTTTTATCCAGCTCATATTTTAACCTTTTACAATGGTTGTCCCATGATTTAAGGGACTGAGATGGCATTTAATATTAGTTTTATCCTGGTTTTGAATTATATGTTGTGTCTCAACTTAATAATGAAATCTATATTTCCCTCATAGGTAAATAAAGTACTTGTTTATCTGTGTCTACCTGTCTAGATTTTACCCTTAGCTATACTATCATTAATGACTTCATGTTTTCGTTTACATACCCTTATCCTCTCCAGAATATGTGGCGTTGTACACCTATGAGTCTCCAGAGACTGCCGATCTGACGTTTAGTGAGGGAGATGTGATCTTGGTGAGCAAGAAAGAGGGAGAGTGGTGGAACGGCTCAATAGGCGACCGCACAGGCGTGTTCCCCAGCAACTACGTCAAACCTAAAGAGACAGATGTAAGAACTATCACACCTGTGGGATAAACTAGTTTAGTATAATGCAGTCTAATGGATGATGGATTATTTTATATTGTTTATGCCAGTTATTTCATTCAATTTCTGTATTTTGTGTCTTAAATTATTTAAATAAAGATCAATTCTGCTGAAATAAAAGACACATTATTTATATTTTTTCAGGTGTCAAGCACATCTGGAAAGAAGAAGCCAGGTAAGCTCACCATCTATTTTTTTTGTCTAATTTCAAATTTCAAACACAGTTCCCAGTTTTGTTCCCAGTCTTTTCAAAATGTTAAAGTTACATTTATGTCTTTGTGTTTATGCACAGAGATAGCCAAGGTGACCAGGGCTCACTCTTCTACTGGGCCCGAGCAGCTGAATCTGGAAATTGGCCAGCTCATCCTCATCCTCGGCAAGAACGTGTCTGGCTGGTGGCTCGGAGAACTGCAGGTCAGTTTTGTTTATTGGAAGCTGTGGCCCCACATCATTGTAGCAGGTCTGTGTGTTGTTCATTAGAGGTTTGTGGCAGAGAGGATCCCGTTCTCTGATGATGAGTTGTGTGTGTGTGTGTCTTTGTTGACCAACATCTTTGCTGTCTGGTGAACATCTTCAAGAAGTCTTTATTATCTTCTCTCCTTCTCCAGGCTCGAGGTAAAAAACGTCAGAAGGGCTGGTTCCCCGCCTCTAATGTACAAGTATTGGGATCCAACAGCGGCAAATCCACCCCAGCACCCCAACCAGGTAATAATGCACACACACACATCCAGACAAAAATACACATGAACCAACAATGTGGCAAAATAATAGTGTTTATAAGAAATATTCACATTCTTACATACAAACACACTCTCTTTCTCTTCTCCATCAGTCTGTCAGGTGATCGCCATATACGACTACACAGCCGCCAACGAGGACGAGATGAGCTTCTCCAAAGGTCAGCTGATCAACGTCCTGGACAAGAACGATCCTGATTGGTGGAAGGGAGAGCTCAATGGCGTCACCGGCTTGTTCCCTACAAATTACGTTAAAATGACCACAGCGGATTGCGACCCCAGCCAGCAGTGTAAGTACAATCCCTTAAACATGAACAGATTTGATTGATTTTTAATGGGTACAAAGCAGAACTCTATTTAAGCAGCAGCCATGTAATGTGCACCATCAACACCTAATGAGTATCTTTCATGTCACATATGAGAGTTACAATTCGGAACGCTACCTAGACAGAAAATACTCTGTGTGTGAATCTGTGTGTATATGCTTGATTTAAAGAGACTGTATAGTGTGTTTTTAAAAGTGTTTCTTTTATCAGTTGCATCAAGCATGTTTGGAGTGTTTTGATCAAAATCATCTTTACTTTTGCATGTTTGGGAAGGTGAGAACAATTCAGATCTAACCTGGATATTCACTGTCCACTTCTACTAACCCATTCCCTGGGAAACCTGCACACATTGTTATATACTTAGCTAAATTTAGAGTTTTGTATAAGAAATATAAGTAAAACTGGTTAGGATGAATTAAAACATACAGAAACATTTGAATAGCTGTAACTGAACCTATATTGTGACTGGAAATTGTGCATGACTACACAAAAGACGATCCAGTATGCATGTATGAAATACACAGATGCTTGACCTGCATGTTGCTTCAAACCTCTTTGACTAATTCTTATCCTTTGTTCATCCACTGTGTGCGACTTCCCCTCCACGCCCCCATCCACCATCACAAATATTTTTTCACCTACTCATTTCTTCATCTGTGTACAGTATCCTTTCTTCTCACTGACTGTTTCACCTTGTTTCTTTTTTCACTTCCTCCCTTCTTTCCCTTCCCAATCTGTGTCTCCTTCCCTCCCTCCCTTCTCCCCGTTCCTCGGCTCCTGTCTCTTTCTCCTTCTAGGGTGGTAGAAAGTCCTCCACCTCCTCCTCTTCCTCTCCTCCTCCTGACTTCAGAGAAACCCACTATTACACACTGCTCTGAGAGGGTGGAGTGTCTGGATCCCCCACCCCAATCTACTAACTAACTCCCACTGAGCTAATGTTACTTTTTGTGTGTGTGACTGAGTGTGACTGACAGGGACGCAGACTGTGAGATGGTACCTGTGAGCTTTCTTATGACTCAGTGCTAATTCAGTCAATCGTTAAAGCCTCAGTGCCTTGAGTGACTCTATCCTTGTCTGAATGTGAACTCATGATACAGAAAAGGTAGAGGGGTAGTGGGTGTTTTTGTGGCTCCTCCAGACACTTATTTTCCTCCCTCATCCCACATCCTTCTCTTTTCCTCCTCAGCTCTGACATTTCTTGCTCTTTCTCAATAATTATATCCACTCTTTCCATCTTCATCCTCCCCTTCATTTTTTGGAGTTCAGCTATCTCAGAGTCCACTATTTGTCTGTCTCTCCTCAAAGAGGTGTCTGCATTCAGACATGATGTGCATGTTTTACTGTCACTTTCTACGCCTTGTTATACTGATGAAGAATATCCTGCTAATTTATAAGGCTGTGGATATTGAGAATGAATGCAGCTTTATTGCAGTTGGGCTCGTGCCCTTCTCTTTTGCACTTGTCTTTTAACATACTCAGAACAAGTTAGCATTTGACCTGCTCTATTTATCAAATAAATTGTTTAAAAAAGTAATACAATATATTATACTACTACTAATAATAACAATAATAATAAAAGTAATGATGTCACTCAGGACCGAGTTAGAAATTGGAGTGGGGAGTGTGATTAAAAAATAATAATTTGTAGTTAATCTTCACTTCAGAGATGTTTGGAGCATTAAGAAGTACTTTCCTTGAATTATGTTGACTAAAACCCTTTTGCAGTGTGCTTTTTTCATTAGATTTTACTTTGCAAACCTTCACTTTAACCTAAATGAGACAAAAAATTGTACAAGTAGATTGGTACATTTTGTCCTCTATGTTTAAAAGCCATAATTTGGTCTGCTCAGCTGTTATCACTAACAGACATGGAAGGAAATAAGTGGTTGTGAAGTGAGATGAAGCGACTCCTTACCATATGGCTAACTCTTCTAAAGCCATAAGCTTTGCCTTCAGTGGTGATTGTAAAAATCTACTGCTGCACCTTATATTGATGCTGTTTTGGCTGAATGTTTTTGTCTGTGCACAAAGTGAATGCATGTCTGCGCCTAGTGTCCACTGCAGGTTGCATAATGATCATAACCATCAGGATTGTGGATACATTTCCTTCAGGTCAACAAGTGAAAACTAATCTATGCAAGTTTGAAAGAGGTTTGGCCTCATGTGAGGAACTGTGACTCTGTACTGAGGTACACTGACATCGAGGAGTTTAGTAAGAAACATCCCAGTACAGCCTGGATGTCTGCAGTGCGCCACTATCAAATTACTGTAACTGTAATGATGAACCTTAATGCAAGGAAAGGAAACTGCTGCTAAAGCGCTGGCCACTTTTTTGCTGCTTTCATTTTAATTCTGAGGTTTTCGGCTGCTCAGATTTCAAACGAAAAACTGTGTGAACCACACTGACAGGGAGCTGTGAGCACAACGGATCTGACCATACTTAAAAACATTTATTGTACGAGATGGTGTGACTATTTTTGAAGATGTTTCTTTTTCCTGATTGTGATATAAAAAACATTAAAGATTTGTTTGAGATGACCGTTAAGTGTTAAATTATTATTGTGACATGAAAGTATGTTCACTTCAACAGGGTAGATGTGTGCATGTGCTGTGTTCAGTGTTTATATCATCAACACAGTACATACGATTAAGATGAACTGATATGTGAACAACCTTTGTTACTGTTTTGGTGACATGTGTACTCAACGAGATGCAGAGTCAATCATTAATATATATTTATCGTATTGATCGTAATATTGATTTTAAAAAGCCAACAATTTAGATTATTTTTCTGTAGTCGCTGAAAACAGTTTTTTTTTAAACTCAGCTTTATCCACTCAGCATGTGTGTCAAAGGGCTGAGTAAGAAAGAAGGAATTCCTCTTCCTGTTTTGGTACAAACAGATTTTTTTTTTTTTTTTAAGTCCAGGAGAAGTTTTAGTGTCATACCAGCAACAAGAAGATAACAGCACAGAAGGTGATAGACACAAAACAGACAGGAGAGACAGAATAAGATCAGACATTAGAAATCAGACTGCCAACTGCATAAAATACTTGGACACGCAGAGGGAAAGAGGAAGAAAATACGATAAAGATAAACAGCTGGTCACATACGATGACTTTACACAGCAGATTCCACTTTCTAAACCTCTGGGATGAGACAGATGATGAGTTTGAAGTCAGAGAGGCAGAGTCAGTGGGTGAGCAACAGTCAGCCAGTGTGGGACTTCCACACTGGGCAAATGGGCACCCTGCATCAGGTAAGTGTGTTCATGTGTGTGTGCTGATCTGTTGTTTCCCTTCAGAAAGCTTCAGAAATTTGCATATTGAAATGAGAAATAAGAACAGGAAGAGTTCAAAAGCAGCGCCAGGTTTTTCCAGCAGGAGGCAGTACTGTATATGCAGTTCTTAGGTGTTGCCGTGGTGTTAAGCAGTGTCTTGTGGTTTTGTTGAAGTGGAAGCACTGATTGGATTGTTGTTTTCTGTACAGTTACTACAAGCCAGTCTTGTGTGTTCGTCCTCTCCTGCAGGGTGTGCAAATCTGAACAGCCTGGACACGCTGAGCCCCCAGGAGAAGAAGAGACAGGGTTACATTCACGAGCTGATACTGACTGAGGAAAAATATGTGGTCGACTTGCGTACAGTGATAGAGGTAATGCACACATATCAACAGAAACATAAACAGTTCCAGTCTGTAAACATAAATCAAGTACAGTTATATACTGAAAATTGTGTTTTTATGCAAATATGATGCATCTTTTTTCCTCTTCTGGGGTCAGATATGTGTTTGTTCTTCCTGATTGCCTAACTGATGATGTGTGTGCATGTCTTTAATCGTGTGTGTGTGTGTGTGTCTGTGTGTAGGTTTTCTATAACCCGATGTCAGAGTCTGGCCGCCTGAATGAAAATGAGATGGATATGATCTTTGTCAACTGGAAAGACCTGATACCCTGCAACACAACATTTCTCAAGTAAATATGGGATCTACAGACTGAATGTGATCTACAGTCACACTGACAGAGTGATGATTAATTGTACAAGTGCAGCTGCAATGTTGACAGTGCTGCTTGTTTTGTGTGTATGTGTGTAGGTCGCTTCATGCTCGTCAGAAGAGTGGTGGGGATAACATGCCGGTGCAGATGATTGGAGACGTCCTGGCAGCTGAGCTATCCCACATGCAGCCCTACATTATGTTTTGCTCCAGCCAGATCAATGGAGCCACGCTGCTCCAGACTCGTACCGACAACGAGCCGGACTTCAAGGAGTTTCTCAAGGTAGGAGGACAAGGAGACTGAGGGAGGAGTGAGCAAGGGAAGGAAGGAAGGGTGTAAAACCATTTATGCTCCCAATATCTGCTTTAAAACACCCAGTTTACATTCAGGTCCTTATTAATTACTTTCTGTGGTGCTTTTCAGTATTTTTATAGTTTCTGAATATTGATGTCAAACAGAGATGCTTTGACCGATACTGATATCAGATATCGGTCAAATGTTGACTCAAACCTGCATTATTTTCATATATAAGAACTCATGACATAGCAAGAAGTGTCTCTATGTATTTATTTGTTAAATTTTGTTTTACACAGTTTGGAAAGCATTGTTCAAGTCAGGCCTGATGTTCTACACAATGAAGCATACATTTTATTGATTGAACTTGGGTATCAGTATCGGCCATTACCTTGAGTCCCGATAATCGATTTTGGAACTGAATATGTCAGATTGGTGCACCCCTGATGACAAATTGTAAATGTTATCTGTCGTATCCATTTTTTTTTTGTGTTAAAATTAGTTGTAAAACATCATCACATGTAGTGTTTTAGACCTTTTGAAGTCTTACATTATGGATATTCTGCTGTCACATACAAGAAAGTAGAAAGAATCTAACTGCTGTCTTTTATCCTTCTCAGAAAATTGCCACCGACTACAGGTGTAAAGGCATGCCGCTCTCCAGCTTCCTGCTGAAACCCATGCAGAGGATCACGCGCTACCCACTGCACATCAAAAATGTAGGCCTCCGTGTTCATGAGCGTGTCTGTGTTTGAACTCCTCATTAATGTGGTCCAATCCTGACCTTACTGTGTGTAATTAGAACAAAAGAATGTTTTGTCTCATTTGTGGGAGAAAATAACTGTGTGTGTGTGTGCGTGTGCGTGTGTGTGTGTGTAGATCCTGGAGTGCACTGCAGAGGGCCACGCTGACCGAGGTCCTCTGAAAGAGGCTCTGGAGAGGGCGGAGGATCTCTGTAAACAGGTTCAGTTCTCCATTCATCCTCTCATTTATGATCTCACTCATTATTTTAATTACATGTTTTATTTGTTTTTATCCTGTGTGGATAGGATCTTTCAGTGTGTATGACATTTCTGTAACTGATCTACTGTGTGGAATAGGTGAATGAAGGCGTGAGAGAGAAGGAAAACTCTGACAGACTGGAATGGATTCAGAACCACGTACAGTGTGACGGAGCTGCTGAGGTATAAAGCTTGTTGATAAATTCACAAGTTAGTTTTTATTTAGTTATGTGAATTGATATGAATTCAATGTCATAGCATTAGACTCATTAGCCTTTATGTTATGGAATATGGAATAGAAAGAAACTGCAATACTAATAGAAACAAACATTTTCCACCCAATGAAGGTTGCTTATACACTTTCATTCTTTTAACAGCACTTGGTTTTTGACTCTCTCACCAACTGTTTGGGCCCCAGGAAGCTGCTCCACAGCGGAAGGGTGAGTAACACAGTAGCATCTCTGAAACTGTGAAGACTGGAGCCAGTAAATAACTTACTGCCAGTTTTCATATTCCCACAAAATGTTCATCTCGCTGATCTCACATTTTTTAAATCTAAAAAGAAAACGATACCAGGTGACAGGGTCAGTAAAGACACTTTAACTGTGTTGATCAGTGAGCTGGTTCACTTGAGGAGAAATCCAACAGAAAAGATCTTAAAAAGTGATGAGATCACCATGAAAAATATCATCTTATAAACTGAACATAACTGTTGACCTGCCTCATCACAGAGTTAAAGCAACATATTTGTAGAAGTAATTGTGTTTTGTAGTCATACTGTTAATACTGATTCATTGTTGACTTTACATTTTTCCAGATGTACAAAGTGAAGAGCAACAAGGAACTGTGGGCTTTCCTCTTCAATGACTTCCTGCTTTTGACTCACACATCCAAGCAGTTCACCTCATCTGGACCTGATAAACTGTTCAGCAACAAGAACAATGTACAGCTCAAGATGTACAAACCGGTAAGAAACATCAGAAATGTTTACCTCTTGAGGCAGCACGAGGCTTTGTTACTTTCTTTTTTTTAAATACTTTTATAAACCTCACAGTTCCTCTTTAAATTTTTAATCAGTCTCTTTTAATGTCGTGTTGGTTTATTTTCGACATCTTTCATTTCCTGAAGCCTGTGCTGCTAAATGAAGTTCTGGTGAAGCTGCCGGATCCTTCCAGTGACGACCCCACCTTCCACATCTCACACATCGATAGAGTCTACATACTCAAGACTGACAACATCAATGAACGGTAGCTGCCCACACACACACACACACACACACACACACACACACACACACACACACACACACACACATTTGCGGCCTTTCCCAGTTTGGTGGCCTTTCCTAATTACAGTGTACGTTTGTGTTTTCAGGACAGCGTGGGTACAGAAGATCAAGGCTGCATCTGAAGAGTTTATTGAGACAGAAAAGAAGAAAAGGGACAAGGTCTATCAAGGTCTGTCTCTCTCTCTCTCTCTCTCTCTCTCTCTCTCTCTCTCTCTCTCTCTCTCTCTCTCTCTCTCTCTCTCTCTCTCTCTGTCTCTCTCACACACACACACACACACACACACACACACACACACACACACACACACACACACACACACACACACACACATTTATACCACATTAATACAGTGATATCTCTGGATTAATCAATGAGTGTGTGTGTGTGTGTGTGTGTGTGTGTGTGTGTACACAGCGCGAACTGTGAAGGCGAGCGGGATCGGCAGACTCCTTGTGACCATCTTGGAGGCCACTGAACTTAAAGCGGCCAAACCCAACGGTGAGCACGGATGCACTCATGTCACAAGATGTCTTTGCCTATTTTCTCTTCTTTTCCTTTTTTTTTTTTTAACCTCATCTCAACTCTTTTCTCCTTTCCCTCTACCTGCTCTTTCATCCTCCTCTTCTCATCCCTCCAGGTAAAAGTAATCCCTACTGTGAGGTGACAATGGGAGCTCAGATCTTTACGTCCAGAGCGATCAACGACACCGTGCACCCCAAGTGGAACTTCAACTGTCAGTTTCACATCAAAGACGTCTACCAGGATGTCCTTTGCATCACCATCTTTGAAAAGGACCAGTTTTCACCTGATGGTCAGTCACGTGTTTGTTCCTTTCCTTTTCATGTCTGCTCACCAGTAATTGCTAATCATTTCTCTGTAAATCTCCACACATGCTTTTTTTCTTCATAGTGGTGGCTTAAGTTGAACGTTAAATTTGCTGCCTTGGTGTCATTTGAGCTCACACTGTACTGTCAGTGTGAGTTTTTGTGTACACTGTTTTGTTTTTTCTTCTTCAGTTTTCATCTAAAGTTGTGTTAAAATCTAATGAACACCCACATCCATGATTAGACAGTAAAGAACTGGAAGATATCTGCAGTTTGTTCTTTTAGGGATTGGTTAACCTTTACATACTGTCAAATTTGACCCATTTACATATTTGAGAGTTGTAAAAACACCCTATACACATTTTCTTTTATCTGGACTTTTCTTAATGTGTCCCACAGAATATACAAAAATGGAAATAAAATGCATTATTTCTTTATTTTTATGAAGCTTTTGAAGACATTTTTTTAAAATATGGAAATGTACAAATTTGATCTGTAGTTATTAAGGAAATTCAAAAATCAGCATTCAAACACATTGTTGTATTCATCATTGTATATAAAATGTTTTCCTGGAGCATAAAATAGTGATTGTGAATGCCTTTCTCTCAATTAGATGAATTAAACAGAAGGATTAATCAAACATTTATTATTAATGACTGATGGTATAGAGAGTAATCAGTCAGAATATGAACAGTACATAAGGATTAATTGTCTTATTTTGTTCGACATACAGTCCGAAACCCCAAAATATTCAATTAACTATGACTTTAGACTGAGAAAAGTAGCATTTCCACAATTTTTTGATTATCAAAATAGTTGCAGAATAATTATGATTTGACTAGTTGATTAATCAACTAATGGTTGCAGCTATAATGCGTAATAGGACAGAAAAATATTTTCTCAATTAAGGCACATATGTCTTTTTATGAATGTGGAAGTGAAAACATGATCACTGGGAGTTTTGCACTTTATCTCAAAGTGTTTCTTTTTGACACTTTGGTTATTTTGGTTGATCTCAGTTCAGGGGATGGGGATGTTGTGTGTTGTTTCTGATTCACACTGCTGATGTTATCTTTGCGAATCATAAAAAAAAAATCATTCCTCCTTACACATCTGCTTCTTTCACATTTCTTCTCTTCTATCAGACTTTCTGGGACGGACAGAGGTTCCCGTAGCAACCATCAAGAAAGAGTTGGAGAACAAGGGATCAGTGACGCGACGTCTTCTGCTGCACGAGGTTCCAACAGGGGAAGTGTGGGTCCGCCTCGACCTGCAGCTCTTCAACAGCAAATAGCCACGCAGGATGAACTGAAATAAGAACTGTGTCTGCTGTTGACACATCCAAATAAGAAAAGCTAACCAAATAATACAAGCTGCTTTTTCTCACATAAACAAATTAGAATATTTCCCATCACATGGCGCCTACCTGCTTCAAATGGGCTTCAAGAAGATACTTGTATCAAACAAGACATTCCTGAACTGTGTCTCAAACTGCACGCCTTAATATTTTAATAATTACCAGCACTAATAATACGTCTTCTGATCCTCCATTAAGAAGTAGGGTCTGTGTGGCATCAGCTGCACCAACTAATATGAGTAAGGGCTCTCTTTGTTTTCTCCCAGATGATGACCTCAGATGGAAAGGGAAGCGTTATTGCTGCAGCAGTTTGCACCTGAGCAACATAAACACCCCAAAGGAGATAAAAGGAAGAACTATAGCATGTCTTCTTCAACAGTGGAGATATATTGTGTCATAAAGCTGAATGTGGGTGTAATAATTTATGGCCTTCAGAGGAAGGTAGGACTGGACAAAAGCTGTTTAGAAGCAAGTAGTTATAGTGCTACTAATAAAGCAATAAAACTATTAATATAAAGGTTTTTGATCTCCTCTAAACTCACTAATAACAGTCGGTTATTAAGCATTCACTGATTTCAGTGTTTTAGACTCTGCCAAGTCTGCTCAACCAAGGTCATTTAACAAGTCTGTTTTATTTTATTCATCATCAAGATCTGAATGTGTTGAAGAGTTTGTTTTTTTTTGAGGACTGATGGCTTTTCAAGAGACTGCTGATCTGCTGTGTTGCCTTCGTTGATCATGAGCTGTCGGGTCTTCTTCTCACAGTGACATCAAGGGCCTCATGAACAGTAGATCCAGAGGACGGACAGTAACGTTGACAACCTGGATGAAGTGTTTTTGTCAGTCTGGAGTCAGTTTACTACTGTAGATAGAAGATCTCAGGATGTGTTGTTCTGGGTTGAGTCTGTAATAACACTGAACACTTATTTAGTTTATCTGCCGTGTTTATGTGTGAGTGTGTGCGTGCGTACAGTATGTGTCTTTGGAGTGTACCAATGTAAAGAACTTCAGCTGAGGGCTCTTGAGATGCTGCACCTTTTGGAGTTAACCAATAACTCTTGGCCTTAATGTAAATCAGTCTTTTAGAAATCACAGTTTCATAATCGTATTTTTTTTTTTTTTTTTCATTTTTATTGGGAGGATGATGTCACCACAGTAGTGGAATAATGGGAGTCTAGTGTTAGTCTTTTTTCTTTGCCTTTTTATCAGAACTTTGTCCTCCCTAAAGAGTCAGTTGTTTCTTCCTTTTTAGTATAAAAGGCTTTGATGAGGTAAACATTTGAAGTGACACAGATTGGCAGTTTGTCTCCAATACCAAACAGTTTTTTCTCACTTATGTGATTGTTACACTTTACACTTACACTTGTGATTGTTCGTTACAGATTTCAGTCTTTCTTCAGGCTGACCTCACTGACGACAGTATTGCCCGTCTCAGTTGCCTCAAATAGTTGCCCTTAAGAAACATCTGCCCATGCCAGTTATTTACGTAGTAGCTTGACTTTTCTCCTTCCTTGTTTTTATTATCCCAGTCTCCTTTCTAACTCTGAGCACCTGCTGGTGCTCTGGATATTAATGAAAATGTGTTGTATTTATTTCTTAATTTATGCGTGTGAGACTATCCAAAGGTTTGAAGCGGCTTTGCTGTGTCATCTTGGATAATCAGCTGGTATCCACTGGGTTTGTTCTGAACGTGGGTGATGTCAAATATTAAAAGATGTGTTCGTAGACAGATGTTGATATTCTTTTGAACGGCAATATGATATCTTAGATGGTTCTCTGAGTTTTACTGTAAGTAGGCTAGGTCACTAGTAATTTTGTTAAGCCTGCTATTTTGTTACATGTATTCTTTTTCGTTTGTCATTCAATCAACAAAACAGTTTTTAAGTCTTTTATTAACTTCAATGTTTATTTTCTATTTGTGGACAATGTGCAAAGAGACTGGACTACCTTCTGTCTATCTGTGTGTGGGGGTTTGTCATTTGTTTTATTGGATCTTTTATTTCCTGCAGCTGTTGACTTCTGCTGTGCTAACTGAGTTTATGGCCTCTCTAATGCAGACTGCCTGTTCACAGCTGATCAGACTGGGGTCTGTACCTGCTGTTTGTACTCACCTGGGCCTCTACACGGCAATGAATCAGGGTTTCTTAAGTCAAATTAAAGGCATTAAAAGTGACCGAACTCTCAACATTATTTGCTGACATAAGGAAAAGTGACATTTAACACTCTTAGTTTTAAGTGCAGTTACAACAGAGGATGGAAGTTTACCGATTCAGATATGATGTTGTGTGGGGAACAGGAACATAGTTATCAAGTGTCTAAATAAAGAGAAATTACACATTTAAACACACATTTTAATTTTAAAACATTAGGTCACACTTTTTACTTTCCTTTGAATTCCTCATAAACCGTATACTTAACAGATTCCCTTTTAATTTGTAATGAAAGCCTATGGTGTTAGGTAAGAAGCTGATTCTGTTCAAAAGATATGGGCCATCAAATATGTTGTCACCATCACCCATCATGGGGTTAGTAGTCACACACAAAATATTTACAATGTTTTGTTTCATTGAAATACAACAACCTAACACATATTCTGCACTAAGAGAACATAAACAGGTAAGTGCATTTTTCGTCCTTTAAAAACCTACCTATGACTCTCTCTTCATACTTTTTAATGGTAATGATTGTTTTATTATAAACTCTTTCAGTGCCAAAACTTTAACAGTATCCTCTAGAGACCAAGATCTGATGAATGTGACAATCAACCCCATCCTCCCCTACATATTTTTATCATTAATTAAGTGCATATTTAGACATATTTAGCCAGATTTAATTTCATTTTTTCAATAAAATGCTACATTTATGAGTAAACAATATTTCACGATGAGGATTTTATGTTGTGTTGGTGTCCGGCCACAGCAGTGGTGAAGTTCAGTGTGAAGTTGTCAGTGCGCACCAATAGACCTCATTAAGTCCTTCTTCACCCTTCACTGGCTCTCGATCCACAGGAGCAACACTCATTATGTAACCACACTGACACTGGCTCTGTGAGGGCCTGACAGCAGCACACACACAGCTGCGTAAACGAGTCGACAAAGTCAGCTGAACTCAACCTTCTGCAGCAGCGTTCACAGCAGTAGTAGTAATGGACTTAATGCAGTGGGGGTGGGTGTGGTGATATAAATGAAGGTAACTGACGGGAAGTAATCCTTTTACACTTGATTAAAAAAACAACAGTCGCATACGTAGCTGAACCACGACCGGATTTCTCTTGATGAGGGGGAGAAATTAATTTTTAATTTTACACAACTTGCAATTATCGCTCCAAACGATAATCTTGAACGATGCTGTACAAATCACAGAACACACATTTGTGTAAATATGTAATTATGGTTTTAATACTCCACAACAAGAAGCAAGATTGTATCTGTTTATGTGAGAGTGTGAGGAGGAAAGTTTGATTCAGCTTAAATGTGAGACTGTGTGTTTGTTTTTTGCAGGAATTCATTCTCTCCAGTGGAACGTGTGGAGGAATCTGAAATGTGTAGAGAGATGAATACAGAAAAAGAATCTGCCATGTTGCATTAAGTGTGTTTGTGTGCCTGTGTTGTCTGCATATAATCAGTGTAAAGGTTGTGTGTGTGTGTGTGTGTGTGTGTGTGTGTGTGTGTGTGTGTGTGTGTGTGTGTGTGTGTGTGTGCGCGCGCCTCACTACTGCTGCCCCCTAGGACACTATTTTAAAATTTGAGGTGCAGGAAACAAACTCCTTATGATGGTCATATGAGCGTAAGATTCATTCACCATTCAAATGTTTGAATTTAGTAAAATGTACTTCATTAATCATCTTCTTTTTTTCTTTTTTTTTTGACAATTTCACATCCAAAATCATGCAAACACGTACACAACACTAGGCATGTGTGTTCTGGATTATATAACTTCTCAGTGATGTTAAACGTATTTTATAATTCAATCGAGTCAACAGTGGGGTCAGAGGTTCTGTCATGTGATCGCAGCCACGACATGGGTGACAAATTAAAGGAAACACTGGTACAGGTTTGAATACTTGATCCCTGCAGTGAGGGGATCTGGTGGCTCTGTCATGCTGTGGGGGACATTTTGCTGGCATGGTTTGGGTCCACTTGTCCCCTTAGAGGGAAGGGTCACTGCAAATCAGTACAAAGTTGTTCTGATTAATCACCTTTATCCTATGATGAATCATTTCTATTCTGATGGGAGTGATCTCTTCCAAGATGACAATTCCCCCAGCCATAGGGCATGAGAGGTCACTGAATGGTTGCAGTAGTAGTATATAAATTATGTGAATCATATGCTATAACCTTCACAGTCACCAGATTTCAACCCAACTGAATACCTATGTGAGATTTTGGACATGTTAGACACTTCAAAACACCAAATGAAGGAATATCTTTTGAAGAATGGTGTTCACCCCTTCAGTAGAGTTCAGAGACTGTAGAATCAATAACAAGGCGCACTGAAGCTCGTTGTGACAGCTCGTTGTGGCCCATCATCTTACTGAGACACTTACTGTTGGTTATTTTGTCACCTGTCTAGCTACCCTGCTACCTGCTGTCTATATGTTGATTGTATTGTCTTTGCTTGCTGTCTTCTTGTTTTGCTTTTATCTTGTGGCGTGGTAAGGATTATACTAGAGGACCTTCTGGCTTCATTGTGTTTTCATCCCCTGTCATTTTTAGTGTATGCATTGACTGTAGTGCAGTTATATGCTTTTTAAATCATGAAATATATTAATTCATTCTTGATCATTAGGAAACACTTGACAGCTCTTCTAACTGATATCTTGGGAAATGTGGCTTTGTTACAGCTACCAACTGAAACATGTTAGCTTTTTTTGTTATGTAAATAAATTATGTGTCCTATAGGCTCTTTCCTTACCTACAGTGAGTGTGGGGGCAGACAGACGACAAAAATAACGAAATAAGAAGAAAGAAAGAGGGGGAGAGAGAAAGAGATAGAGAGAGTTGGTGAGTAAAACAAAGTATAAAAGGAAAGTGCAGTAAAGCAGAAGAAGAGAGGAGTTTAAAGGCAGATGGAGGAAAAAAACAGACGGAGGGGAATAAACACATATGGAGACAGAGAAAGAGAGTATGAGAGGCAGAGTGACATGTGCATGGAGGATGAGTCTGAGAGGCCCTGAGCCCCACTTGACTCAGTCATGGGAATGATTTGATTATCACCACATGAACAGCTGTCTTATGTAACATACACACACACACAGACACACACACACACACACACATACACACACACACACAGACAAAGAGAACTCAAAAATAATGAGGTGTCTGTGTTCGGGCCAAAAACCTACACCGAGTAGAGGCGGCCTGTAGCAACAGAGAGACAGAGAGTCCATAACAAAAACCTCACGGACAAGTTCAGTCAGGGCTCCTTCTCTAAAACGTGCTGATGCAAAAATAATTTTAAAAATCACAAATGATATTCAGGATATAAAAATAAAAAAGTACCCATTGGCAAGGAGTTGTCCTGAAGGAGTGGTCCTGATGCTGTCATTCGGGAACACCTATCAAAAAGTGACCTGTGATCCTGGACCCAGAGGAGGATGGCGCTATAAAGGCTTTCATTCACTTTACTTCTATTTCTCAGAGTGACTCTAACATAATCCCACAAATGAATGACTGAATGTTCAAGCAAGCCAAAGCACCTGACGGCTTGCAGAAACATTGTGGGGTATGTTTCAATTCACTATGCTGCCATTTGGGATACATGGTGACCTTCCAGAGGCATTCACTGAATTTGCTGTGCTGACCATTAATCCCTCCAAGTGCACCATTGCCAAGACAGAGACTGAATTCTTTGGCTTTGTCATTAGCAACAGGGTACTTAAGCTAAAAGTAAATAAGATCTAGGAGACTGATCTCAGGTCCAGTTTGGTAATGACTGGATTTTACCACCGTTAGTTGAGGTATCTGCTCTGCCTCACCCCTCCCTTTTGTTTCATGTATGTCCCCTGTTTGTGTGCTTCAATAATTTATTTATTCATTTATTTGAGAAAAGTGACAGACAGTGCATATAAATGAACATTTTATTGTGTGTGTTTCATTGTATGTGTGTGCTGGATGTGGCCTTCCAGTTCCCTCTCCCGCCTGATCATCTCGTCTATTTAACAAGCTACTGCAGTATTTAAACACAAGCTCTTCACTCCGCTCTCCACCAGATCATACATTCACCTACGTGGTTCAGTGCTTCGGCCAACTCCTACCATCCTTGCCTGAGTGTTTTCTCTTGTTGGTTTTTGGACATCAGTTTAACTTGTTTGTCTGTGCCTAAGGTTCTCATCTGTCTTCCTGTTCTTCTGCCTCGCCCATCTCACCATCATGTCTACAAGCTCCAGCTCTGGAACCTGCACACAGTCTGTCTGGCCTCTGCAGACAATCCTGGTTGGTCCCTCTCTCCAGACCCTCCAGCCCATTCCTCAAACCGTCTTCACAAAAAGTCTACAATAAAACATTTTTAAATGAGGAAACATTTCTGTGTCTGCTGTCCTTCTGTGTCTGTGAATGTGCTTTTGGGTCCATAAATTATATTGACTGACTCTTCTCTGCCACTGTCTTCACAGAAATGACTGTATCAAGATGACTCAACCGGCTCTAAAGAAAAGAAAAGCCTTTCATGACACCCAGCTGTCACTCAGAGGGAAAGCTGTTTTGCATTTAGTCCAGATTTGGATAAATATTTACTTTTACAAAGTGATGCAAATGAGAGAAGTCTGAACTCCTGCAAGGGCCACAACCAGTATCCTTAAGTTTGCCAAGGATATTTGGTTACCCTAACTCTTACCCTTTGAACTGCAGCTACTGACACTGCTAAATAGAATATATAGGCAACAGTGTAGTATAAAAGTAGTATTCATAGTATACAGTTTAGAGAATATTATATACCCAAGACGAAACGGATAGAAAACCAAGACTGAGAGAGAAAGGCGCAATTATAAACCCATCCGCTATTTCAGCACCATGGACAGCGCCTTGGATTTATCAATACACAGCACAGTTCGGCTATTGATATTTCAGAGTCAATGTCAGGGCCATGGATTCTAACTTACTCAAACCTTACTCAGATAACGGCTCAAGAGTCAGACAGACTAAAAACTAACATATTCAACTAAACAACCTCTCTGCCCCTGCATTGCATCTCCTACAAGGGTTAACAAGGGTGATGTAGTTGATCATTTTGCTAACAAAAGGGATGGCATCCCTCCATAAATCGCCCACTCACGTCTCAGGTTCAACACCACCGCAGACTTCTTCACTCACTGTCCCAGCGGTCTAAAACATTTGATAACATTATCTCCACTCACCCTCATTTTCACTTCAATTTTAACTTTTCAGTCGTTTACTTTTACAAACAGTAACAGTTTGATTTTGTATTATGTTATTGGTATTTTTTACATATCTTATTTTCTATATGATATTTTGATTATATAATTTTGTATTGTCCCAGTAAGCTCTGTTATTTAATTGTGTAACACTTTCTATGAAGAACACATCTACAGTATAGTGCATTATGAGCGCATTCATAGTGAATTATAATGCTCAAAGTTTTCATACCAATAGCAAAAAATAATAATATTTGAGACTAAAAAAAGTTTTGAGAGAAAGTATTTTCATATAGAACATAAAAAAATATAAATTTGAAATTTTTAAAAATGTCTTTCAAAAATCTCTCTCAAAATACTTTTTTTTTAACTCTCAAGTACATATTTTTTTGTTGACCTACTTTCAGTTATTAGTGTCTTTACTTTGTTCTTTCTAATTTTGAGGGATAAGTCAAAATCCACATTTTTTAAACTCTGAAACCTGTATCCTATGTCCGCATGCTTGGTCACTAGCAGGCCCATTAATACCTACTGAGGATGCCACACACCACTGCACTTTGGGTATTTGTGGCTCTGTTTAACTATTTTTGACTGGCATGCATCTTTAAATTTATCAGTAAATATTCATGACTTTCATCCATAATGAAGCTGATGCTGCATTGTTCTGCTGATGGACTTGGACTTGGAGACTAGACTGCCCATGCTGACCAAAGGTTCACCCATCGGTCATGAATAATGAATCGAAATACCAATGGAGCAAAGACTGTATTGTGGTGCAGGCTCAGTGTGCACACACAGCATCTGAAACTCACAATTCCTGTCCCTTGCTATTTCAGAGATGACTGACAACAATTCCTCACAGAGCCAACTGCACAGAGTCAAGAGAGTTAATATTTTATCACTCTAAGCAGGAGGTGCATAAATGGTGCAGAAATGGATGCATTATGGATGGTAAGTGGCTCATGTGTTGTTTATTCTTGTGTAGAACAAGGTTTGGATCTGTTTTTGTTTTTTGTTTTTAGTAATGATGATGGTGAGGTGATCAATCACGGAGGAGTCAAGGAACTTGAAAATGTGGTTTTCTGATCACATTTCTCTGTTTTCAAAGCACATTTTGACTTTCATATACAAGGTTTTCATGATTCTCTTCACTTTCATCTATACTATAATCTTCTCAAATATATGGGAGATGGGTGGACTACTACATTATTCTGATGTTATCCCCTGTATCCATTTCAATACACTTTTATCATGCATTAATATGAGTTGGTTGATGCACCACTTTTGTCCAGACTGAGCACAGACATTCATGTTTCCCAGAGGATGAATCATTTTAGCATGTAGGTGAAAATGCTGACTTTAGCATTTCACTGCAAACCCCACTGTGTCTGAGCATAGCCTCGCAGAGTGCAGCTGTACTCTTGTCTTGTTTAAAGCTCAAGGCTGGTGATTTTCTGTCTTTTTCTTACTGTCAACAAATCTCAGGCACAGAGCCAAATCAACTATGACGTGATCCTACTTACAAGTGTTGTGTGTATCCAGAGCCTGATATTATTCCATTGTGTCGTAGACCTCCATTTTTGTCCAAAACCACACCTTAAAAACATGTCAACGAGCCACACTGCTGCAGTGAGTTACATGTTCGTTCACCCTTGAAGAGTATGAGAGTGTCATATTAAGAAGTGTTTCTGATATTCTCTCTCCTTCGTGTATGAAAATGCTGGTGGATAACATATTAGAAATAGATAAGATGTAAAGAAGACAGAGATTAGATGATGTGAATATGATGAAGGTGAGGACAGCAGGGGAAGTGAGGTGGCCCTGAAGTTAGTGAGGAGGAAAAAAAGAGAAATGTCTTATTCATCTCTGTTTTATTCTGTGATGCATTGCCCTGTTCTCAGTGTAGCAGTGAGAAAGAAAAATGACTTTATTCCTACCTTTGTCTTCTGCTGAAGGTCCAGAGAACAATAGAGAACAATAATGAAGGACTTATTGTTCTATAATGTTCCCTCTCCAGTAATGTGCAGTCCGTAGGGGGGTTAAAATGTGCTGAGATTTCATATTGACTTAAGCACCTTTGTAATCACAGTTCTTTAGAGAAAAATCAAATGTTGCATTGATAACTTTTAATGATGCATGTGTTTAGTTGTTGATTCAGTAATGTGTACATCAGTTAAGATATATAGGGGGAAGGAGCCACTGAGACAACATGTACAAGGTGGCCCACATTATTGTGGTAAACACCTGAACACCTGGTGAAGTAAAACAAGAACAAACATGAAGGTGAAAAATGGATGCACATAAAGAAACAATTAAAACAGATAATTGTAGTTAGCGGTTTCTAGCCATGCAACGTTACACTATGGTGTGTCTATCTGTCAACCAATTTGGTCCAAACTGAACAATATTGGGCCGACTGTAGTGAAATCTTGCTCAGAAATGTAATTCCTGTTCCCCAGAGGCTGAATCCTGATGACTGTGTGATCCCCTACTTTCCCACAAGCACCACCATTTATGGTTTTGAGTGAAATGTCTTGAATTGATTGTCATGAATCTTTTGGGGCATTCATGTCCTCCTCAGCATGAATTTTAAAAACATACTCCCTAACGTTTCATATTGCACCACGTCAAATTTTAATTTATCCAACAATCTGTTTCCAAACAAATACATGAAAAACTAATTATGTTCCCATCAACTTTAATTAAACTGAGATGTGTATGCACTTAACTCAAAACACAACTTTGCCCAAGTGCAGTCTCAAAGGGCTACTTTTATATTGTTTAGCTCTACTGTAAAAGGCATAGCAGTCAGTTCACGATGCAGTTAGCTCTCATTATATTTAGACCTGACAATAGTGATAATGGCAGTACAGTGACTCTGCCTAAAAGCAAAGTTTTAGCATACACTTTCGAGGTTATTGCATACAGAGCATCCGTAAAGTATTCACACCCCTTCACTTCCCCCACATTTTGTAATGTTACAGTCTTATTGCAAAATGGAATTAAATTCCAACCTACACAGAATACCCCATAATGACCCCCATAAAGCGAAAAAGGTTTTTTAGAATTTTTGCAAATGTATTAAAAATAAAAAACTGAAATATGACATGTACATAAGTATTCACACCCTTTGCTATGACACTCAAAATTGAGCTCAGGTGCATCCTGTTTCCACTGATCATCCTTGAGATGTTTCTACAACTTGATTGGAGTCCACCTGTAGTAAATTCAATTGATTGGACATGATTTGGAGAGGCACACACCTGTCTATATAAGGTCGCACTATTGACAGTGCATGTCAGAGCAGAAACCAAGCCATGAAGTCAAAGGAATTGTCAAAGACAGGATTGTATCGAGGCACAGCTCTGGGGAAGGGTACAAAAAAAATAATCTGCAGCATTGAAGGTCCCGAATAGCACAGTGGTCTCCATCATTTGTAAATGGAAGAAGTTTGGAACCACCAGGACTCTTCCTAGCTGCCCAGCCAAACTGAGCAATCGGGGGAGAAGGGCCTTGGTCAGGGAGGTGACCAAGAACCCAATAGTCACTCTGACAGAGCTCCAGTGTTCCTCTGTGGAGATGGGAGAACCTTCCAGAAGGACAACCATCTCTACAGCACCAATCAGGCCTTTATGGTAGAGTGGCCAGGCGGAAGCCTCTACTCAGTAATAGGCACATAACAGCCCGCTTTGAGTTTGCCAGAAAGCACCTAAAGGACTCTCAGACCATGAGAAACAAGATTCTCTGGTCCGATGACGCCAAGATTGAACTCTTTGGCCTGTGTGCCAAGCGTCACGTCTGGAGGAAACCAGGCACCTCTCATCAGCTGGCTAATACCATCCCCTACAGTGAAACATGGTGGTGGTAGCATCATGCTGTGGGGATGTTTTTCAGTGGCAGGAACTGGGAGACTATTCAGGATCAAGGGAAAGATGTACAGAGAGATTGATGAGAGAGGGGAAAAAAAGGAATTTAATCCATTTTGGAATAAGGCTGTAACATAACAAAATATGGGGAAAGTGAAGGGGTGTGAATACTTTCCGGATGCACTGTATACCTGTTGTGAGTTGTGGCCCTGGACAACTCCGTCAGCCCCCAACCAGAAGCAGGAGGAGGGTTTTTCACAGTTTTCCTATTGCGTAACATGAGCACAAAAATAACCTGCCAGGATGACAGGTTGGCTGATAAAAGTTTAATAAACGTTATCTGATATAAAGTTATTTTTAGAAAATTGTTGATTCAGCTCTAAAGCATCGTTCACTCAGTCTCATAAAACCTTCACAGGAGCAAACAGATGCACACAAGTTCCTGTAAGTTTTTGATGATGCATCATCAACAACATCCATCGATGTGCGTGAACATGCATGAACGTGAATTCCCCGAGCTGAATAAATTCCTCATCATCTTAACAATACTCGGTCTCTCCTTTTCTCCACCATTGCTGCTTGTATCCCTTTCCAAAACACGTGTTTATTAAAATTGTATATGTGATCAATTCACATAATGAGAATGTGATTTTCAGAAATTTCACATTAATATTCTTCACATGTAGACACATGTAATTATTTGTTTTTTATTAATGCAATATTTCACATGTGAATTCTAAATATTCATATGTGAGTAAAAGGGATTTTTTGCAAGGCATTATGTTTGGTTTTCTGTCACTCAGTCCCTCCCTCTCTCCTCGTTATACTCTCCCTCTCTTCTCCTTTAACTCTCTCTCTCCTCCTTCTGCTGAATGCTCTGCATGCACGCAGGGAGAGAAACTGAAACAAGCAGCCAATCTGCATTTACTGCATGTGTGCGACTGTGTGTGTGTGTGTGTGTGTGTGTGTGTGTGTTGTTAAACTACTGTACATGTGTGATAGAGAGAGAAACAGATGCAGACATTTGGCAGAGAGAGAAGAGAGATTAAGTCAACTTGTCGGGGTCTCTTATGTCACATTTCTGCCCTGAGGCCTGAGACCTTTCTGTCTGGAAAATAACCTGGGAAAACTCAAATGGAATATCGGAGAAACGCACTCTGGAAAACAGTCAGAGCAACACCCCTCCTCCTGCTGCTGCTACATCAAACAGAGACGAACTAAAGGGAAAAAGAGAGAATGACTGAAAATTTTAATTTGTGTCTTCTTACCACTGGAAAGAAAGTGAAGAGGAGAGGAAGGCTTGTGGGCCGGGCCTATCTGACAACTGGAGGAGGACACAGAAGATTTATACATATAATTATACTGTTTTCTCTTTTTTCTTTGAGGGAAAGGCAAAGAGCAGAGAGGAGATAATAGGAGAGGACTGGAGAGAAAAGGGGAGGAGAGAATTGAGTGCAGGGAGTTGAGGAGTTCAGAGCGGAGAAGTCCAGAGGAGAGGACCAGAGCTGAGAGAGAGGAGAGGAGAGAGGAGAGGAGAGGAGAGAAGAGGAGGAAGGAGAGGAGAAGAAGAGAGGAGAGGAGATAAGAGTTGGGGAAAGGAGAGGAGTGAAAAGGAGAGGACAGGAGGAAACTCTTCAAATGGGATCTTGACATCATTGACATGTAAGTTAATGTGTTGAGAATTTCATATTATGATGCTGCTGCTATTTAGTGTGCTGCTGCTCTTCTCTCTCGTCTTGCTGACCCCCCCCCCCCCCCCCCCCACACACACACACACACACACACGACTCTTTCTCCCTCTTGACTGTCTTGCTCTCATTCTCTCTGTCTCTTATGTTTCTAATTCTGTGTACACACACTCTCTTCACTCTCTCTCTCTCTGCAGGTCACGTTAGATAGCAACGTTACAGAGGGAAAGGCCAGTGTCACATTGCATTAGCATTACACACACAAACACACACACATAGAAGGAGAAATACGCTTAAAGTGTGATGAGTATGAGCATGATGTGTGTGTGAGTGGGTGCTGGCATACAGTGTAGGCTAAGCTGAAAGAAGCATAACCATATATCCTTCTTAGCCACAAGGAGAAAAACAAAGAGCTATTGTGCCACATAAGAGCTTGGCTAGACTGCACAGACACAGAGAGAAGGGAAAAAAGGAGAAAAAAGAAAGGAAGTATCTTACAGTAACTGTTGGCATGTTGCATTTAGACTTTGGTCATAGAGCAAAAAACAGGATGACATATGCACAAAAAAACTACTTGCATGGTTACTTTTCTGTGGCTGAAAACATACAACAGGCAATAAATCTGAATCATTCAATTCTTTGTGTTGTTAAAACCATATTTAATAGTTTTGGGAAATAAACATACTTGCTTTTTCTCATAGTTAGATGAGAAGATCAAGTCCACTCTCATGTTTTTGTATGGACTAAGCAAACAAGAAACAATGTGTTTATTACTGAGTGTTAGTGCTGCTTGGCAGATTTTGTCCCCTTTGGACAGATCCAGACTAGCAGTTTCCCTTTGTTTCCAGTATTTGTGCTAAGCTATGCTAACTGACTTTTGGCAGCTAGCAAAGCTCTAGCCACATATACAGATATAACATGCAAAAACATCAGTTCAGTTGTTGTTTGCTGGAGTATTTCTTGACTGTCTGTCACTAGTTGCTAGACTCTCAGCAAAGATGCATGGAAGTCACTGGTCCCAGCCAAGAATTAGACCTATACATAACCTCCATTTGAAGGCAATTTGATGGTTTTATGCTGCTTTTTTTATTTTATGAAAACAACGAAAGGTAACGTGTTAACTGCTGAGCTGTAGAGGTGCTGGTAGGCGGTTATGAACAGAGTTTGGCTAGTTGTTTCACCCTCTTTCCAGTGTTTGTGCTAAGCTAAGCTAACCCACTGCTAGGGCTGGACGATTGTGGCAAAAATCATAATCACGATTATTATTATCGATATTGAAATCGTGATTATAAAACACGATTATTCATAGATGTGTAAACATAAGCATTTATTGAACCACCAGAACTCAACTTGAAATATATTTGAACAGCACAACCAGAAATAAATTAAAATCAAGAAAATATATATATAATGACAAATGGAAATAAAAATAGCAATATGTAAAAACAATAAATAAAAAGAAAAGAAACACACCGTTCCTCCAGCGGGTCTAACATAAGGGGTGGGACACAGAACTTGCTGGGAAAGACGGGGGCATTGGATTTATGTCACAGGTGCGCAACGCCGGGCGGAACAAAAATTGTTTTATGTCGATTATTATGTTTTTATAATCGTGGGAGGCCAAAATCGACATCGCGATTAAAATTCAATTAATCGTCCAGCCCTACCCACTGCTGTCTCTAGCTACTATTAGCTAAATTTATCATACTCAGCTGAGAGTGGTATTAGTCTTTGAATTATGAGAATTAAGAAATTAGCAAATTTTTTTAACTATTCCTTTATTTCTACAGACAGACAGATAGATAGATAGATAGATAGATAGATAGATGGATAGATAGATAGAGCAGAATGAACATGGATACATTTCCTCTCATGCATGCTCATGTCATCAGTGTGAGTGTTGTCTAGACTGTTGGACAGACTGTCACTGCTGCAGGCCGAGTGTCTCATATTAGCATAAATGTTCAGCTGCCTGATAGCCTGTGATGACTTTTGCTGTAAGAAACAATAAACCAAATTGTCAAATCCAAAAGACAGAAGTGGAGAGAGCAAGCCAGAGAGAGGAAAAGAGAAGGGCAGTCACGTCCTGCAGCATTTATACACAACATCACAAAATGACCCTGACAGCCAGTGAATTTAGAATTGCTCCGAGGTTGTGTTGTTTGTGTTATGTTGAACTGCAGTGTCATGTGATTTGTTGCTTTGTTGCTTCCTCTTGCACTTGCTATGGTGATGCTTTCGCTTTTTGACTGTTTTGTTAGTTTTGTAACATAATTACATGCGCCTGAGGTTTGTTTTTATGCTAATGAACACAATGAGGAGGAGACAAATCTTCATTTTACTGAGTGTAGAAACATTTGTCCCTCGGTGTGATCTCAGTTTTTACAAACAGGTGAAGAGTGCTATGCTGTCTGTTTCTGAGTGTTTAAAGCTGAAATCCTCCTAAAAAATAGGCCAGTTTGATCTTCTTTGAGAGCATCATCCATTTTTTATTTGTTCAGGTTCAACTTCTGCTTGGCCAAACTCCATGTCTTTACAGCTTCAAAACATGAGAGTACAACAAACACATTTTGGCATTATTACACTCCTCGAAACTTCTATGATATGATATTAACATTTATAGATATTTTTTAAATGAAATCTGGTCTATCTTCATCATGAAGTCATTAAGTCAAGGATCAATTAAGAGTTTAATAGGTAAAAGACTCACATGTAATGTGCTGTGGTGAATGACGTCAGCCGGGGAAATCATAATTGACACATTCATGAAATTAAGAAGGTGAAAAACAACAACAGAGAAATATAACAAATGCGTGTGTCCTTTTAACCCTGCTCCATTCTGGGTTCTTGACTTACTTGATTAACACAATCAGTCACATCTGCAGTGTTTAAATTTATTTGAAAGAACAGATCCCAAACTTTTAGATGAAATCATTATGAAACATTAGTGAAGAATGAAAATAATACGTTTTACGTAAGGCATGCACAATTTATAGTGTAATTAGAGAGTCAGGCTTCAAGCACTGTTCAGATTTAATGCAACACTGAATATGTGTTTGATTAAGTACAATTTTACAGAGAAAGAGAATAAAAGAGGGTAAAAGTAACTTTAGACAGTTTAATTTATCTTTGAGGTGGGGGGCTGCTTGAAGCAGACTGTAAATGTTTGCAGAATTTGAATGCTGGTGAATCCAATACGTGATAAGAATATAAATCCAGATTTTATCTGTGACTATCACACAACTCTGTAACCATACTGAGTGATAGTTGCATTATCTGAGATGAGTGTTAAAGCGATGGTTCGGCGTAATTTCGACCTAGCGTCATATGCACTTAACTGTAAGTTTACTGCTATCACTCGACATAGTGTGTAAATCTGAGAACATGGAGCAACAAACAATCTATAATTTAGGTCAGTGGTTCCCACAATTTTGGCGTATGACCTTCTAAAGCAGCTCATGCAAAGAGGGATTTTTACTTAGAAGCCTGAAGAGGTTGTTTGTTGAATGGTTTGTGGGTTTCTGTTCACTCTGCAGGTGGATCATTAGTGTACCCTGGAACACCTGAGGGCCTCGGTGTGTTTCCAAGGTTATTCAAGCCTGACTGCAGCCTATGGAAGCATATCTGCTTTATTCAAATGGCAATGCATTTTGCAAATTGGCAATTCATGCTCTAAGTCAAGATTTTCCATTGAAGTAAATCTATTTTTGTATGTATCAATCTGTATGTGTAACAAAGCA
Organism: Scomber japonicus; assembly: GCF_027409825.1. Lineage (NCBI taxonomy): Eukaryota > Metazoa > Chordata > Actinopteri > Scombriformes > Scombridae > Scomber > Scomber japonicus. The sequence continues at coordinate 17,242,927 of NC_070578.1, forward strand.
CAACTGCGTAAAAACTATCAGGATTTAACATTTTGTATCACTCAAAATAATCTTAATGTGATAGCAAACCTGTGTTTATAAGTCTTCATGGTTGTAAACACTTGAAAGCAGCAACATCAGCTAATGTTTGGTTATACGTTAGCATACTGCTAACTGTTAGCTGCCGTGTTATCGTGCAGAGTCAGACAGCTGTAGTAACAACTCTGCTGCTACTTTACAGCTAACATCACAACAACAGCATATCTTGACAAACTAGACAGTGAGCTGAATGTCCAGACAGGTAACATTACTGTTTATGTGATGCACAGCAGAGCTGATGTTACTCACCTGTCCGCTTTCACTCTCCGGCCCGTCTGTCCCTCTGCCGGTTAGAAAACCACCAACGTGTCCACCGGTCCTTGTCTGGTCAAAGTTCTTATATTTCATTTTTTTTGTCCTTCTGATCTTCTCCTCTCTGGATGTTTCTCGGTCATTCTCTCCTTCTCCACTTGTCCATACATACCACATTCACCGTTTCTCGCTCTGGCCTCCTGCTTTTGACCCGTGCAGGCGCATGAACGCTACCTGTCTCTGATTGGTTACATGGCTATCGTCTACCTGTATTACACAATACCTGGACACGGCTGAGAAGTCACGTGATATTGTTAAGGAAGACCCGCCTTGATGAGAGAACTGACAGATTGCATTCTCAATTTGAAGTTTGGTAGAGATAACGTGTGTGGAAATGCAATCCAGTAAGCGGGGGCGCTGTTGTATTTCATTGTGTTGTTTAACCTAAGAAAATACAAAGTGATGCGAGGATTGCATTGCCACTTTGCAAATTGAATTGCCAATTTTCAAAATGCATTGCCATTTGAATAAAGGTGCAGATACGCTTCCATAGGCAGCCGACAGTGTGCTCTCTGACACTTGGCTGCTGTGCTGCTGCAGTTCTGCTCTCTCCTACAGATGCCTCTTTGGATTTGGTTATGTTGCTCTAGTTCCTTGTTTTTGCTTTCATGCACCCTAGAACAAATACACACACACTTTCTCCACTCACACAATACATACACGGTGGATACAACTAATTTCCACAGTCAATACATTGAATAATTAAGTCTCTTTATTTGGGTTAAAAAAAATGTCATTAATCTTTGTCGAAAATCTCATAGTCATTGTTTTATGTAGCTTTTATTTGCTTTCTTTCCTAATGTGTTGTCAAGTTGTGACACCTCTTTAGAGTTATTAAGGGTCCTGACTATCTACAGATTTTTTTTCCATTCAGGCTCAACTCACCAAAACTTACTGTATTGAAAAATGTAACCTCTTGTTAATTAGAACTGAATGACACATTTAGGCAACATCTCATCTCAAGATAAAAACATGATCAGACCTTTTCAGTCCCCGAGGCTGTGAAGCCCTTTGACTGAGCCAATTGGGTTAGAAAGACGAAAGAAAGGCAGACACAGTGGAGTCACCTCCCTTTTTCCTGCTTCCCTGCTCATCTTATTGTGTCTCTTTAAATCCTCCTCTCCTGTCAGACTGTACAACCAGCACTGCTCCCAGTAAACCTCAACCCCCCACCCCCAACCTGGAAAATTGGACACACTGCACTTTTAATGTCCAATACCTTGCAATATTAGTATTTCATGTATACTACTAATTTCAATGATGTGCTATATACATATAATATACATATTTACTGTCCTCTTGCTGCTGTAATAATGCAAATTTCCCTATTGTGGGACTAATAAAGGAATTAAGATAAGATATATCTTATCTTATCTGTCATGATGAAGGATCTTCCGAGATCTTCTCCAGAACTTGAGCTCCAATAGCCTGATTGGTCTGAGATGCCCCACTTCCTCTCTGTGATCTTCAAAATCTCTCTACCATCAGTTAGTTTCAACCTGTCAGGGTATTCATGAAATATATATATATACCATAGCCATCAAATAACAAACACACACACACACACAAACACACACACTGAAGGTATAATTCTGAGTGACGTGGGGGAGTTTCAGAGGAGGTAATTGGGTGTGGGGCTACATGTCTAGACAATACTGTAGTCTACAGTACATATCTCTACATTTAACTTGACTAGTGGAAACATGTGTCCCTGTAACAGCTTGCTTTGTTTTGGATGAATTTTGTTTGATTTTACCTCCGTAGGAGTTATTTTGCAGATAGTGGACATTAAAGGGTAATTTCACAATTTTTAAAAACAATAATCAGGTGTCCATATAAACACTGATACAGGTTTTCCTCACTGTAATTGTTCCTTCTGCTCATAATGACCATCAAAAGATCTCCTCCAAATTTGCTTTCAATGTAAGTGATGAGGGACTAATTCTGATTCAGCACTCACTTTGTGCAAAAATGAATTTAAAAGTTTATGTGAAGATGATATGAAGCTTCAGCAGTCTGAGTTAGTCAAATAGTGAAGATCATCCACAGTGACAGTCTTTCTAGGAAAAAGAAATCTATCTTGCATCTCAGTGGACAGTGTTTTCCTGTTCAGCTACAATGAAGGGATTGAAAAAGTGTGAACCTGTCATTGAAGACCTGTGAAACCAAACCGGCAACAGTGCCTGTTGTTGTTTCACAGTTCTTTCTTTTTTCTTCTTCTTCTTTTTTTAATCTCCTGATTATAGATGTGTCCTTTTCTGGGACTTTGCTCAGTCCTGGTCCAGTACAGTAACTGGTTTTTGACAGCACCATCATGTCTGTGTAACATGTCTATGTGTTTGTGTCCATTTCCAGGATCAGTCACATCTTGATACAACTCATATGATTGTTTTTGGCAGAAACATTAATGATGATTTGTTGCCACCTAGTGGTTGAATAAGAATCATTAATAATAAACTGATGATCAATTTATTCACTCTTTCCCTTGATTAGTTGTTTCTACTTTAAATTTGACTTTCCTTCAGTAAATCCCTTATATTATACAATAAAAAACAATGGCCACCCAATCCTGTGTATTTCTCACACATACATCATGAATTTAAAGTCTAAATATCACATGGACATCTTACAGTGGGTTCTCACAGAGCAAGAATTTTAAAAGTGTTTAACAGGTGTGTGTCCCAGGTGTAGATAAGATTAGACACAACTAACTTTTCAGGCTTCCCCGTTTTTAAGTGTTTCTGATGTAAGAATGAAAATATATTCAGTATGTCAGTTCAACAGTGTGTGCACAGTCCACAGCAGGCATCCAGGCCTGCTATACCAACAAGTTTTAGTTTTTAATTTGCTGAACAAGTTCAAGCTACACCGCTCACTTTACAATCTTGTTACCTAACAGATGAAGGGGTAAGACTACAACATTTCCACAGCACTCTATAATCATCTCCAATTTGTCAAATGGAAGCTGAATACCATCCACTTATCTCCATACAAGACATATTTCAGTCACGGATAAACAGGAATCATTTGATATCTTTCCTTTTTTTATGAGAACATATTCTTAACATTGCAGCAGCATCTGGATCACTTTAACGAGCATGAATAATATTTAGTGTGAGTGCTAAATTTCAGAGTTTCAAAAACCTCTAAAGGGCATAGTTAACTTACCGTATCTCACTGCTAACATTAATCTATGTTTTCATGCAGTCATTAATGTTCAGGTTTTGGATGGAAATCTAAAGTAGGACTGTCTCCAGAATGCATTGTTGTTTTTCCAAACGGTAATGATTTGTCAATAAAAACTGTCACTAATGAATCTTCATCATTCTATCTCCCACCCTGCATCTATTCATTGTTTCTTATGCCTGTCATTACTCACTCACCTCTCCCCTGTGTCCCTTCTCTTGTGTTATTTCTTATTCTCCTCTCACCCGCCACCCCTCAAACCTACAATCCTCTACAGCCGTGGAGGAGACATGAAGTATGAACTCCACTAAGCTACAGTGACGCCTGCAGAAGAGCACAACTGGATGCTCAACTAGATCTGAAATCATGAGCACTCCAACGACAGGAAGCCCAGATATGGAGGTGAAGGTGGTCTCCCAGGAGATGGCATTGTTAAGCAATATACTGGCAGCTTATACCTTCATTGCAGGTACGAAATTTTCAATCTTCCAATCACTCTCACAGCCTAACAAGAATATTGGTCTTCGATTTAAAGTGATCTTTGTTAGAAGCATTTCTCATGTGTATGCACCTGATATTTGGCACTGATTATTAAGTCAGTGCCTTGCATGCAAATTTGAATTCCAACTAAAACAAACCATCAAATTATCTCGGAAAAATATTTTATCCTGAGCTGTATGTATTTTCATCTGGAAAACTAAGGTGTAGATTAAAAGCACACTTGTTTACTTGGAAAAAACAGGGGTAAAAAAAGACAGTAGCAGATCTGAGACAGGCAGGCAGCAGGTGAACAGGGAGCACGAGGCTGAAATGCTGGAAACAGCAGAGGAAGAGATGGGAGTGGGAGCAGGAGAGGAAAGACTGTCTCTCCTTCCTGGCAGCAGTTAACATAAGATTTTTTCATTATCTGGTTTCTTTTTCCGTCTCTTTCTCAGACCAACCCGAGAGGACAGCGCTGGTGTTCCTGGGTGGTGTGTGTGTTGGCCTTCTTGTCACACTCTGTGCCATCGTCTTCCAGATACACTGTCGAGCAGACTGTCACTACGGCAACAGTAAGCATCATCGCCAGCGCCACAGGAACAAACATCACCGTAGTCGTCATAGCTGTCCCCATCAGCAGCCCAGTGACAGTAATCCAGACAGCATGGCTGTTGTTGCATCCGGAGGAACGGGGCCTGCAGGGGACAGCGAATCCGAGGACTGGGATGATACGTGTGACCTGTCTGCACGGAGACGCAGGCGCTTCGAGAGAGCTCTGCTGCATGCCAGCATGTTCACATCAGCTGAAGGTATCACTCTCTCTCTCTCTCCATCTCTCTCTCTCTCTCTCTCTCTCTCTCTCTCACACACACACAAATATATAATATAGAGAGACTCATGACACATATGATCCACATTAACAGGAGATAGAGCACTAAAATAATGAATGTCTCATGCAGTGCAGGAGTGGCACTGGGGCAAAATTACATTTACATACATAAAGTCGGTCTTCTGGTTCAACTGCTTTCCACTGAACACAAAAGAAGTGGAAACAGTTTTTGTTTTGGTTTGTGATTTGAGTGATCTACTTCTTTAAAGAATCTGTCACTCTATCAAATGCCTCTTATTGCTATGGTCATTAAAAAATAATAATTACAAAACAGTAGGGCTGCAACTAACAATTATTTTCATTATCAATTAATCTGCTGATCATTTTATTGATTGATTAATTATGTAGTCTATAAAATGTTCTAATTTCCCAGAACCAAATGTGATATCTTCAAATGTCTTGTTTTGTCTGACCAACAGTCCAAAATCCAAAGATATTCATTTTAGAATTATATAAAGCAGAAAAAGCAGCATGTTTAGCATTTTTATAAAATCAATAATCAAAATAGTTAGATTATTTTTCTGACGATCAACTAACTGATTGATCGACTAATTGTTGCAGCTGTAGAAAACAGTAGACAAACTAACAAAACAAAAAATATTTCAAATTTCAAATTGTGTATGAAAGACATGGCTTTTTAATAAGAATATGCATTTGAACAAACAGGTGTCTAAACCCAGAGCTGTAACCACGTACAGTTTAAATTTCCATGTTTTCTCATTTAGTCCACTACATGTGTCAGTTTACACTATCTCATAGATGCTCTCTGTTGATCTGTCACACACACATACACATACACATACACACACACACACACACACACACACACACTTAAAAATAGAACATCCTTTCAGTCATGATCTGCTAGAATATGATGGATATGAGAACAGACAATGTAGAAGGATATTTTAATCTTTGTGTGTGTGTGTGTGTGTGTGTGTGTGTGTGTGTGTGTGTGTGTGTGTGTGTGTCATCAGAGCTGGACCGAGCTCAGCGGCTGGAAGAGCGGGAAAGGATTCTCAGAGAAATCTGGATGAATGGACAACCAGACATCAGCACAGTCACTCAAAGCCTCAACAGATATTACTGACATGGACAAACAGATACAGACAAAGGGGGGGACCTTTAGACAGACAGAAAGATGGATGGAGGATGAATAAGTGGAAAAACAGTGTATGAAACTAATAAAATCATCAGACAGAAAAGTTACACTACCCAAAGAGACTCATACGGATCAAACTATTACTGCCAGAACTGCCATTAGCAATTCCCTTCACTGTATAAACAACAAGGAAAACATGAGTTGTGTTGGCTTAATCCTCTGATAAAGGATCATACTGTCCATGTTTAGAAGAACTCCTTGAAAACCCAACAAGTGAAGACACAGTGGACCTACAGAGGACTGCTGTAATGATCTGTTCAGAGGACTCAGGTTTACACACAGAGAAAAGAAGTGATCAGACACCATACCTGGAGATGAAAATCTTGTGAAATGTAACTTGTGGTAAATTTGGAGCTACTGTACAAAGGTTTTTTATAACTTTTCATCCACACATTTGTAACAGGTGCTTTAGAGAAACATGGAGCTAGTATAAAGAAGAAGTGGGTGCTGTGTAGCAGTTCATACGCCTCCCACTGATGTGCACATTCAAATCTTGGTGAAACTGTGTTGTTGCATTTTTCTCAGTGACTGAAGATAAAAAAAAGGAAATGTGTCAGACTTTAGCTCCATGCTAGGATGGTTTTACACATACTGGTGCTTCTACTGTTTTCTTTTTTGCATCCCCAAAATGAACTGAATGCATCCTAAGGAAACATGACTGTTGTAGTTGTGACATAAAGGAAAACCTAACGGGCCTGTTGGTTTCATCTGTAGACTGGGTTGTGTTATCAGCTGTGTGTTGCACATTAAGACAGCAGTTCATCTTGTTTAAGAAGATCATGTTGCTTTTTTTTATTTGACTCTTTTGTTAATGAGCTGGAGAAAGTAATACATTTTCATTCCATGATTTTAAGAAAATTGTTTTCTGTACATATTATTGAATAAATTCCCTTATTAAAATCACAATAGCAGTGGCTCTTGGTGGTGCTGTGATAACATGTAAGTCCTCCTGTGTGTGTGTGTGTGTGTGTGTGTGTGTGTGTGTGTGTGTGTGTGTGTTTGAGTCCTTTGGTTTTAGAGAATGCAGCCCTCTCTAGATAAGGACACGGGGCACAGACATATGGAGTCTATAACTAGTTGGATCCTTTATGCACATGTTTAGCACATACTTTACCATACAGTAGTGTGTAGCTTCTGTAAAGGTCTGTGTAGCACAAAAATGACCCAGTGCAGAACCTAGATGGATGCACTAGCTGAGATGAACTTAACTTAGGGGGTTGTCTGACATGTTTCCAAGAATAGGGAATGATGGAGTGAGCCCACTGTGCCCTTATGTCCCACAGGGTACTTAATTGAGAAAATAATTAAGTACCTCACAACTATGCTAAAGTACTTCAGTAAATGTACTTTGTTACTTTTAAATAGTGTGCAAAAAGTTCAACGTCCAATTTTGCCCCTTCACTACCCAGAAGCTACAGGTCACTGTAGTAAATTGGCAAAAATGAGAACCCTATGCTCCTCCCACCCATGAACACACTCAGATGTGTTCATTCAACACTAAACAAGCCAAGCCAGGGTCTCTGCAGTGATGGTCAAAAATCTGGGCAAACTATCTATGCACCATACCATGTCTGTATCATCTGTGACAGTTTTAATTATTGTGGAGTCAGGCTCCCCCTGCTGTCCATAATGGTCCCCTGCCCCTAAAACTTCTACTCTTCAGACCATTCCTCATAATTCTCATACAAGACTATATGTCTGTAAAGAGGAAAGTCTCAGCTTTAAAAAAAACAACACTATCTTTCAACACCAAATATTCAGGGAGATATGCTCTTCTGAAGTTTGATTGTCATCAAATGTTATTCAAGAGAAAAGGGGTTTTAAAGACAATTCATATTCAGCCATTTTTGGTCTTAAAACCCCATAGATCATATAGCCTATACATGCTTCACACTTCACACGTGTTAGTCACTGAACGTAAAAATAAGCTATCCTAAATGCAGTTTGTGTCATCATGGATAAAGGAGAGCATTCATATTAAAAATGTGTGTAATATTGTCTGTCCTCTGGTAAAGATTTAACAACCAAATTAAAGTTTATTATCATGCTAAACGATAAATGTTAGTAAAGCTAATCGCAAATTAGCCACCATACTAGGTTACCTCTGTGTCCAGAAAGTAAACTCACCTGGTTTATGCTGTTTTAAGCCAAATGCCACAGGAATATGTTGCTACAGATAGTTTCACTTCTTATTTTAGCAGACATCCCAACCTGCAAAAACTCCTTTCAGGGAAGTTCGGTCTGGGGGGGTGGGGCGCACTGGGTGTCGGACCGGAGGGTCAACTCAGCAGTAACGCAGAGCAATCAGGACGCTTTGCGCTCACACGCGCTGCGTTGATAGTCGCAGAAACCCACGCGCGCAGTCACTCTCTAGCGCGCACTCTTGCCCGCTCCAGATTCCGTGAGATTGGATCTCATTTCATGTCCAGACCAATCACAGGACAGATCATTGTCATCACAAACATCAGTGACATCACTGACAGATATCAGACCAATCAATGTCTGTGATTCCTGTGATTGATCAGTTCTGTTTCATGATTGGTCTAATCTGTCCTGTGATTGGTCTGATATCTGTCAGTGATGTCACTGATGTCAGTGATGTTTATGATCTATACTTTGATTGGTCTGAAGGAGGACAGATCAGACCAATCACAGGACAGATCAGACCAATCACAGGACAGATCACCCCAATCACAGGATCACCCCAATCACAGTATAGATTATTAACATCACTGATATCATGAACATCAGTGACATCACAAACATCACTGAAATCGCTGACATCACAAATATCACTGACATCACTTACATCAGAAACATCAGTGACATCACTAACATTACTGACATCATTAACATAGCTAACATCACAAATACCAGTGACATCACAAAAGTCAGTGACATCACTGACATCACTGATATCATCTACAGTACAATACAATACAATATACTTTATTGTCCCGCTTAGGGTAATTTGTCTTGGACTCAGCAACTGCACCATAAATGCCTTGACAGCCACAATGACAACAAACAGTACATCACCAGCCATACCATCCCAACAACAATTACATAACGATATTGCACATATCCCATAACATTGCACACAACACATATATGCATCAATGGGGGAAAAAAAAAAAAACACATGCTAAAAGATCGCCATAATAAAAGCACTATGAAATTATTACACAATCTTCGATCTTAAGCAGCATTGTTTAGGAATTTGATGGAGGTTGGAACAAATGAATTCTTAAAATGGAGTTTGCAGTTAGGGACTCTATATCGTCTGCCCAAGGGTAGGAGCTCATATTCTAAATGAAGAATATGGGATGGCTCAGTTACTATCCTCTGGGCTTGCCTAAGAACAGTTTGTTCATAAATAGACTGCAAGGTCTAATAGTTATTTCTTCCTATCACCTTCATTGCCGTGTGCACCAGACGAGTGAGTTTAGTTTTCAGTTTTGCAGTAATATTGCCATACCAGGCTGACATCACAAACATCAATGACATAACTGAAATCACTAACATCACTTACAACACAAACATCAGTGACATCACATCACTTACATCGCAAACATCACTGACATCACAAAAATCACTAACATCACTTACATCAGAAATATCAGTGATATCACTGACATCACAAACATCAGTAACATCACTTACAATACTGAAATCACTGACATCATTAACAATACTGAAATCTCTGACATCACAAACATCACTGACATCATTAACATCACTTACATCATAAACATCACTGAAATCACTAACGTTACTGACATCATTAACATAGCTGACATCACAAATATCAGTGACATCATAAATATCAGTGACATCACAAAAATCAGTGACATCATCACTGACGTCACAAACATCAATGGCATCAGTGACATCACTAACGTCACTTACAACACATACATCAGTGACATCACTAACGTCGCTTACATCACAAACATCACTGACAACACTGACATCACAAACATCACTAACGTCACTAACATCACTTACATCACAAAAATCAGTTACATCACTGACATCACAAACATCAATGACATCACTAACATCAGTGACATCAGTGACATCATTGAAGGAGGCCCTCCCCTGTCTTTTTGAAACTGCATTTTTTCCTGTGGGCTGCAAACAATATCAAATAAATTCCGTTGATTTCATCCATACAATAGAGACAGTGTTAAGAAATAAAGCCTTGTCACTGACCGCTTTGAAGTATGTTTTTATACTTGTTCTTGACTTGTTCCCAAGTCCCTTGGCACCCGGGCTTTTATTGAACATTGTGTGATGGGGTTAACTCACACTGCCTGTGTCCACTATGTGGTGCTAGAGACAACCCACCAATTATATGTCATGTTGCAGTGTATGATGTGGAGAACACACCCTGTAAATTTCATATAAGTCGGATAATGTTTGTCATATGAGGCTGACTTCCTGTGTCCAGTAGGTGGCGATGTGTATATGACACAGTATTGATGCATAGACGTGTTCAGGGTGGGACCCTTTACATGTGTGACCAATTTGGTGTAGATGTAAATGTCTGTTTCTGTGACTTTTTTCTTTGTGGCGAAGCATCGAAATTGTCCGCACAGCCACGCCCAACAGGAATAAGTAAGTCACAAGTTTTGTGACCCTGGAGGCATCCTTTGCCCCTGAAAACTGTAATCGTATTTCATGGCGTTGAATGTGTTGTCATGGCAACAGTATTTGATGATGGGTCATGAATTGCAGAATGTAGCATCACCAAGGTCTTATGTCTTAGCTGAGTCAATTTCAGGTGTAAATACTTAAGATTATGGGAGTAACAAGTGACTTCCTGTTGCCAGTAGGTGGCGCTATGACTGTCACTAAATATGAGACTTGTACATGTGTTCAGATCAGGACGCTGAACAAGCATATGAAATTTGGAAAATCTCAGGCCATGTGGAGTCAAGTTATGAGGGTTTGAAATTTCATGGCGAGACATCGAAATTTGCTGCGTCGCCACGGCAACCAGGAATGACGGGGGAAAAAGCTTTTGATAACTTTTCATCTCCAATGTCTCAAGATGCTTCTGTGCAAATTTGAAGTTGGTCTGATAAACCAACCCTGATGTTAGGGTATGGGTCCAAGAGACTTGTTGGTGCGTCTTGACATGATGTACATGTGTACCGAGTTTTGTTTGTCTATGTCAATCTGTGGCGAGGGGCTCAATTTTATTCATTTTCCAAGGGGGCGCTACAGAGCCATTTTGCCACGCCCATTAATGCAAAAAAAAGAAGAATCCTTATAGATACAATAGTGCTTCGCCCGCCATTGGCAGGCTCGGGCCCTAAATATAAATGAAATGAAGGGCACTGAGGAAGCGCTCTGCCCGAAACGTCTGTGCCGTAATAAAGTGAAATTGAGTGATCAGAGTGCTATCCATTTATATTGTCCGATCAATCAATCAATCAATCAATCAATCAATCGATCAATCTTTATTTGTATAGCGCCAAATCACAACAGTGTTATCTCAAGGCACTTTACACATAGAGCAGGTTCTAAACCGTACTCTTCAGGTTTTAATTTTAAAGAGACCCAACATTCCCACATGAGCAAACCCTTGGCAACAGTGGCAAGAAAAAACTCCCTTTTAACAGGAAGAAACCTCAGGCAGAACCAGACTCAAAGTGGGCGGCCATCTGCCTCGACCGGTTGGGGTTGAGAGGAGAGAAAGGAAGGATAGAGGAGAAAAGCACAATGAAAATCAACAAGCTAGAAGGTCCGGGACTGGAACCTGTCATCCAGATGTCTACAGGCCCAGATTACCTGTGAGACGAGAAAATGAATTAATATTGTATAATCTCACGAATTTACCCATTAACAGAGTCGGCAATTTTCTGCCAGCATTCCTTCCTGCTTTTGCTGCGGCAACAGTGTTGCTTTTGGCCTGGATGATATGTTTGAATTCTTCATATTTTTGAAGAATAATTGTCTGCTCCTCCATGGTAAAGTCGGCTTCTCTGCAGGGTTTCTCCATGTTTGCGATTGGTCAGACGCTGCAAACACCTCCCCTTTATGTGAGCGCAGTGATCACAATTGGAAAACCCTGGGTTCAATTACCAAGTTGATAACCAGCTTCGTAGTACCGATTGTGAATGTCTGGGTAAGTCAACCCAGGTAACCAAGGGATATCCCGGGTATGTTAATCCAGCTTCATAGTACAGGCCTCTGATCTGTCCTGTGATCTGTCCTTCAGACAAATCTAAGACAGATCATATTGGACAACACTCCTGACTTGTGGCCCACCTTCGTGGGGTGTTGGCTGGGGTGCCTATGTAAGAGTTTAGTAGCCCAGACTGTATTTTTCTGCAACTTTGTCCTCCCTGTGGATCCAGGGGGCCCTGTTCCCGGGCTGACTGCTTTGTAGCGAGATTGAAACCCTTCCTGTGTGTCCCAGTAGTCCTGTCATAGAGCCTGCCCTGTGCATGTTGCATGGCCTCCAGAAAACACAATGTTTCTCAAACCCTACCTCTGGCACTCTATCTGGGTCTCAACAAACAAGGTTGTGTCAAGCTTTGGTCCCTGTTTTTTCAAAGCAGCAGACAAAGAGAAGAGGCTGAGCAGAGGCTGATTGAGGGTTTATCGCCTCAGGTGAGGCCTGTTAGGTTGAGCTATGTAAGCCCCGCCCGCCCTAGCCTGGGCAGGTGAGAGTATTTTCTACAATATTGTTATCGGTAGATGGTATAATAAACTTAAGTTACTGACATATTTTGTTCTTTATTAACTACTGATGGAAGTGCACGGTCACCATCTGTTCCTGTGGTAGTGAGGATAAAATATTTGTGGCCCTCTTTATCATCAAAGTTGCCCACCCCTGCCCCGCAGCTTTGTAGAACGCAGCTTCACCATGACAACATGTCACATGTCCATTAAAGGTAAATACAATGAGAAATTCAGTTATAATTGATATAACTAAACATTTCAAACAAGGAATTTCCATTTTGGGACGAAACTGAATTTGTTTTACCTGTGGGCATCTCTATCAAATAACGAAACACATGTCTCTATGGTAAAAGTATAGTGCTTATTAAACTCCTTTCTCCTTTATCTTGAGGCAACGAAAAGCCCCAAATATCCATACTTTATAAGACAATAAAAAAGAAGTAAGGAGAAATGTAACATAGGCTTGAACATTGAAGAGCATCGATGCAAGCAGTCCTGAGCATGAAGCATCAGTCTCCTCATAGTGCTTGTATTTTGTACTTAGTGCTGCCGCTTTAACGGGACGGGCGGGGACGTTGGGACGGGGACACTGAGCGCATAGAGCGGGCTGCAGCAGTTGGACAGCGGTCGGTCTGTTCAGACCAACCTATACATACATACAGCGATAACACCGTTATTCTGAGGCAGAGAGTTTACACTTTAATCCCGCTATGAGAGACTACACGGCGACTTCGAACCACGAAGGCGCCTGCATGCCCTGCTGCCAGGTTTGCGTCTTCGCCTTTACCGCATTTCTCATCGTTGCAGAGAGGACGGCGCGTGAGTCCTACCTGGGACACACACACACACACACACACACACACACACACACACACACACACACACACACATACACACACACTAAAAATAAGTGTTATGTCATTGACGGTGTGTTGGTTCTTTTTACAGTCTATGGTTGGTTCATGTGATGGTATCTGTGAGTGTTATCTTACTTCAATAGTGTATGCACGCGCGTGCGCGTGGTCATGGTGTACAGTGAGGACCAGAGAGCAGATGCCTGAGTTTGAAGAGATGGAAGCTTGTGGGTGTCATTCCATTGTCTGTTTTAAAATGTTCAATAATCCAACATAGTTATGTCTGAAAAATATTTGTTTCACTTCAGCGGCCGTGTAATTGTGTTGTCATTAATAATAGAGTCACAGTCTGCAGTAGTGAGCCTCTTTTCCTATATTTATACCCTGTTATGAAATCCTGCATGCCGCAAAACTGCAGACTCACGCCAGAGTTTCCTCCCTCCTGTCTTATACAGATGCATCATTTCAGCTTCTGTGTGATCCCATAAATAAAAACAAAGCGGGGCCATGTTGTCATATTTCAGCGCCCTTTTTTTTTTGGAGGTGCATGAATGGAGGAGAGGATGGGCGTACCCCAGGATGGGGCCTAGTCTGCCTGGACAGCCCGCCCGTTTGGCAGCTTAAACGGTTCAGATTTCAAGGTTGGAGGGATGGAGGGAGGAGGCAGAGCTGCAGGATGAGGAGTGTAAGGGAGTGTAGACAGGAGGGAGGAGGCATCTTTGTGAGATCCTATAATGTGCTGTAGGTCATACGAAAAAGTGTTGGCACTCACAAAACACACTAGCACTGAAATGCTCTATGTTCCAGCAGTCACCCACTAATAATTTGCTGCAGTCCGAATTTAACATTTCTATTAAGCACTGCAGTATCAGACAGCATGTTGCCAGTCTGTTACTCAGATTTATAGCTTCGAGTAGCCTATTACAAAATGAAGCTGCGACTAAAGTCTTTCCTTAAGAATATACATAAAAATGCATGTGATTTACAGCAGATCTGCTATGATCACAATGATCAATTGATTGTGGTCATGTGAAGTTTGTCTAACAAAGTTTAAAGTCCCCCTCCACTCAAAAATGTGTTCTCCATCTTGTTCTTGGAGTTTGACATTTGGAGGCTGTTTTCACATTTATCTGCCGAAGGAGGAAAGTTTCTCTGTGCTTACCGAAAATCTGAATTCAAGGTGTATACCTAGTGATGAGCAGGATTTGTGACATTACAACTAGTCTGGAGCCAATTGTGGTCCAGTATTCAACTTGCACAAATGTGATGTGGAAACTTGAAGCTTAAAGTGCACATACACTGAGAAGGGACTTTTTAGTGAACACAGAGTAAATTTGTATTTATTTTGAAGTTAACAATTGTATATTCATAGTTTCTTGAATTTCTAATAAGGGAGAAGGAGTTAATGTCAGTTTAAGGATTTTAATGAGATTATTCTTTTGGTGGAAAAATCACTGTAGACACAAATAATTGTTCAAAGTACAGTGTTTTTATAACCTATAGGCTCGAGGGGATCTTTTCTAATCCAGTAATGGAAGAAGTTTGCAGAATATTACTCAAGTAAACAAAGAGATGCCAGAATTTGAAAACACATTACAAATTCTCAAATTCCTAAATAATTTAATTTACTTAAAAGCACAGAAGTCAGCCCCATCAGCAACAGACTTTGTGTAACAAAAGTAGCCAATCACAAGCACTATAGTGAATTGACTGGACAAAGTGGAGCTCATTTTCTAACTGCTTAATCTGTTGGGTAGTTAAATCTCTAAGAGTCAGAGGAGACTTGTCCCTAGAGGCAGTGGAGGTTGATCTCCCTTTGTTTTTGAGAGTCAAAAGGGAGATCAAAAGTCAAAAAGGAGTATTAGGCTCAAATAAACCATAACCAAATCTCAGTATCATTTATCAAATATTTTTTCTCATTGAAATGCTTCAACATTGACACCTGCAGGGCAGCCAAGAGGGGAAAGAGCAGTGTGTGTGAGGCAGTGAGAGGAGAGCGGAGGAGGATAATAAAGAAGTAATTTTGGCCCTTTAAACATAGTACAAATTGTCCTGTTTTTAGACAGTTATCGAGCGGTTGTTCAGTCACCTGTTGATGTTGTGTGACTTGTCAATCAGTGCACAGGAGGTCTGGCTGCTTGCTTGTGGCAATCTCTTCATTCTTATATATTTTTAAGCTGAGCCATATATTTTGAGAAATAAGTTTAAAGTAACTAGACAAGTAACTAGAACAAGAAGTGTTTACATTCTCTGCTTTGTAGACTAGTTTTTGTTTGTTATGCATATAGATAAGAGTGTGTAAGTCATATATTTAATACATGCTTTAATATTTTTTGTTGTGAAGCTACACTTTTAGATGTGTGAATATGTTTAATGTTCAGTCTTTCTAGTATAGTATTCAGCACTGTACCTGAATCAGTTTATTAGCTTTGTGGTACCTTATACATATCTGTTTACTAAGAAAACACATAGGAAACAAGTTTTAGTCATGTGATATTTTGACTGTTTGATGAGAACATCAATCTGTTGTCACTAAAGAACAATACTATGAATTTGAATTTAACTTTGTTGGTAAAATGGCAAACATGAACCGCTCCAGGGCTAAAATGAGCACGTCTTTGTTTAGAAAGGGTTTCTATGTTTCTATGTCTTTAAAGAAGCTGCATTCTCATTACTCTCACACTTTTTAAAGCAAATTGTTTTATATAAAATTGTCCCCCCCTCGTATTTCATTAGGTGGGGGGTAATGATATATGATATGACTTGAACATAAGGAAGTAGAGGTAAGTAGCCGACTAGTTTAAAATAACATGACACTGTGGGTTGGTTTTCCTCCTGTCCTTCTCAATTGGTTGAATCACCTAGTAAATGTAAAAAGTAAAATATTTTCCCCCTGAAATGTTGTAAAGTAGAAGTATACAGTACCATCATATGGATTCCATCACAGGGTTTATATACCCATGTTTTTATTTTTCACACATTTTTTTCTCACAATTTGTAGTTAGCATTTTTATAGCATCATAAACAGGCTACACAAACAAAAACATAGTACATCTCAATCATAACTGTGTTTCTGTGCAGCCTTTAAGTGTGTCTGTTAGTAAATGTGTGTTTCTCCTTTCCCCCAGTGATCTACTGCTTTGTGTATTATCTGTGGGTGGGACACAACTACTGCTACGCCTATCTAGCTGCATTGACTGCACTGTTACTGTTGCCAGGTGAGATTATGTCAACAAGACGACAACAAAAACAAATAGATATATTGATAGACTATTTTATTTATGTTTCATTCTGTTTTTCCCAGGTTGGGGTCCCCAGTTGCTTAGCTACCTGTGGTTCCTGTCAGATGGACGTATCCGCAGAAAGTCTCTCATCTGGACCCACGTACTACACCTGGGTATTTTCAAAAGGTGGGATGACTTTGTGTATGTGTGGGTAAAAGGAGAGCCATAATTGTTTTAATAAGTAGAGTATAAGTAAGTAGAGTATATTTCCTTTTTTCCTCTCTATCAGTCTATCTCTCACTCTGTTTTCCATTTGTCAAACTCTGGCTTTGACAGGCTGTGGCAGTGTATGCGTCTGCCAGATGAGGATGTCTATGGTGAGATCATGCAGCAGGCTGATGTTTCAGCCTTACGTCTCTTCGAGGCCTTGGTGGTCACCCTTCCTGAGACTCTGCTGCACACCTACGTGCTCATCTGTACTGATATAGGAATCAAATCTCCAGGTAGAGTGAAAGTCAACAAAAGCTAAATAGTATATATTAGCAGGATGAGAAGTAGTGAAGAAGCTTAGATAGTTTTGAGTGTGATTATAGTAAAGGTATGACCAGTATTTGTTAAGGTTATCAAATATTTGCAAGTAAAGGATTTCTGGTAATATTAGGCCATGGGTCACCTGTCAAGGGTTTGTCACAAAAACTACATCTGAGAAACCTGCAATGACACAATAACAGTAAAATGCATTTAGTTAACTTTGGTTCAGGGGTATTAGGGACCCCTGCTGGTCTAACCACTACCATTGAGAGAGCTAGTGCCTGCTCATGCAGCTGTTTCTTTATATGTTCACAATTGTTACTGTATGAGCAAATGTGAGGCTCTCTAATGGAAAGAAACCACTTATCACCACAGTCAACTAAAGTTACAGGGAGTGTAATGGTTCTGGTTTTCCACTTCCTGCATCACATCTACACCACACTGGATTCATTAATGCTTTTATGGGAAAATGTAATATTGAAGTCCTAGAGGAGCCGAATCCTCTGTCTAACTGCAGAACAACTCGAGACTCTTAAATCCATTTAGCAAACATGATTGAATGTGTCCATGTGGCAGCTTTTAGATTTAAAAATGAAAGATAAATGTGGATCAAAGAAACCTAACAAAACCAATGAATAGAATAAAAAGTGCAAAATCATATCAGTGAATAATGAGTTGACATTAAAAGATGTCACAGTATTTAACATGTCTTTTTCTCTCTTATGTGCCCCCCTCCTACTGTTTCTCTCTACTCCAGCCTCAGTATGTTTTGTGGTGTGTTTGTTATCGCTCGCCTGGGCATTGGTCCTCTACGCCCGTGCCTGTTCACTTATCAGACCAGGACATCTGCAAATGACTCCCGCTGCCATTCTCTGTCGACTGCTATGGAGGGTGAGCTTATTCAAAACAACCTTCCAACAACCAGTATGTACAACATCAGATAGTAAAAAAATCCCAGCAGAGACTCTTCATCATCTGCAAACTCAGAGCACTTTATGTTGCCCCCCACTTACTGTTGTTGTTTTACCAAAGCATAATCTAACCCATTCTGTTCTACTGATCCACCTGTTTCTTTACCATGTTAATCATCTCAAACAACAACAAACTCTTACTAGAATTACACATACTGTGAAAATCATCACCTTCCTCACAACTAATCTCTCAGACATAAATGACAGAGCTATCACAGACCTCACACTTATAATAGCAAATAACACTGACTCTAAATCCACAACCAACACTACTGCCATCAGGCTGTAGACACAATCCCTTCATCCCAGCACTGAGCAAACTGCCTTGCTGATACAGTGTATAGATGCTGAATCACCTGTGGGTGTGTATGTGTTGGGAAACAGGCAAGGAAATTAATATTATGTATTTATGTAAATCAGTATATTTTCAGTATGGCTATCTGTATGGTTCTGTGTGAAATGTGAGGAGACTGAAAACAAATTTCCTGCGGGACAATAAAGACAGTATTAATATAATAAAAATAGAATTCATATTTATGACTGTGTGAGTTGTATGTGCATGTATGTGTTGTTTATGCCAGTGTATATGACGCAGTCGGGTATCTTTCTCTGTCTTCAGGTTGGTATGTTGGGATCTCGATTTGCTGTTCTCATGCTCTTCACACGTATCTTCAAACAGTGGATCTTAGGAGTTATTGGTGAGTCTGGATGCCAAGGCTTCACCTCAAAGCACATATTTCTTGAATCTTAACAGTCCATTTTGTGTGGGGTAATGGCATGAGAGATGTGTTTGTGAATGAGTGCCAGGGTTACACTATAGAGATTAGTCTTGTTGAGGTTACCTTGTTGTTGTAAACCCCCACTGCCGTCAGGTTTAGAGCTAACAATTTGTCTGAAATGTTGTGTTTATGTAAACATTTGTTGTCAAATTTAAACAATGAATTGGTTGTGTATGTGTGTGTGTCAGGTGTGCACTGGCTGGGTGCAACTTTCTGGATGGTGTCTCAGCAGACTGACATCATACGTTCAACTAGTCGATGGAGACTCTTCAATCTCGTTCTGGGAGCCATTCATATCTTCCTTTTCCTCAATGTGAAATACGGTCAATCCAGATACCGGATGGCTGGTTTCTACCTGGTATGTGGGTTTGTGGTCTCTACTTTTTAGAAAACTCAACTCAGCATTTGAGAAAAGAAAAAAATAGAAAAAAAGAAAGATGAAAAGAGTTAATGTTTATTAGGTAAAAAAAAACACAAACAAAGTTTTGGGTCCATCCCTTTCTGCCACTTAATTTAAGTGCAGTTTTCTCAACAGTCAGTGTTGCAGTGCTGATATTTGATCTATTCACCATCACTACAGATGGCTGCTTCATCCAGCCCCTCATCGGCACTTTTCAACAAAGAAGCAAGCAACACCGACACCAAACTTAGCTGAAAAAAATGACAATTTAATATAACGATGGTGATGGATCACTTGTTAAACAATCATTTAAGTTGCATTTTTATTGAAGTCCACGTTTACCTACAAAATAGGTACTGAATTAAACAGTGGCTCCTAGTGTTTCTTGATTTTTGAAATATCATCCATGTTACTTGTTTTACACCTACAAACAAGGCCTTTGTCAAATAGTTTATCTTTTAAGGAAGTTGGGAAGTTCAGAGGTTTAGAAGCTGTTCAGTTTGGGTGTGGTATCAATGCCTTCAGCTTCTGTGTTTCTTTATGTTCTTCTTCAGGCCATGTTTTTAGAGAACGCGTTTCTCCTCCTGGCCTCCTCCTGGTTGTTTACTATGGTGTCATGGGACACTGTGGGCATCCCAGCTGCCGTGTTCTGCAGCTTCCTCATTGGTGAGGCATACACAGCCATAAACTCGACTCATGTTCAAGTGGAAATGCATTCTCTCTGTGGTTATGTCTAATTTTCCACAAATATTTGTTCTAAGACATTCATTTAGTAGCAGTACTACTTCACAAAGTGAAAGTTTATTAGATGTCTAGATTACATGACCTTTGTTTCGAATTAATATATTTACTCTTTGAAATACATTCATGTAATAACCCTGATTCTGTTTCATACCAGAAAACCATTTGTGCATTTTAATGACATTACATTTAATTTTGCTAATTGATTAAGTTAGTTGAGTAAGTCACTTTGATCTGAGCTGCAATGTCCTCAAGATTTGACTGAACTGATTCCATCATCTGTGAGGCAATACCAGGGTATAAATTAGCCTGTTTGAATTCACTGATTCTGATTCTCCCTTAAATGGATCACAGGTTGCTGTAGGACCCTTACAGAGAGATCTCAGTCAGTGTGCAATAACTGGGCCTTAGGGAAAACTGTGCTTAGCTCGTGAAAAGTTCCACCTCCTGAGTTTCTCAGTGTTGGAGGGCCACTCGTACAAACCCTAAAAAAACATTAATGGTCATAGGATCATTTTTGATCTCAAGATCTGACTGAACTGATTACATCATCTCTGGGGTAACAGGGTATGAATTTGCCTGTTTAAACTCACTGATGACATCACAGTTCAGATGTTTTAGATAACGTTTACTTTCACAGTCCTAATATATTATCCCTTTCTGTGATCTCACAGATGAAGTCACAGTTAAGATCAGACTTAACTGATTGCATCATCTATGGGGTAAAATAACAGGGTATGAATTAGCCTCACAGATGATGTCACAGTTTTAGCCTCTTGTGTTTCATTTAGGTTGTATTATGATTGTCAATGTGATTTTCAGCACTAGTAGTAGCAGAGATTCACATATTTCTTCCACCTCAAGTCCTCCCTGTCTCTTTACTGCTCTTTCTCCAGGTGTGATAGCGTTGGTGTTGTATTACCGTTTCCTCCACCCCAAGTCCTTTGAGATCTTTCAGAGTATTCGCCACAGGGGGATAGGTGGAGCCTGCACAGAGCGTGGATCGACACTTTCATTGGAGGAGAAAGTCACGCCCACTTTCCATCGCCATGCAACACTGTCTGGTTTGTTTATCTATCTATCTATCTATCTATCTATCTATCTATCTATCTATCTATCTATCTATCTATCTATCTATCTATCTATTTATCTATCTGTCTGTCTGTCTGTCTGTCTGTCTGTCTGTCTATAAACACATGAATAGAAATAAAACTCTGGCTGTTAATCTAATTAGGTGGTATGACCCTCATGGATCTCCCTATCCAATGGGAGGGCTGGAAGCATCACCACTGGCTGCTGATTCGCTTGGCCCTAAAGACTGGGGATGTATCTACGATCTGGTCAGCGTATGGTGAGGGAGGGCTGGCCGGACTCATGGGTCTGCCTGAAGAAGTTCACTCCCCTGATGAACCTTATGTGCCTCAGGTTTGTTGTTCTCTTCAGGTTTATGTGGTGAGATCTACTCTCTACTGTGTTGCATCACTTTTAGTTTCAGTTGAACGATTCTTCTGAAACATGTCCACTCCAGCATGAATAGTTGTCTTGGAGTAAACACTGGCTTGGGTGTATAACTTCAGATATGAAGGTTTTGTTGTCATGGTCATGTCTTGTCAGATTCCACCTGTTCAACCACAGATTCTTCAGACCCCACAACCAGCTCCTCTACCACCTCCACCAGCGGTGACCCAACCTACACAGGCAAGATCTTTGTTTAATTTATCCCTCATTCAACCAGTAAGAATACAGCAGATATACTACATAATTAAAACTAAAGGTATTGGAGAATAAATTCAGGACTTACATTCACCAGATGACAAGTTCATCTTTTCAACTCAAAAAATGATGATAAGTCAGTGTTCAGACCTTGTTTCTGCTGATCCCAAGTGGCCAAAAAATCTGACATTTCTCAAAATGACACAGATCCAGCCAGGTGACACTGAGACAAATAAGCTGAAAACAGTATATAGACTGCACCAATTTTCACTTGAACTGGCTTAATTTTCTCAAAAACAAAAACACCTCACACTTATTGTAGAAATATGTTTTTTTAATAGCTTAAAAATTCTACATAATGGCTTTAAAATTCTTGTTTGTGTGTAAAATGAACATATTGACGTAAAGATCAATTCAGTAGAATAGCGGAAAACATGTTGAACCATTGTGGTCTTGAGAACAAACATTAGTACACTACTTCTGTCGGTGATCTGAGCCTCAGCTGTCTGTCTTGCCCCCCAGGTGATAGAGGTGGTCCAACCACCAAAGCCAGCTCACTCCAGTGTAATCGCCAGACCTGTGAGAAAAACTCCTCCTACGACAATCCATGATATGAGAATGTTTCCGGAGATCATCCCAGTCCAAGAGGTCATTTTTGAGGAGACTGCAGAAGAAGAGTCCAGCGCTCCAGCATCAGAGGAAAAAGGTTGGAGTCCTGATGCACATTGAGCTATATGTCTGCACACTTATAAACATACAGTAGCAGGGAAATAAAAAACGCAGATCAGTATAATATTGGGTCACCTTAGATCCCAGAAACATACACTAAAGATAGTGGACTTAACCTGTAGCATCCCACCATTAAAGCAAACAAATGCTTCACACAGCTGCCAAAAGGCTCATGAGTGATGCTCTTTTCTGTGGATGTGTTCATCCCAAAGGTGTGCAGAGGGGTTGATCCCTTTGGTTGTAAATTATTGGCCAAGAATAAATTAACCTGGTCCTACACAACGTTACGGCATTACTGATTCAGTGCAATGCTGCGTGTTACCAAATTGGAAGCTGTACCCAACAACTGTATTGTACTGTTGAATTGTGTGATAAGCATTCAAAAAAAGTATTTTATGTCCAAAATTATTATTGAAAATTATAATCTTCTGTAGCCATTGTAGAAGTTGTCGTACATGACATTTTCTGTAAGAAATGTGCATATCATTTTAAACACATCTTGCACACACCTTTAACTGAATGTGCTTTCATCTTCAAAGGTGATGAAGATTTTCAGAGTGCTGCTTACGGGTCACCTACACCTTCATCTCCTCGACAACCAGGAAGTCTCCGCCACATCGACAGCAATGCTGCAAGCCTGACCGAGGTCTCGTCCTCTGTAGGTTCTCTGGACATCAAGACTCCCGGCTGGTCACCTGAACGACGGTCCCCTCTCTTGATTGGTTCCCCAGAAAAGAAACCAGGCCTCCCCGGGGAGTCTAGCACTACACTGTATTTCAGTGCGGATGCACAGTCTCCATCCAGTGGGAGTTACCTCGGCTGGGGCTCCGAGTTGTCGCCCATCTCCACCTACAGAAGTCCCTACCGCATCAGAGAAGCTCGCTTTATCACATCCACCCCACGACTGGAGCCTCGAGCTGGGGCTGAAAGTCCAGGCCTGGCCCCAGTTATTGTCACCCCTGCAACTCCAGGTACAACACCAGGTCCTACCCCTGGAGGGACCCCCAGTGCTTCGACCCCTGCTGCTTCAACACCTTTAGCTTCAACGCCTGCAGATTCGACTCCTGCTGCTTCAACACCTGCAGCTTCAACTCCCGGTGCTACACCTCCTGGCACTGCTACGCCTACCACTCCAGTCGTTCCACTCACTCCAGTCATGTCCCACGCTCGAAAACAGATGGTCCAGTTTGTGGACAGTAGAGAGAGGGAGGAGTAAAGAGGATGGGGGTAAAAGGGAGGGGAACATCTGGGTGGGGAATGATGTATTTTTCAGTTCAGCAATCAAGGATATACATGACTTCATGCATTAACTAACTTGGGGAAGGCTTGGTTTGGGGGCTTTTCAGTGTTTTAAATCAGTCTTTGAATATTAGAATATACAGTAAAAATGATTATTTACCTTTTTCCCCCTGACATGCAGATATAAGGGTTAAATTTACTAAAAGTGCTGGTGCTCTGTGGTACACTGGTAAAGTACTCTCGATCACTTGCATCACAAACATGATTCCTAGTACTAGTACCTCTGGCTTGTTCCATCTTATACAATTAGCAGTAATTGTTAGAGACACATTTGGCCGACAACTTGTTAGTGACAAAGACGGCTTTACAAAGGAATCCATTTGAAATTAGGGAGGGGTAAATGAAAGCGAGGAGTTATAAATTGATATTATTTCAGTTCAGTAAAAACCAGTTGATGAAAAAATTCACTATAGACCATGAATTGTTTACAGAAGATTGGATCTGTATTTATCATCAAAAGAATATACTGATAAAAATTCACAGGTGCTAATGAAGGGAGGGTATCTCTTTCTTCATTTAGATAAACCCGTCACTTTCTACAATATCTGACCATCAGAAACTAGCCACAGAAAACCTAATGCAGTAAAGTCTGAGGTCTAACGGCTTATTCAGGCAGTGATGTCAGCTGATAAAGAAATGATCATAATTATTGTAATCAGATTGGAATTATAAATAATCATGTTGGCAAAGTTACTGAACTGCTTGTTGGATCTCAACCATAAAGATTTGAGTTAAATAAATCAGGTAATAAAAGCAGTTTACAATAAACATTAGATGCTGTCTGCCAGGGTGCAGGATCTCTTCAAGAAACACCAATCACCAATGCCGGTCTCTGTTTGTAAATTAGTTCAACTAGTCTGATACAATGAAACATATGATTTGTCAAGAACTATATAATTCATGTATACTAAATGCTAATTCAAACGCGCATTCAAAGTCACTGCTGTTATTATGCTTCGAAATGCTTATTATGATTTTTACATAGCAGGACAGTACATGCTTGGTGTTTACACACATTACTGTCATACACAAAGAGACATGTCTTTTCAGTCTGTAGAGCAGTACAATTTGTAAACTGATATGTCTGTCTTTATATTCACCAGACCTTCAGACAGACAAATGCCAAAAGAAAAAGGTTTGAGGGAAAACATTTTGTAATTTCTTTGCTTTCTTTTGCGAATTATAAAGGCAATCATTTCAATCAGGCAGCACTTTGCAGCAGAGAAGTTTATTGTTAGCCACCAGAGTGGATGTAGCATTATATTTTGTAAGGGACATAACTATTATAATATAGGAATTTATGGGGATGTGATCAAGGAAATTAAGCAATATAAAACATTAAATAAGTTTTAGGTTTCTGTTGATGTTTCCATCATTATATGCATTTTATAATTTTACATTATATGTGATAATATCATTTTACTCTTAGTAATTCTATCAATTTGTTGATTGTCAGTGATTGGATATTTGATATCAAATGAATCTTTTATTTGTTTGTTATGATTTTATGATATGCACAAATGTGTGCACAAAAGTGATTTCAATCAAGTGACAAAATGAACTGTTTTCAGAAAAAAGATCTGAAACATTTCTGCAGGACATATGTCAGTTAGCTTTCATGAACACCTTTGACAATCACTTTTAGTTTTAGTTTGTTTTTCTCGTATGAATGATGGTAAGATATAATGAACGATGGATGATCATAGCAGATATTAATGTGAATGGCAATGGCAGCAAACATTTCTGTGAGAGAAACAATTAACATTGTTTAGGATTGGCAAACACAGCAAACGAGTTGTTGAGAAATGTACTTGCTTCAAATAATTATAGGGATTATGCTAAAAATCATGTGTTTTTTATTTATTGGCATGTGGCTTATTTTCCTTCCTTCAGAGGACAAATGCCACCTAAACTTGCTTTTTTGTTTAAAGTGAAGAATGACTTCCATAGATATACACAACCCATTACTGTAAACATGAATACATTTGTTTTTCAGCTGTGCCACAGTTAAGTGTTTTCACATTAGTGCACATGTAAACTCTACTGACACCCACAGGAACTAATGAAAATGTGCGCTACAGAACTTACTGTAACTGTCACATTCATTTGCTTTTAATGTTTATATCTCTTTATTAGCTTAGCTTTGTTGATTTAATGGATGATATGACACCAGATCAAGTTAAACTAGTTTGCAAACTAATGGCAGCCTTGAATGACTGTGGGGAATATAATAAAAAATATATATATGTATAGAGCTCTAAATCAAATTAGTGTTCTCCACTCACAAGTAGTGGGTGGTGGGCTTTACCCCATATCTCTCTTTCACCTCTCCGTCCATCAGTTTAACTTCCTACCTCAGGATGATATGTTTTTCCTCATTATTATTTTCCTTATACTGTTATTGCTAATATTTTACACAGAGTGGGATTGAAAAAACAAACTTTAAGTAGCTACGAGATGGAGGGAAACTGAGGAAAGGGCTGAAGTTCAGAATAGACGTTGCATAAAGGGACATAATAAGGGAAATAATGTGCTGCTAAAAGTTTGGTCAATGCCAGTATTGTGTCATATTATTAATGTTATTTATTTTAATATGTGAAATCTGATTGTAGTCATAGAATGTGATATTTAACAACATCAGTCTTCCACGAATCTTTGGTCTTCTCTGTTTTTCTTTCTTTTAAACAAAATATGAGCTATACAGTTATGCACTGTTATGGTATATCTATAATGAGCAGTTAAATGATTGAGCTGCTCGTATTCAAAGATGATTGTGGAATGAAAGTAAATGGGGAAATATGCTTTTGGCAGAACTAGCTTATCAAACTGTATCCTTGCTGATTGATAAAGGAGTTGCTGCATGCTACTTGTTCATACATCCAGACAGAGAATTGTATGTCTTCCTATAGAAAAAGAAAGCACCTACTGTTATGACTCACGCACACATTATGCTACACAAAGCACATGCAGGAATGTATGTGAACGCAATAGCAATAAACAAGCTAATGAAATGTATCTTAGTGCACTATTGAAAAAAAAAAGTACGCACATGCTTAAGATTGCAATCATGCCTTGGCTCGACCATCATGAATCAGCAGCGCTTTGCCTTGTAGAAGACAGTTTTAGCTGTCATGCTTGCCTCATGTACGTGTATTGCCTTATATTAGTACAGTATGCTTTGCTTCGTCTACCTACTGTGTATTATATTTGCTTGTGTTTCTAATTTGACACATTTTGTATTTTTTAACATGATATATTTGTTTAATTTGGACACATTTACTGTTTTGAGATGTGTTTGACGGCATCGGTTCAGTATTTCAAGGTTTTGCTTCACACGACATTGTTTATCATTTTCACTGACAGACCTGAATTTGTATGCTAATTGAGTGTAATGTCACCTAATCACCAGACGGCCTCCATTTATCAACATGCATCACCTCTTCTTTACAAGGATGTCCACAGAGCTGCTGTGGTTGGTGGTAGTGAGTCATTAACTGTGCTATCGATGTGACAAAATAAAGTCATTAATCATGATCAACAGTTTTGATGTGTTTGTATTTCATGATGACAGTGTGATTCATTCACTGTCTGACAATTTAATATCATTGAGCTTTTACACAGGTAGTTTGACTACTCTGAGACAAACAGTACTTTGAATAACTTTGTTGTTAAAACAACTGACAGAAATGATACTGTAATGAATACATTTTAAACTAAGTTAGTCTGTAAGTAGGTCTGAGATATCCTTAGAGTTACACTTATATAACTGTAGCTATATTACAATGAACATGTTGCATTTTACATGGTATTAGGTTTGCCTGGTGTCTAATTTGTTTTATAAAGCACTGCATGGACTGGCACTAGTTACATCTCTGAACTGCTCATCATCTAATCCACCTTCAGACCACTCAGATCTGCTGACCAATCACCGGTCTCCATCCCCGCACCCAATTAAAATCTAAAGGTGCTCAAGCCACTAATTTGCCACTAACGGTTAGATTATCTGTCTCCACTGATATCTTTTAAATATGTTTAGGGATGTGTCTGTTCTCATTAGCCTTTTAATTATCTTTATGAAATTATGCCTGACCATACTCTGACTTTAGATATTTGTTTGTATTTATTTATATGTGTTGTGATTTTGATCTTGTGTTTTTGTTTGATTATAATCATTAATCAAATTATCCCATAAATTAATCTCTCAACTCACCATCTGTTAATTTGAAATGTTCTCTATAAATAAATTGACTTGACATTGATTCATGATTATGCACAATGCAACAATAACAGTAGAAAAAATACATAAAATTCAGGTGATAAAATAGGATCCATTTCAAGACCTTTATCATGTAAATTGATATTGTGCTTTAATTAGGAGCACATTCCCATATTAAACAGAACTGTAATCAAATTATCACAATGTAATTGTCAAACACTAAAGCTTGAGTTTTTAGGCCCTGCAGTTAAATAATTATTTAAAAAAAATGTATATTTATGTCTTGAAAGTGATCAAACCACAGCATGCAGGGACATGACCGCAGACTGTTGCTACCCAAAGATGTGTTGTTAAATAACATTTTAATAGGAAAAGGTTAATTATATCTGTTGAAAGCAGAATGTGATCTTGGTCACTCACACTTACACAGTTTCCTTGGTAAAATAATAATTAAACTTGGTGGTGCTACAGTATTTTTCCAGTCTCATCAATTTGAAAGTCAGATGATCGGCTCATAAAAGGAAGAGAAACTAACTAAACAATCAGAATGTTCCCTGTGGTCAGTGATCCACAGCATGATATAGTGAGACAGCAGAAAAAAGACTTGTCAACATCAGTTCAAAGTCACAAGATGCTGCTTAAAAGAATGAAATTAGAAACAAGTCACAGTTAAGCTATTTGTCAAATAACTATAAATATAAGTTGCTGTTAATGCATTATAAAAAATGTCCTCAGCATTAAACATGTCACTGAGTGCATCTCTCTTATATGTCAAAACATTATTTATTTTAATCCATGAAGAATCTGAAGCATTTTCATGAACAAGAAAAATTATAACATCAACACAGATGTTAATATTGTAATTGTTACATCACTACTGACTATTACACACATTGACTATTGTTGTGCACTGTACTGTACTAATATTTTAACAAGTGTGAAGATCAGCCTTTAATCACAACTCAACAATCATAACAAATATGATTTTAAATTGACAGTAAAAAGTATTCAAAACTAGCGTGTGCTGATGACTTAAAATAGACAGTTTAAATGAGTTATCAATGTTTATTAGAAGACAAGTGAACAGTAAATGTGCAGACTTCTTAAATATGACCTAGATGTTGGGATTTGGTGTCACTGTCGACAAGGATGTATTACTGTCATTTCTCTCAAAACTCACATTTTTAAACCACTTAACTCATGCTAAGCTGTTACTTTTAAATGAAACATTTCTTTTTTGTCTTTTATTCTCTTTTATGGCATTTGTTGTCTATTGTTAACACTGTGTCTTCCCTACTTAGTTGTTGTTTTATATAACCTATTTTTGCCAATTCATTTATCTATGTAAAGTGTCTGACTGTGTTGAACCTCTTACCAGAGGCCCACATTTCTGTGCACGAAAATGATGTACCCAAAATAAAAAGTTTATTGTTCTTTACCCTGTTCTCATTTGAAAAGCAACCCTCCAAAATGTTACAATCAAGAAGTCAGAAAGAGAATCCTGAGTGATCCTTGAACCAAAGTTACAGATGCTATTATTATCATTATTATTTATTAATTATTATTATCATTGTTGTTGTATTGTATTATTATTATTACTTTTATTAGTAGTAGTAGTAGTAGTAGTAGTAGTAGTTTTACAGAATGACATGAAAAGAGTGAGCTTTATTACCACCTATCGGTCATGTTTAAGTATGGCACCCCAGCAATATGGAATAAGTCTGTTTTTTTTGCCAGTTATATATTCAGATTTGTGTTTTTTTTGTGTCTACTAACCATAGACTGTGTGGTACTAACACATTCACAACGTTCACACGACCAAACCCGCAGACCAGAGTGAAAAAAGGAAGAGTGACATGAGCTTCTGGCGTTGATGATCACATGAGCTGCATTCATGTGACTGCTTCACGTGGTTTCAGGGATAAATGGCAGAGGCGGACCATACCCATAGTCAGTTTTGTTTTGTCCTGTGACTGACAGTCAAAGAGGGGGGTACCTGGAGCTGAAGAAGTAATTAATTTCACACCAACAGCTGTCAAACTAGCTACAGGTAACTAACTCATTTTGTTGTTTCTTTGTTCGTGTCTTTGTGCGCAGTTTTGGACGCCTTGTATCATGTTGTTGTTTACACGGTGAGTTAGCAGTTAGCCAGCGTTAAATCGGTTACTTGAAAAACCACACCTTCAACTATACGTTCAGTCAATATTTTGGAGTGATATCGCCTCATTTTATGCAGAAGTCAGTTTATATCGCTCAACACTTTTGGTAAGGGTCGCTCGTCAGAAATGACGTATTTTCAACAGAAACAGCTGTCGCCCACTACCGTCTCCATGGAGATAGCTTTCACCGGACGTCCTAATTGATATTTCACTCTATAACTTTAGATAACGTCCTTAATGAATTAATTTAACTACAACTTTAGAATAACGTACTTGTTTAATTAGTTTAGCTAGCGTAAATACGGAAACATAATGAGAAAACGTCCTCAATTTCTGAGTCTAACACTAAGTGTCTCACGGACTACCATAAATCAGCCTCAGGTCTTCAGACTGTCTTTATAACGTCAATGATGGTCGTTATTTTTCTGGGTGTGTGTTGCTGTGACCCAGTTTTGCTTCATCACGCTCAGACTGATAAGATGAACATTCATGCAGCAGGTGCGGTGAACGTGCAGGCATCAAACACCTTTATTTAACTAGATTTGACACTTTTAATGTGATTAATGAAATGTGGTATCTGGCATCATCTCAGTTAACGGGAGGGGAATTAATTTAATACGGTAAGTTAAAATGAGCATGAAACATGATACTGAACAGTCATGCACAATGAAAGTGAAAGCAGGGTTTATAGGGGAGGTTGAAGCAACCATTTCGTGCTCAGCTTCATAACTAAACAAAAGAGAAGTGTTCAGACTTGTTTCCATCTGTGATAAACATGTATGACACAGCAGTGGGAAATTACATAGAATCACACTTCAGAAATGTTCTCACCAATGCATGTTTTCACATTTGCAAGCACAAAGAAAACAGGGTTGTTTTAGGCCTCAGATCTTTTAGGCCTTCTGCATGGTAACAAAGAATGAGGAAATCAAGTTGTGTTAGTAGATTAACGGAACAGACTGATAACAGCTTATCAGACAATATGTTACCTTGTTCATGTGCAGCCAAGAAGAAAGCACTGAAGAACAATTATATTATATGTTTGCGGATGGAGAGCTTCATAAAAATCCTGTGTCTTGACATTATTTCCAGATCATTAAATGGTATACAGAATATTGTTTTGTTCCACCTAGAGAAGTTTTTACATTAAAAGGGTAAACATACTTTCTCTTTATAGGCACCTATTAATACTGTTGCATCATGTTTAGTGTACCTCTAAATGACCACAATAAAAGAATATGGTGAGAGGATAAAGTAGTAAAAAAGTCCAAAGGAGGTTGTGTGTTGGTCACTGGTTCAGACCTGTATGGGAGCTGGTGAGTAAACAAAACCTGTTCTTCCTCTGTGGCTTTAGGCGCTTATGCACCCGTTTCTTGATGATACACTTTCCACACTGGGGGGAACATCTCGCAACCCCTCTTGACCTTTTGGGTTTTTCAAACACCACTGGTTAGCATCAGTCATACGGGGCTTTTTTTCTTGAGACTCTTGACAGTGTGGTGAGATCACACCCCTGCAGGATGACTCAGCGGGTTAATGCAGCAACCTCTCTTATTCCTGTAATGAGAGCTGTTTTTGAAGTAACTGACGTAGTTTTGATTGTTTGAGGCTGTGCAGGTCAGCATGCTGCTGGTTCACTTCCCTAAATCACACCCAAATCATTGTCAGCTACAAAAATGACTGGACCACTTCTCTTAAAACTTCACAAAAAGGTGTCTTTCAAACTTGATTTCAGTCCTCTGGTGCCCCAAAATGATATTACATATTTTGCCTATAGTTAATATCCTGAACAATATACATCACATCACATCAATAACAAGCCAATGAGGTCACTAGTGTTTTAATTCTATGTTGCTCTACTGTTAGATAAAGGAAGATGACTGAGTGGATTATGTTAACTGTCACTTCTTAAGGAAGCAGATGTTATGTGAAGGAATTTTTTTTTTTTTTTACACTTCCCTCTTTGGACTTTTTGCTGATGCTAATCCCATAGCCTCAATCATGTGATGTCAAATCGGTTTCACTGACATTCATATTTTCTGCCTCTCAGACAGAACCAAGATGTTTTCGCTAGATTCTCTTCTGTTTTTTTCTGTAATAGAAACCTGACATGACTACACAGGTGTGCTGAGTCACGCACCTAACCACACCACCACTGGTGGTAACATGACTTTTGGTTGATCTTGCTTGGGACAGATTGCTAAAAAGTAATTTGTTGTTTGTAATCTTTTGGGTTGTCAGGGTTTGAAGTGGCATGTTGGATTATTCCATCAGCTTTAAAGAAGAGCGCAGTGTCTGCACTGGTATTGATCTGACTGGACCATCCTTTTTATCCTGAGCACACCCATTGCTTCAATTTAAGAGGCTACATTATGATCTTTAATGGATGTTTGCCTGGAACTCAACTCACGCTTCACTTGTGCATTTCACCTCTGATGATGTGCTTTCTGAATACTGTTGGAGGGAGAACTGCTTTCAATTGGAAAACTTGAAACTTAGTCTTTTACAAAAGAAAATGCACAGTGTATCTTAAGTCCTTTTTTCTTGTGCTAAGGAATGAGTTTCAGGCAGTTATCATGTGTGCTCACGCAGCATGTTTAAGCACTGGAAAGGTTGCTGACCAGCATGACTGAGTCTAAGCAGTTTTCTCCGCTCTCTGTGTGCACTGTATGTTCCACTTGTAGCTGCGACAAGAGTGATGCTGTCTAGTCAGCTGTGAACACTTATTTTATCTTTTCAGGAGAGTATGTGAGTGGGAAAACTTGTGTTTAAGCACAGTATTGAAATATTTTCTTGATGACAAACTCTTCATGGTAGAGTTTTAGTTTAGTTTAGTTTTTCCTGCATATACAGTTAACTATGGTCAAGTTCTGCATTTAAAAAAAATGCTTTAACTATGGCATGATTCATTCAGCTTCTGATAGTTTAGGGAAGTTAAAATACATGGTTTGCCTTAAATGGGAACAAAATCTGTGTTTGTTAGGAAGTCATTTATGCCTAGGTTTAGTCACTGAATCGAAATGTAGGCAGAAATATTACCATAGGTCACAAATGTAACATTCAATGTGAATAATTAATAAACTTGGCCTCTCATTTTGTGTCTTTCAAGCAAAATGTGGCGTGCAGCCTTCCTCTTATTGGCTGCCAGCTTGTCGGTGAGCCTGGCCAGACCCCACCTGCATCCACTGTCCAGTGAGATGGTCAACTACATCAATAAGGTCAACACTACCTGGAAGGTGAGTTTGTTTAAAAAAAAAATAAAGAATTGTACATTATCTGATCTCCTACGAATTGTTGCCTTCGACTTGAGTTTTTTTTTTTTTTTTTTGCTGAATATTGTTTTTGCCTAAATCTACCTCCTCCACTGCAGGCTGGTCACAATTTCCATAATGTGGACTACAGTTATGTCAGGAAACTCTGCGGTACGATGCTGAAGGGACCTAAACTGCCAGTCATGTGAGTCTCACATGGAGTCTGTCTGTGGGGGTAAAACCATGAAGGGGCAAACACACAGCACATCAGTGAGAGCATATATTTTGCAATGTTGTGCTTGTCATGATAATTAATGATGCTTATTGGGTTTAATTAATAATAATGAAGCATCTTTGTTGTTTCTGAGCAAGACGCTGCACCATGTGCTCACCCATAAGATACAAAAGTACATTAAGTGTACTTACATGTAGTTACAGTAGGACATTGTAATACTTGACTCTGATACACTGTGTTCTCTTCTGCAGGGTTCAGTACGCTGGAGATATGAAGCTGCCGGAGGAATTTGACTCAAGAGAGCAGTGGCCCAACTGTCCCACTCTGAAGGAGATCAGAGACCAGGGATCCTGTGGATCCTGTTGGGTAAGGAGCCAAAGAAGTTATTGTTCAAAAGATTGGAGCATATTTAACTGGAACTGAGAATTAACAGTTTCTGAAAGAACAGGTTGCCTGGTGAATTTTTGTTGTATTATTTTAGATTGTGAGTAGTCAAGTCAGTTTTTTCCATGAAGGGTTTTGCAATCTGTACAGTACACTACACCCTTCATGGGGGAAAAAAGTAATCTGATTACTGACATTTTTTTCTGTTGATAAGGTTTTTCCTGTTTTATGATTTTAATTGTTTTTATTTGTGTTTTTGTTGCGTGCCTCGGTGGTTCTGATTATAGGCTTTCGGTGCTGCAGAGGCCATCTCCGACCGAGTGTGTATCCACAGCAACGCCAAGGTCAATGTGGAGATTTCCTCCGAGGATCTGCTGACCTGCTGTGACAGTTGCGGCATGGGGTGAGACGCAGCAACATGGGAAAAGTTTCCACATTTTTATTGTTTAAATGCTCCCACTAGTGTTGCTACAGCTCAGAAGGAAAGGATTTTGTCAGGGTTGAAGGTTTGACAAGTTATAATGATCTGGTATTTAGGAGAGAATGACGCTTTCAAAACATGCAGAAAAATGTAATGTATTAAATATGTGCACAAATACTTAATGACATGTAGAGTACAAAAAGGCAGACTGTCTGTGATGATGCAAAGGCAGATACATTTGCGATTTACATTTTTCCTCTCCTTTCTTAGATGTAACGGTGGCTACCCCTCAGCTGCTTGGGACTTCTGGACCAAAGAGGGACTGGTCTCTGGAGGCCTCTATGACTCCCATGTTGGTGAGTGATGTGACGTGTTTAAGCCCTACAATGTGCATGTGTGTCCTTTACAATTCATCTTACATTACATCTTCTTTGCGTCCACAGGTTGCCGACCTTACACCATCGCCCCCTGTGAGCACCATGTGAACGGTAGCAGACCTCCCTGCACTGGAGAGGGTGGAAATACACCTGATTGCGTCGCCAAGTGTGAACCTGGATACTCACCCAGCTACAAAGAGGACAAGCACTATGGTAAGAAATGCAGGGGAATCATTTTGACTTCCTAAAATAAGAGTTTGGGAGAGATAAAGGTTTAGGTATGTTCACACGAGCTCTACAGCTTAGCTTGCTCAGCAGTATTTACTTTATAGAATAAATTATCTGTTATGTTCTCTCTCTGATTCTACAGGAAATATGCTCCCCACTTTAGTTGACTCATATTATATTTGGGTGTGATGCCAAATAACCAACCTTGATGATGATGATGATGATGATGATGATGATGATAAACACAACTGTGTAAACATGCACACAGCACAGGGTTTTAACTTAAAGTATGTTGCAGGTAAAACGTCCTACAGCGTTCTGTCAGATGAACAGCAGATTCAGTCTGAGATATTCAAGAATGGCCCAGTAGAGGGAGCCTTCATCGTCTATGAAGACTTTTTGCTGTACAAATCTGGTAAGAACACATGCACCTTTAACAGACACACATAGTATTTACTCTTGTATGCTCACAACCTGTGGATAAAAGCTGTTTGTTGAACTTGCTCAGTGACTCCATTTTAAAAAAAAAAAAAAAAAAAAAAAAAAAAAAAAAAAAACTCATTCCTTCACGCACTTGAACTCATGTTCTTTACACAACATGCTGACTCTCCCCTCTTTGTCTTCTCTGTTGTGCTCTTTGCCTTTTTTTTTTTTCTTGTCGCCAGGTGTGTATCAGCATGTGACTGGGTCTGCTGCGGGTGGACACGCCATCAAGATGCTTGGCTGGGGGGTGGAGGATGGTGTTCCCTACTGGCTCTGCGCCAACTCCTGGAACACCGACTGGGGGGATAATGGTGAGCAAAGACACTTTTTTTTTTTTTTTTTTTTTTTTTTACTACTTTTTAATTTAGATTCATACAACGAAAGTCCCACCACCACTTATTTACTTACATACATACATACATACATACATACATACATAATGAGAGAAACAGGATATTAGAAATGCTGTACTTATAATAGTGTAAACCACCAACTGAAGACTTAAATCATCCTATAGTTGAATCATTTGAGTTGCATCACATTATCATATATATATTTTACAGGGTTATTTTATACATACATCTTATTTCACTTAGGTTCATCTGACAAGTACATGAAACTTTAAAGATTAAGATTTTCAAGCAAAATATACAATGTGCTCTCAAGATGCATTCTTACATTTTAAGAGACCAGTTCCAGCTACAATATTTTTTAAAAATTGGCACAGGCTGCCACATTAATTATTTAAAGATCTGAAATTAAATGTTCTTCAAAATAAGTTCATCTTGGTGAATAATACTATTTCTGCTTTGTAGTATTGCTACTTTATTTCAATCCTTGTAAATAGTTCTATCATGTGTTGCTTTCTAAAAGTCCTTGTACTTATTATACGTCATATCCAACCAGAATATGAGACACAAATGGAAACATTCAATGTCAAACTCAAGATATGCAGATATTTTATGCTTTCAAACATCCGTTTGTTGGTTTTGGCTCTGAGCTTCTGTTTGTTTTTCCTTTTTCTTCATTTGCTAAAACTGGGCTAATTTAAGTGTGAACTGTCTTCTTGTTTGTTTCTGGTCTTAAGGTTACTTTAAAATCCTGCGTGGATCTGATCACTGTGGTATTGAGTCTGAAGTTGTGGCTGGCATTCCCAAATAAAAACCAGGTAAGACACCAAAAATATGTCATGGGGATATAATGTTTCAGCCTCTCTAATGTAATGCATAGATTTATGTTTGTGCACAAGTGACTGTTGACCCTGTACCACTGCTGTAGCTTCTCATTTCAGCTCTAATGGGCTTCTGTCTTTCTAAAATCCTCAACATAAGTTTGATAGTTTGTATGTTACATGTAGAGCTGCAATGATTAATCAATTTGTTGTCAGCTATTAAATTAATTGCCAAATATTTTGATCATGAATTGATCACAATCAGGTTTATTGGCAAATAGGTTTGCACATACAAGGACTATGACTAGGTGTTGTGGTCCATAACAGTCAAAAACATTAAGTAATCCTAAATAACATAAAAAGGGATTAACATTTAAACATATATGTAAAATATATTCTAAGTGAGAAGAGCTGCTACAGGTTAATTGTTTTTAGTTTTAGTATTCTTTGACAGTAAACTGAATGTGATGTGGTCTGTTCTGGTTGGGACAAAACAAGACATTTGAGGACATCACCTTGTGCTTAGGGAAATGGTGATTGGACCAAACACCTAATCTGTTAATTGAGAAAGCAATTAAGTGTTAGTTTCAGCCCTTGTGACCTGTAGTATGTGTCTGCGTTTGTCTTGCAGGTTCGGAGCAGAAGTGTCATTACATAATCACTAGAGGGCGACACACAGGAATTCTTCAACACCTTTTTAACTGCATTTAGTCCCTAAAGTTACAACTCCACTGATCACTGGCACACATGACATGTGGCTTTCTTTTGATGGCAGGCAGAAAAAACTTGAGCAGCCTCTACATGAAGGTGGTTTTAGCAGATTGAGTATGATAGCAACTACTGTATGTCACATTGCTGTATGGCAGTCTAAAGGTTGCACAGGAGAAAAAACACATAAGTATATTATTTAATTTTATCTCAGGTGATTTTGACCTTTGACCCCCCCCCCCCACCACCACCACCACCACCACCACCACCATTTTTTTGCACTGCTGAAAAGTGTGAGCTGTTTTTAGAGCAATACAGCCACAGGAAGTGATTTGACACCATTTACAAGACTCTGCCTGGTTGAGCAGAGGAGGTCAGTTTATATGAATGTGTCTAATTTTAAATGATCAAAGCTTTTATATTGATTGCCATTTTTATTTCTCAGTGCCACCAATGTCAGTCCACAATGTTAGGATCTACTCATTGTAATTTGTGCCTATTAGTGTTTTTAAGCGTTGAGTATTAGATGAGAAATGTAACATTTTTTAAAAGTTATGAATGGAAATGAGATGGAGTGTTTTTGTCTGCCTGTATTGACCAGAATATTGTCACATAGCTGTTATGTTCTGAAATAAAATTGAAAAAATTGAAAAATCTGAATACTTTGGTTCCCAGTATGTTTTTGCTCTTGAACGTGCATCCTAGAATTTCGAATTCATGTGTGACTGATTTTAAACCTCACAAGCATGATGTGACTGACTTACCATGAAACTCTGAGTCAAGATGTGAATAAAGTCATTTCTCATGGTAGCTGATACATATTATTATTATTATTATTATTATTATTATTATTATTATAGGTTTCCATTGCTTCTAAAAAAAAAGAATTTGAGTGCTTTTTAGATTAACTGATGAATACTCATTTTTAAGCAAAGTGACCACAATTTCTGTTACATATGAGCTAGAAACCTGCTTCCTGGACCATCTGTGCTGATGAATGAACTCTTTATTTTCTGACCATTTTGAATTAATTTAATTTTCCACAAGGTTTTCAGGTGTACATCAACACTTAACCTCTGTCAATAACACAACATAAAGGTGTGCTATGGGCATGAAATTAACTTGTATAGCACGTCAAGTCTTTTTTCTTTTTCTTTTTAGTCAGAGGTATCAATACATCTTCAGGTACAGTGACACAATATATGTACTTTATGTACCAGCGAGAATAGAAATATAAAATATGTATACAATCTTTGTTTACAAGTTATACATATGGTACCCTTTCTAAGTCCATAATAGAAAAGGGGGGGAAAGGCCAAAGAGTATCTTGTACCCAAAATGTGGTTTCTCATCCTTATTTTGTTTGAATCAGTCCTTTCAATATCAATGAATAAACAAATAAACATAACTAAACACACACAGAGAGCAAAAAACAAATAAAAGTGCTAGCGGTTTGACTTCATATCATTACATGAGTGGTTATAGTCAAAGTGGTTTTCAATGGCAGCAAGTAAACCCATACGGTGACAATGGGAGACATTTAAAATGCTAAAAAAGTTCAAATGTTTGAAAAAACCACTCTTAGCTCTGTTTCGACACTTCCGCTTTGTTGTCAGCGTAAACAAACCCTCCCACTTCGTAGTAGAAAGCTGTTTGCTCCATTTCTACACCGCCCTGATCCTATTGTAAACCTATAACTCGGACAGCTGTGTGTAACCTAAAACAAAATACGAAATTGGAAGCCCTTTTCAGAAAAAATATATGAAATGCTACACTGAAAAGTCTAAAAATATTAAATTGGATAGAATAAGTAACCAAAGTACATAATTCCGCCCATTAAAATAGACCCGGGACACTCCGGCTCTCAAAACAAACACACCACCCAACGCCCGACTTCCTACTGGTCGAGCAGGCTGAGAGAGCTCATACAGCCAGCGAGCGATGGATGGGGGAGGCAGGGTTTCGTGGATGAAATATGGGCCCGTTGTGTCCTTGCTTGTGGTTCTTTTGGCCGTGTGGTTCCGGTCACCCCAGGATGGAGACCTGGACGACAGGCTGGACACCGTGTTGTCCTCTCTGCTGCGGGCGGAGCGCAAAGTGGGCATGAACGACGTCGCCAGACCGAGAGTAGCTGTTGGTAAGTGCTAACCTAGCTAACAGTGACTAACCTAATCTCAGGAGTAGACTATGGGTTCATAATTTTTACAAGTGGAAACTGAATTAGCGATATATTCAAGTTTAATTTAAAGTAGGTTGACGTTAATGCCATTCATTGTTCTCTTTTATAAACATAAAATAAATAACATTTAACTGCCAACTGTCTGTGCTGGGGCTTTAAAATGCTAATAATGATGTAATTTATTACAAACTTTCGCAAGCCATTAAAAATAGGGAACAAAGGAAAGGTGTTCATCTTAAATTAACTACAGGCCTTGCAGATAGTGCTCAAAATATCAGGATTTATCACAAAATGACAGATCAAGTGAAAAGCAGCTTGGAGATCTAATGTCAGGTTTTGTATACTGAAGCCAAACCTGACTCTGTGAAAGAAGCTAGATCCTGTTAGATGTGCTCAGTCATCGTTTTTCAGTATCTTTTCTGACCAGCTGGCACAATTTGTTCCTCTATCATTCAACTGGACACCACACAGACATGTCATCTTCTCTGTGCAGCTCTACAGTCCAGGCCTGCTATGTTTGAGCTGATGAGGAACAATGACAAGTGCATAGAAAAATGGGCAAGTTGGTGCTAAAATTTGCCCAATGAATGAGTGGGAATGTGGACGAATTTAGGGGCTAATAACACTAGAACTAGTAGTAGTTAATGTGTGACATGTTCAGTTCAAACCTGGCTAATTAGTAGAGGCAGCTCAGGAATGTATATGTGGACATTTTCAGGTTCCTCTGGTTTTAGGTTTGGTATTAAGACAGCTACACTCTTGACTACTCCACACTTTCACACCGTGCCACTAAGTAAAGGCACAGCATTATTGTGAGTGATATCACCTGAGTGACTAGTGCCTCAACAGTGGGCATCAAGCCATTAGTAATATTAAAGGGTGGAATTCTGCACCTGAAGACAACAAAATGCTTCAGATAGGTATCTTATCCTATCTTGTCCTTTCGAACCTTGTAACAAACACACAACAGAAGTGATCCCCATATCTGTCCAACCTTTACCCTGTTGACAGCCACGCAGTCAGACCTGTAAACATTGTAATTATCAGTCATTATTAACAACCCATGTCAGCCTAGTTACATAATATGTCAAAAACTTACATCTAAAGCTCATGTATTGCTATTTGGTGCTTCAGGCCATGAATTGGAGTTATAACACAATGTTTCCCAACCACATGATGACAACATGTTGTTGCCTGCTTTCCTCCGCTCTGATTTTATATGTTGTTTTGCCTCTGTCCTGTGTTACTTAATGTGTCATTATGTTTTGACTGCTTGCACTGAGTTAACAGCTGAAACTATATCAGTCTGTCAGATTTTTTGATCAACCGTGGTGGCAGACAAATGTTGCAGCACCAGGCACAGCTGCTGGGTGGATTTCCTTCTGCTCCATTTACTAAAATTGCACACTGGCATTACCTCTCTCCATGATTTGTTTATACCATTTGGTTTGATCAAAAGGCCCTCCTGTTTCACAACCATCATCCTGTTCCTTTCCCAACAGGCCACCTCTGATATCTCTTGTTATCTTCTCCCTCTTGTTGACCAATAATGCTTAGATGTCCATTGATTTTTTTGCATATTTATTTCTCTTTGTCTTTCTTTTCTGCCCCTCTTTGTCACTGTAGGTTTTGGAGGTTGTGTGGACCTGATAGTTGACGGCGTAACATTGCTTAATAAGATTGGCCTCCCCCCCACAGACCAGCCGCTTCATCATGACTACATAGAAAACACTGCGCAGCTGGCTGAGAGCTTTGCCTACTTTTTTGCACCGGGAGCTGCTGCAGAGTAAGTTACATTAGTGAACACATGCTCAGTCTGATCTTGTCAGGACATTATAGGTGATTCTTCTAATCCATCTGATGTCAGAGTGTGAGTGAGTGTGTGTATGTGTGTGTGTGTGTGTGTGTGTGTGTGTGGACAGGAGGGAGGGGGAATGGCAAGAAGATATTATCTTTGTGAGGCTTGAGATCATTTTAGCCCCTCAGGCTGCTGTACTCCTGACTCATTGTCCTCCTCCTGCCGTCACATGTTCGTTCACAAACAAGCTCAAATTCCTCTGTGTAGTTAAATGGATTTATTTTTAAGATCCATGCATACAATAAAAAGTGCCAAAACAAGTTATGTTATTTAGATAGTGTCACGGCAGCCATTTTAAAGTATTTGGGATTAAGATTTGTACAGTTGAACTCATCTACCCTGTCCTCTCTGTCATTGGTGACTGCTGTCGCTTGTTGTTGCTGTGGCGCCTGTGAGCCCTTGTTCATTGTCTGGCATTAACACCTAAAGTCAACAGGCTCACAAAGAGAGAAAAGGCGAGGGAATGTATGAGAGAGACAGTGAATAAATGTTTTTTTTCCATCATAAAGAGTTATTTTACTTGCCTTATTTTGTTTAATTTACAATTGAAAATGGAGAACATCCATCAAATGACAAAGTTGTGTAGATAAAGTCTGATTACACTATTTTATTGTAATTTTACAAAATGAAATATCTTAATCATAAGTTGCCCAGTGTGTTGTTTCTCTTCAATTTATACCACAGTTTTTTCTGCAGTTTAAAATCAGTTTTACACATTCAGTTCCAGAAAGAGAGATGGTGTGTGACATACAGATGAGCATAAAGAGATGAGTTAAAAATAACCATAATCTGCAGGATGCTAATGTTCAGCTGCCCAGGCTAATCTCACACATACTGCTGTCTGTAGAATAGTCTGGTACACCACAGGCCTCAAACCTTCTTTCACAACACTGCCTTTTTTTCTTGCTATTTATACATGATGGTGTCACTTTGAGCACTCAGAATGATAGACTTTGAAGTTAAAATATTTATGCTTTTATCAGAAGGGTGTCAGTGTTCAAATTGTTTTTCAGGAGTCTCATAGCAACAAGTGGTGCCACAACCTGAATCTCCTGCACTGCCTGAGTAGAATAAAAGCGTTTATGTTGTCTTTTTTTCCCCACTTATCTCACACTGGGATTTCTTTTGCTTTCTCAAGTGTCTTTAGCTTTTGCATCCACTCCATGTCCAGTAGCACCTCTACTTATTTAGTGTACATGTCTTTTTCTTTTGTCTAAAGTTTAAATATATTTGATATACGTCACGTGTGTTTTTCCTAACAGAGCTTCTCCACAGAACATAATGGTATAAAACACATCAGTCCTGTTGGTAGAAGACAAACTTTCACAGTAGTAGCTGTAGTAACATTTTGAAAAGAAACACACTTCTTATGAAAATGCATTCAGATGTTTTGAACGCCCTGTTTCATAGTAGTTTTGGAACAAATTGACATTTGCGAATGGATCACATCAACAAGTTTTTCAGGTTTAAATGGCAATTCAAAGTGTTTTACAAGCTCCATAAAATAATTGGGATGTGATAACACAAATGAAAACAGGTGTTTATAGAAAATGATGTGACTACTCTCAAGTTCTTGTCTTTCAGTTTAATTGTATTTTCCTTTTTTCTCTTGCAGGCGGTTTATGCTAAATGACACCCTCTTTAGTGAGCTGGTTGAAGCATCCCGTGATTTACCTGGAAACAGATGGTCGGTAGGTGGAAATGCCCCAGTAATGGCTGGCCGCATGGCAATTGAGGGTTGTGATGTGTTGCTAGGGGGAAGCTTCAGCCCTGACTTTACAGATGTCCTGTCCCAGCACATCACAGGTACACACACACACACACACACACACACACACACACACTTTTTTTCTTTTTCTTCTGTGCTCTCT
Organism: Scomber japonicus; assembly: GCF_027409825.1. Lineage (NCBI taxonomy): Eukaryota > Metazoa > Chordata > Actinopteri > Scombriformes > Scombridae > Scomber > Scomber japonicus. The sequence continues at coordinate 17,286,512 of NC_070578.1, forward strand.
CTCTAACTCTCTTTTAACAAACCCTGTAATTTCCATCTCCATTCTCCCTACATCACCTCCATCTGTCTCTCCAGTGGCTGGTAACACAGTAGAGGAGCCAGACATTCATCTCATCCTGGAGTATCCATCTGGTGCCTGCTGGGGGCGCTATACCTCACATCGAGCCAACAGGTATGTGTTCGGTGGAGGTTTGGAGAACCTTGAGGAACCACAAATTGAAAGCTACTTATATTTGAGCATGTAACATATTTCACAGTATTCCAGTACTCTGAATTTAGTGAATATTGTGAATAAAAGAGCTGTGATGTGTTCTAAGGCTAAGATATTTAGAGGTAACTGTGCCTTACATGAATTTATGTGGTCTTCAGGTATATCATCCACAGTGATGACCATAACCCCTACCTGGCCTCCATGGAGGAATTTGCAAAGAAGCTCAAAGACTTTGACCCAGATCTGCTGGTGGTGGGCGGACTGCAAATGATGGACAACTTCCCTTTCCACTCAGGTAAAAGGAAATTGGTGAAGCTGTTTCATTTGTTGGAACATCGAGTATTAGTTTCAGTTGTGTTGCACAAATTGGGATATATTCAAAGTTTTTAAATCACACCCAAATAACAGAATCTACAGAGTAGGCCTGATATATTTGTACTTATACTTTATATTATTTTGATAATTGTTCATATAAAAATATGCTATGCTGAGCTCACCATGTTAGACTGATTCATTCAGTCAGATAGAAAGTGACATTGTCACCAGCAGCCAATCAATCTAGCAGGTATTAGTCAGGTGTTGAATTTGACATGACTTTGGCCACATTTTAGATAGAACAAAAAAGAAAAAGTGGTTTGATTTTTGAAAGAACGTCACTCTGTTTGAGTGATTATATATATATTTTTTTGTAATGGGTGATTATAACTTGGTTGGTTCTGTTACTGTTATTCAGTCTTTTCATTTGTTTCCTCCATTCCTCTTCTGGCATTTGTCTTCTTGTGATATCTTACCTTCTCGACCCTTTTTGTCTGTCACACCCAGCCTCACTCCTTATCGCCTTGTCATAATTGCAGGTGAGCGTGATGCGCTCCTCTCCCGCCTGGCTGACCTGCTCACCTCCACATCTCCCACAATTGGCATCCATTTTGAGATGGCCAGTTTTGTAGAAGAGAGCATAATGGAAGACCTGCTTCATTATGTTATCCCCCATGTATGTATGACCAAACAATTAAATCAATAACAGTAATTTACATAATCAGTTACTCAGACTGAGTTGAATGATTACAAATCATAGGTGTGAAAAACGTATTATAACTATATGGCAGTGTTGCAGAAATTCAGTTGTATAGCTGTACAATCACAAAAAACTATTCTATTATAACTTATATTTATCAATGAATATGGAGAGAGGTAGTCTGGAAAGGTACAAAATGTCTGGAAAAGAATACCAGGTAGTTTGAAACTAGATTTATGTAGTTAAATTTCCCCTCCTGTGTATTTACATCTATTTTGAATCCATGTGTTGCTATATCAGGGTGTGTGTAGTGTACTACTAGTTACTGTAGTAGTGGGTTAAGGGTAGTTGAAAGTTTGATTTTTGTCTTGCTTGTTGTAAACTGCAGTGAGAAAACAGAACTGTGAAACAATTGGAGGAATATGTTCTGGCCCATTTTATTAATAGTTACTAACAATTATTAAGTGTAGTGCACACATTCATGCCCTGCTCAGGATAAATTTTAATCATGTAAGCAGATGTTAGCATTTAGCTTAAAGCACTGTACACAAGCACAGCCTCACAAAGCTGTGAGTGTGGATGTATTTACACCTGGCATTAAAGTGTGATCTGTATCTGGATATATTATGTAAATAAGGAAAAAGACATTGTTTGTTTACAAGTCTGCCAGCTCCACCTAGTTAATATGGAGATTGATCATGGCGTCAACACAAATGAGAAAACTAAAACACATTTTAATACCAGGTCTAAATATAATGTGTCAGATGTCATTGGCATGTGATTGGTACCATCCAGATACCAGATACCAGTTACATGCTAATACCAGCTGTAAATGAGCCACTAGTCTTGTTTCAAGATGCACCGTACAGAGGACTGCAGGTGACTCATCCTGATTCTGCTTTCTCCCAGGCGGACTCTCTAGGAATGAATGAACAGGAACTTCCCAACCTGCTCAGTCTACTTAAAGGCTCCAACATCACAGTTTTGTCTGACCCAAACCCCCGTGTAGCTACCGTCCTGGACCAGATGAGAGAGGTTTATCGCATTATCAACCAGCGCTACAAGGATGCCAGTGCAGAAAATGACAGCACTAAGGCTAAGCCCCTAACCAGGCTCCATGTCCACACACTGGCCTTTCAGGCCATGATCGTGACACGTGGCTCCCAGTGGAAGAACACAATGTCAGCCACTGCCAAGGCCTCCCTCACAGCTAACCGCCATGTCTGTGGCTCTAATGACATTGATCCCAACAAGGCGAGGCTTATCATGGACGACTCGTTCTCTGTGAGTCGTCAGGAGGGCAGCCAGCGTATCCCCCTGCAGGAGACCAGGCCCGTCAGCTGCTGGGATGAGGAGGACTACGAAATCTGCGTGGCTCCTGTGCTGGTGTGCACTGAGGTTTACCAAACTGCAGGTGGAGGAGACAACATCTCAGCTGCTGGCCTGGTGCTGCAGATATAGAGAAGGAAGGAAACTATAATGGTCTGTCTGTGTGTAGTGCTAACTAGATGTTGGCAAACAACTCTGGAAACTTGATCTAGGTCTGATGCAAAATAGCCATCATGGCACACACAGGTAATGACTGTGAGTATCTGACTAATGCCATCACTCTTGCAGCTCACAGCCAAGATGGACCATGAGGAAAACTGATTATCATTCATAGGAGTCAGATGATGGGGTAAAGTGGTTTGGTCATCAGGTTAGACCACCAGATTTTTTTAATTTACAGGCTCAGTATGTCTGTGAACATACAAGAATATGTAATTACACTTTCTTTGCCAGAGTGCAAAATCCTTTAGCATCCAGTTTATTTGGTTTTAGAACCAAAACTTTGAGCCGACACTGTCCTCTTCTGTCCTACGTTTTATTCAATATCATGCTTTTATCTTTGACAAACCATTGTAGCCCATCACCTGACTCTAATGATGGCAGTGATGGTCACCTGTTCTCTATTTCTCTAAGGCCTTAAAAGACTCGGCCTTCAGTAGGGATGTGATAAGGAGGGATGAGGTTTGGACAAAGTCTTACAGACACGGGGTTGGTTAAAACACAAAGTTTAGAAAAGTATACTAAAATGATCTGTGATGAAACAAGGATCATTAAACCTATGGCTCCACTAAACTGTAAACTCATACTGACTATTACAAATTTAGTTTCAGACAGATCCTGTCATGAAGGTCTGAGTCCTTTATAATGAGAAGGCTCCATCCTGCCTCATCCCATCTGCTGTCTTATCACAAAGGTGAAGAAAGATTTAAAGTAGAACGCTTGTGATCACCTACCATTCTTCCCAGTATATGTGAAAATTTTACATGCAGGTTTGGGTGTGTTTGATCTGTTTTAATATTGTCATTCCTGTGTGTCAGTTGCAGTGCAATAATGCAAAAAGAAAAGTTTTATGAGACCACTTTTGGTAGCTGGATATGATGTCACAAATGTCCTCTCTACCTCCATTGTCATTTTTTCTTCTTCTTCCCATTTCCATTCATCATACTTTTCTGTTGTCTGTCATATTTCTTCCTTGTCCTCATCTCATGTTTATTTATGGCTTTTTAAGGACCAAATTACCAGTGTGGAGATCTCCAGACTGCTCCTGCTGAAAGGTAGAAGTGATTGGCAGCTGGTTTCCACACTCATACAATATAGTGGAACATCTAGTTTATAGTTTAATGTGTCTCATATCTATCTTTCATTCTGTGGCATAGTGGAACACACTGAATTTACATTTTCCATGTTTAGTCTTCATCTCATTTATAGTCGCATCAGAGACCAGATATTTTTCTCCCTTCAATATCCATCAATAATAAAAACCCACATACTGCTGATTGTTCGATCTCTACTGGTAGTCAGTGACATCAATCACAAAGCCACTATGTTCTCAATTGCAATTTAAAATAAAGATAATGTAGAATTTAAACCTGGGCCTTCCCTCTGAATGGCCATTATCACACAACCATCTCACTCTTTTCAGGGTTGTCAGTTTAAAACTATTTACTACACAGAGACTGGACTAAATCAAACATTCCATTACACATTCATTGTCAGCTGTTTTCACCATTCCCAATGAAGTATGCTCACTATAAATACACTCAATATGAAGTTTTTTTTCCTTGCTTACAAAATGTTCATTACTTTTGTTAAAAATTGCTTCTCAAACAGAAAATCACATTTTCAGAGAGGAACACATTTATTTTTGTTACAATGCAACAAGTATGAGGTCAAGAGAGGATATGAAAAGTAAATGAGTCGTTTTTAAATGTTTTCCTTGTATCGACTGATTTGATGCTGTTTGATTATGCTGAAGGTAAATGAGCCTTATTCTGTCTGTCTGACTTTTGGTGTTTAGTGAAAAGGGAATGTTTAATACAGACTTTTTCTATTACTGTAGGCTTTTGTTTTTATTTTCTGATGTCCTCTTCTTGCACAGTGATTGGAAGCCAAGAGTAACGGGTTGTGTTTTTACTGTGAAATGTTTAAAGCAGAACTTCAGCATGCATTCACACTCAGATCTAAAGTTTGCATTTACCACCATATCATAACTTATCTAAATGCTAGATAAGTGCTGTCATTCATGTTCCAAAGCTGTGTAACTTTCATGCATGTTAACTATTCAATGCAGAATCACTTCCGATAAAATGCTAAGCAGTCATTGCTTTGTCTGTTTCTTTTATGATACGGGGCTCATTTATTAACAATAGTTAAGGTTAATGCCCTTAATAGCTGACACTTCATTTCCTTAAACAAGTACTTTGGACAAATAAGCTCTAGATTTGTCACAACACTGCCATCCATCAAGCTCAGTGATTCTTCTAAACCTGAGGCCTGTGATAATTGCTGTCACTTCATAGTTTCATCATAACTCATGGTTCTTTCCTTCCTGATACATTTCCTACACATTTCATTTCATGAAGGGGATACTCCTTGTGTTTATGGTTCCTGCTTGTGTACTGGTACACAACGCCTAGTATATAACCCAGTCAAATGAGTAACCAAATTACCTCCTGTTTATTTTGCTACCAAATTATATTTTAATGTCCAGATTCCTCTTACCTTTTTGATATTACTGCACAGGAGGAATTGTGTCTTAAATTACACAAAGACTTTGGTTTAAACACTCTATGTCTTCTGTATTTGCAGGAGTGAATAATATTGCTGTCTCTGAAAACCTTATATCTGATATTGTACTTACAGCATGGGTAAGAAATTAGCTTTAAGACTTAGAAGAAGTCCAGTTTTACTGAACATGAAGTTGCTATTTGTCAATGTTGTCATATACTCGACAAACAAACCCTGAACATAACTACAGTGGATTAATAGGTGACATCAGAAAGTGTCTCTGTTGGGTTTTTCTCTGTCATATTAGCAATAGACAGGGTTAGAAATGAACATGTCCTATGTAAAAACATGCATTTAAAATTCCACTGCAGCTGCTGTACTGCAGAGATAGTAAGAAGTTATTTTAAGACCACCATCTCACCCCTTTTTCTCAGAATGGTTGATGAATTCCTCATAACCAACAGTATACCTCCAACGATGAATACAGCCATAATTACCCTGCTTTTAAAACCTGACAAAGATCCTACTCACCTATCTAGTTACCGACCTCTCTCACTAATTAACACAGACATTAAAAACATAAGCAAGGCACTGTCAAACAGCATTGAAAAAGTCATTCCCTTCATAATACATCCAGACCAAACCAAATTTATCAAAAGGAAGGCAGTCATCTTATAACACACGGAAATTATTTTATTAGAAACTATCTCATAATAATGACTTAGTTTCTCATTATTTTGAGATACTAAGTCATTATTATGAGATAGTTTCTCATGATTAAGATATAGTTTCTCATTATTTTGAGATACTAAGTCATTATTTTGAGATAGTTTCTCATTATAATGACTTACAGGATCTTTTTTTTATATCACAGTGGCGGAAATGGGCTTCCATAGTCTTCAGCCTCAGCCTCTATTTTGAGTCCAGGTTCTGCTTCATCAGAGGCAGCGGGCATTAGTGTGTCTGTGGTTTGGAGCTGCAGCAAGCTCTCACACATTTCAGTACATCAGTGTCAGAATTATTCATCTTTTAAAAGTAAAACAAAACAGTCCTGTCAGCACCCCTCACATGTGTTCCTGGGTGCAGGTGAAGGCAGGTCAAAACATCACAGTATTTTTTATATTGGGTTTGATATTTGGGCTCATATTTTGCCAGACTGTATTTGATAATGGACAGATGAAGGTGACAGACAACACAGAGAGACAGAGATGGACAATGATCACAATATTTGTGATATGAATCTTATTCACATTGCTCCACAGGGAGGCTCATCAAGTGATGAATTAAAGGAGCAGACTGTATATAAGCTGGCTGAATTTATAACCAAAATGGGTTGTATCAGCTTACAAACTTGATCAGTGGTGATATTTGCTTTCTGACATGATTTACATTTACATATTTACAGTTTTACCATGTCAGACTTTAAAATTAGGAAGGAGAGCAGATAGGGACATCAAAAACTATGTTATACCAAAATTAACTGATTTTGATTAATCTACTATAAATAAATATATGATGAGTCATTGCTCCTTTATTGACAGTGTTGCCCAAATCTGCCAATACCACCTAAAAGTTTTCTTTCTGAATTCTGTATGTAATGTAATGTCTAATTCAGAAAGCACAAAGTCAGAAAAGAGTTATGTACATTTATTTATCAAACAGTATCAGAACTTAAAACGCATGCACTTCATGTGAACATAAACCCTGAACATACACAGATGTGGATTTGTATCATTTGTGGACAGAAACAAACACACAATGACACGGTCTACATGCCAGTGTCTATGGTCAGCTGGCTGAGTAAGTCTCTGTAATATATTACGTTCTTTTCCCTGTCAGCGAGTGCTGTCAACATCTCGTCCATCTCCTCCTGAGTGAAGGGCTCACCTGGTTTAAAGACAGCCATAAACCATCACAACACAAGCATGGCTAAAAACAGTACATGTTACAGGCTATTTTATGGAAGTAATGGGAATGTTAGACGCACAAAACCAAATCTATGAGATAATCTGCTGCTTTTCACCACACAAACTAATCTTTGTTTTACCTTACAGAGTAAAAACTGAGAGCTTTTTGCTTTACCTTCCATTGTCATGTACTTTGTCAGCTCCTCCAGCTCCAGGTATCCTTTCTTTTCTTTGTCCAGAACCTGACAACAAAGTGGTGCTTCAACTTTTATTCTTAAAGAAAAACATAAGTAACCAACACTGTGATGTGGGATTCACTCTGCTGACAATGTTTAGTTTAGTTTATTAGGATACCCATTAGCAATTGCGCTGGGGTACACAATGTGCTGTTCTCCGGGGCTATAACCTTCACAGTATTGTTTACTTGCTACCAGACATTCTTAGCTGATAACTGATGAAATTGACAGTTTGTCTCCACTGGAAAATGTCTTGTGAGGTACTGTGCAGTCACTGATGTTTCCCACTGAAGAGGAAGGTTGAGATGATCTAAAACAGAGAAACCCTAAGAGGCTGCTCACCTGTTGAAACTACAACAATACAGGAGAACAGATGCTCGTCTCACCTCAAAGGCCTGAAGAAGAATGTCCTCAGGGATGGGAGGGAACCTAAGATACACGCACACACACACACACACACACACAAACTCGTAGTAAGAGGGTACCCCCCAAGCAGTACTGACATGACGATATACCATACAGTGAACACTTCCATTAAAGTAAAACTGTAATTATATAAAGGTTGATCCCAGGAAACAAGACCTCTACACATCGGACTGAACTGTAAAAATATTTCCAGAAGTGGGAAACCTAACAAAGAAATTGTGCATAATGGAGTACACATTTTGAAGTCCAATCAGCAACCTTAAGCACAAAAAGTGGCTTAATTACAAATAACTTTTTATGTAGTTACAAGTAAAACAACCGAATTCAGTCAAGAATACAGATAATAGATAATATAATAAAATAATGAAAGGGTCCTACTTGTGGTCCAACAGCACTTTGGCCATGGCTGGGAGGAACTTGTCCAAATGGATATATCCTGAGTGGTCCTCTTCCACCTAGCATTTTAATATGGTGACATTACAACTTATAGTAGATACTGTATTGTATGACTTAAATGTGAATTTTGATCATTTGAAACTACGCACTGTATGAAAGCCTCAGATGATGTTTGACTACTTGTTTTATTTATTTATATCTAAAATATAACAACACTGTTCTGACCTCTGCTATAAAGTCATGCAGGTCTGCCCGACTGGGAAAGCAACCGAGGGAATAGATGATGGTCCCGATCTCCCTGAAAAACAAACACAGGAAATCAACAGAAAAGCTGCAGTTGAAAGCATTGTTACTCTACACACACTATCTAGCTCTATGTTCCCACAGCTCTATGTTCCCACATTACTTAGACTTTTACTTTCTTTTCAAAATTAGGCCCTATGTTCCCACAGCTCTATGTTTCCACATTAATAATTTTCTTTTCAAAATTAGGCCTTATGTTCCCACAACTCTATGTTTCCAGATTTCTAATTTTCTTTTCAAAATTAGGCCTTATGTTCCCACAGCTCTATGTTTCCAGATTTCTAATTTTCTTTTCAAAATTAGGCCTTATGTTCCCACAGGGTTAGGGTTATATTTTATAATTGCATCCATTACATTCACCCCCCAAAATTTTAAAAGCCCATAAATGTTTTAAATTTGTGAAATTTGAAAATCCGGCTCCATAAGTCCCTGTTTATGCCAATGCTCAAAGCCCATGTGCTGTATCAGATGGATTGGTCAACCCAATGAGGAGAAAAGCCTGGTCTATGTGGGAATATAGGGCCTATATTTTAATAATCTCTTAGAAATGTGGGAACATAGGCCGGTGGGAAAATAGAGCTGTGGGAACATAGGGCCTAAATTTGAATAATTTCTTAGAAATGTGGGAACATAGAGCTGTGGGAACATATACTACCGGTCAAAAGTTTTAGAACACCCCAATTTTTACAGTTTTTTATCGAAATTCAAGCAGTTCAAGTCCAATGAATAGATTGATAGGTAACTGGTGAACTACCAGAGGTTAAAAAAAGGTAAGTGTTAGGGAATTTTCCATCATTAATATGCACTGGGTCAAACTAGGCTTTGTGGTCATAGCAAGGCCTCACCAAATGATAGGTTTAGACACTGTCTCCCCTTGAGATAGTGGTGAGCAGTGAGTCTGCTCCTTTTGGGGAAAACAAGAGGCATTCTGATAGTGTTGCTATAGCAGCCATGGTCAGATATGTCTTTGACTGTTGTCCCTGGATAGGGTAAAGGCAACTGGAGTCAGAGGTTTGATATAGTGTTGGATGTAGGACAAAGGTCCTGAGTGAGGTCTAAGCAATGTTTTGTCTATAGACCAGTAGACTAAATTCTGTATATTGTAGATGTGTTGGATCTGCCCATATATGGGCATGGCTCAACCTTGGGCATTATCTGTGTGGTTTAAAGTCTATCCCCGGAGGACAGAAACTTCAGAATTGAAGGAAGCATCAGAACATAATGTGTATTGATCATTCATTCACTTCTCCTTGTACAAGTAAATAAACCTCAATACAAGACATCCTGGACTCCTGTCTACTCTTTCCATTGACGAATGGGCTGCATAATTAAAATCACTATCAAACTGGCATCACCGGAACAGGATCTCAACATAACAACGACTGGGTAAGTGCTAATTTAAAATTTTATGCCTTACCATGTCGTTGTTTGACGAGATCAAAATAAAAGAACCTTTTGATTTTAATTTTGCAAATTGGCAAAAGCAAAAGTAAGAAAGCCCATAAATTGACACTGATCACAACGAAATATCCATTTGACTAAAACATGGATACTGTATCAGAATCAATGTGATTGACAACGATTGGTTGTAATAGCAGAGTGTGTGGTGTTGGAGGGTCAGACAGCGAGAGGGTGTTTCTGACCCCTCGTAGGGCCACATTGTGGCTGTTTTGGTTTCTGGGGCGGCTTCGGGCTGCACTCGGCACAGGGGGACCCGCATGAGGTTTAAGCTGTAAGAAAAGACGTTTTCGGGGACAGTAATTGGCTCTACCTCGCTTAAACCAAGATTGTGGACTATCTGCCCTGTGTCCTTTGAGAAACATGGCTCTGTTCGAGCCTGGGCGCCGGTAATTTTGTGTATACACGTTTATTCTAAGCTTCAAACCAACACTGCTGCTATTGTAAAAGAGAAGTTGGAGTCCTAGATGCTGTTGAAATTGTATGTGTATCTGATGTTGTAAAGTGATAAAAATGGGCAACGACACGTCCAGCGCAGGTAGTAGTTTGGAGTCTAAAACCACACAAATTGATTCAACAAAATTTAGAAGACAGAGAGACTGTCAAACAGTAAGAAACACCAGTGAAAATGTGGAACAGACAAATCAACCTGATAATCCACAGACGCAGGCACATGCACACACTCTTACAGATACACAACCAGCCGATCCCACAAAACAGTTTCAAGACATGTTTTCTCCATATGTGCCAGCAGGAGTTGTGGGAAGGCTAAAAGGATGGCATTTTGTTTTTCCGTTCTCTTCCCTCATGAATGACTGGACAGAGACAGAGTGGCCGTATGAGGGGTCGTTTGAGAAAGAGAAACTGCAAATGGCTGAGATGAATGTTAATACAAACATGGGTAATCCATCCTGGAACTTTGCTTACATGAGAGAATGCATGCGAGTGTGGATAACTGTGGCTCGTCAGAAATATGGAGTGCATGTGGATGAGAGAAGACCTGAAAGGTGCTCTGCTGAGTTGAAAGCTGCCATAGAGAGAATTGCTGCCTGTGTTGAGATCCATCATATTCCTATGCTAGAAGCGGCTTTGCAGACAAGAGCTACTGAGTTGACCAACATTAAGCAAAGACATGGTGATAATTTGCGTGCCAGTGCCACAGCTATGATGCACAATTGGGCAAAGCGTCAAGCTAAAGTTCCCTCTCAGCAAGAACTGCTAACTGTTTTGAAAGATGTTGAATTCTTACGACCAGAGCTACAGGAAAGTAAACATTCAGTCTCCAACTATCCCAAGCTCACTAAAACAAATCCTGCCCGACACAGTAACACAGATGAACAGGCCAGCTTACAGCAAGCCACAGCCGATACAGATTTTCTCCTGCAGGCTGTTGCAGTGATGGAGGGAAAAAGAGTAGAAGCTGCAGATAGAGCGAGTCAGGAGACAGAGCTAGCCGAAGCTGCAGATAGAGCTAGTCAGGAGAGAGAGCTACCTGAAGCTGCAGATAGAGCTAGTCAGGAGAGAGAGCTAGCCGAAGCTGCAGATAGAGCTAGTCAGGAGAGAGAGCTAGCCGAAGCTGCAGATAGAGATAGACAGGAGAGAGAGCTAGCAGAAGCTGCAGATAGGGTTAGAGAAGAGAGACAGCTAGCCAAAACTGCAGATAGAGCTAGTCAGGAGAAACAGCTACCAGAAGCTGCAGACAGAGTTAGACAGGAGAGAGAGCTAGCAGAAACTGCAGAAAGGTACAGACAGGAAAGAGAGAAGCTGGAGGCAGAAGAAAGGGAAAAGAGAGATAGCAAAGGACAGACTGTTAGGCCGAAAGAAAAGAATAGCTTTGGACAATCAGAATCAGAAAGAAAGAAATCAAAAGACTGGCTTAAAAAGTCAAAGATAGCTCTCTTAACTGAGGCTGGAGACTCAAATGCATCAGATGAGAGCTGTGAAGGTGAACCAGAATTTGACACGGACGAGGAGAAAATTGAGAAAGCTGGAGCACAAGCTCCAAGAGGTGCTAAAAGTTCCCATTGCCGTACCACAGACAGAAAACCTGGGAGTACAAATACATCACCCAGAGTTACTAGACAGACAAACCATGGTTGCAAACCATGGACACCTGCTGAAATTTTGGATTTGGCCAGAAAGTCTCCAAATCCGATAACACAGGCTGAGGAGTACTGGGTGTGGTTGTCTCTAACATGTAAGGTGTATAACGGTCTGATGCCTGATGTCCAAATGTTGCTTGAATTTACATATGGCACTCATTGGCCTCTGTGTAAGGATGAATTTGTTTTCCCTGCTGCAACGGAGGATGGCCAGTGGCCGCCAGTCAAACCTATGAGTGATTGGATGAACAATGAAGCTAAAACAGCAATAACAAAATGTGCTAAAAAGCATTGTGATTTCTCAGAAGTGATTGACTGTGTTCAAGGTCCTAATGAGAGTGTGCCTGAATTTATTCAGCGATTTATGCAAGTGTGGGATAATAATGCTGGAATGAAACGAGAGGAGAATGCTCTCCTTGCCATTCACACTTTGCTTCAAAATTTGAAACCGCAAATTTCCACAGCATACAAACTGTTAGCCACAGATTGGCAAAGACTAGATTGGAAAACAACAAAAGGCAAGCTGATGGATATGTACAGGAGTGATATTTTCACTACTGAAAGATCCACTTCTAGGTCTAAACAGCCCACATACAGAAAGTACAACAAAAAGAGATTAAATTGTCGCAGATGTGGAAGAAAGGGACACTGGGCCAAAGAGTGTCAAAGTAATCCCACAAATCCAAACCAGCTTCGCCTCACATACGAACCCCAACATGCGCCCCAATATTCTCAACAGCTGAACCCTTACTCTCCTCCTCCTCCTCCTAACCCACACACACCACAGCCGGCTGCACACACATCGCAGACATTTTACAATCAAGCATAGGGAGGCCATGGAGAGATAGGATCAGAACAACCAATTCACATTCAAGCTGCAACTATTCAAATTTCCAAAAATCCCTCTGAGGATCCAATGATGTCAGTTCAAGTTAATGGTAATAATGTTGATATTTTGGTGGACAGTGGAGCAACTATCTCCACAGTAATTCATGTGAGCACGTGTGCACTCCGACCTCTAGATTTATCACAACAGTCGGAGTCTCTGGCATTCCTAATGAAGAGCCATTATCACATCAAGCTGAGATAAGCGTAGAAGGCACAAATGTACAGCACTCTTTTCTGATATCTGAAAAGAGCCCAATTAACGTCATGGGGCGAGATTTGCTTTGTAAGCTCCATGCAACAATTCACTGCACCCCTGAAGGGTTGTTTTTAACCCTACCTGATCACAGAGCAGCCCAAGCATTTCAGTTTTTGCAATCCACTGTTGATTGTTTGTACTGTTGGATATTGCCAAATTTTAACATGTCTTCTATGTTCATAGTGACCAACATTCAGAAAATTGCCACAACTTCACCAGCATGTGCATCATTGATGTCTGCCATGAGGCCTCTCCTGACTTGTCATTGCACAGCAGCATTTAACCCTTTGGAGCAGTATAAGGTATTGGCTAATGATTTCATAAACAAACAAGAGGGGTTGGAGAGTAAACAATGTTTGTTTGTTGGTCCGCAGGGGTGTGCTATTCCAATTCGACTGTCTGACACACCACATATACTGTTTGATGTCAAAGATTCATATCACTGTAGCGGTTGCGCCCGGGAAAGAGGCAAAACATCTTGGTAAAATGGTGGCTCGATGCCAAGCACTGAGAGGAGCTGTAACAGCCTCTCAAAACCAAACAATAATACACTTGGGCGAGGAACTGTATTTGTTATCATTAAGTGAGAACACTCAGTTACCAGAGAGCACATTTGTTTTGTTTCAGCCACATGCAGAATATGGGCTTCCATCAGAGTTATCAGAGGTTCCCTCATCTTTATGGGCAAAAAACAAAAATCATGTAGGTTTTGTGAATTCGGCACCACCTCATAAAGTCACACTCAAACCAAATGTCACATTGCCAGCTATCAGACAGTACAACTTGCCTCACAGGGCCATTACTGGAATTGAAAGTTATTCAATCTCTATTGGATCAAAATGTACTGGTGCAAACTTCCAGTCCATGTAACACACCCATTTTGCCCATCCCAAAACCAAATCGTCCAGATGAATGGAGATTTGTGCAAGATTTGCAGGCTATTAATAATATTGTTGTGCCCACAGCTCCCATTGTGCCAGACACTAATTCGATTTTAGCCTTGTTACCATGCAATTCAACACACTACACAGTCATTGATCTATGTTCAGCTTTTTTCTCAATACCGTTGCATCCAGATAGCCAGTATCTGTTTGCATTCACGTTCAAAGGCAAGCAGTATACATGGCGGCGTTTGCCACAGGGTTATGTCGAGAGTCCAACAGTGTACGCAGCAGCAGTAAAAAGAGACCTGGATGACCTCCACCTCCCAGGGGGTTCAACACTTCTACAGTACGCAGATGATCTTTTGATAGCCTCTCCATCCGAGGAAGCTTGTCGATCTGATTCAATCTTGCTCCTGCAGAGGTTGGCTGAGTGTGGACATAGAGCATCTCTGCCCAAACTGCAATTTTGCCGACCTGAGGTTACATATTTGGGTCACCTCCTGAAGGATGGACAGCGCCTCCTATCACCAGAAAGGGTGAAACTGCTGGTCAACATACCTCCCCCCAGAACTAAGAAGGGCATGCTTTCATTCTTAGGGATGGCGAACTATTGCAGACACTGGATTTTTGAGTATGCGGATATGGACTCTGAATTGCGAGCAGCCACACTGGAGTCAGCTTCCACTGCGGTTCAATGGACTGATAACATGCAAAAAGCTTTTCAGAACTTAAAGCATGCTCTCACCATGGCTCCAGCATTAGGATTGCCAGACTATCATCAGCCATTCCATCTACATGTACATGAGAGAGAAGGCTTTGCTACAGGCATTCTAGTACAAAAACATGGATCTCACTACCGTCCTGTGGCGTACTACTCGTCTCGACTGACCCCTGTAGTCCTTGGTATGCTGGGTTGCCTGAGAGCGGTGGCCGCAGTTGCTATTCTGCTTGATAAGTCTGCTCCCATTGTACTGGCTCATGACTGTGTTGTGCACGTTTCGCATGCAGTATTACACATTTTAAACACATCAGCTACTCAACAAATGACAGCAGCTCGACGTTCAGGTTACGAGGCAACCATCCTTTCCAGCCCACACATAACTTTAAAGCGCTCACCCCCCCCCCCCCCCCCCTAAATCCAGCCACTCTCCTTCCACTGATTGACACAACTGAATATGAGCATGATTGCATTGCTACTATTGATATGTGTACATCACCAAGGCCAGACCTATTGCAGACACCAATACCTAACTCTGAAATGATTCTTTACACTGATGGTTCAGCTAGCAGACCATCTGACAACGTTCACCTAGCTGGCTATGCAGTAGTAAATGATTGGGAGGTTTTGGAAGCACAAGCTCTACTGCCTGGCACTTCAGCGCAGGCAGCAGAACTATATGCCCTAACTAGGGCCTGTATTATCGCTTCTGGTAAAACTGCCACCATCTACACTGATTCACGATATGCTTTTGGTGTAGCTCATGATTTCGGTCAGTTATGGAAAATGAGAGGGTTTGTGTCAACATCATGCGTTGGTAAATGACCTGCTAGACACCATTGATGTTGATGTGGAGTCTAGCTTGTGGCTCCACCCTGATGGCCGACCAGTTTGTCCTCGAGCCCTCCTACATGTACTGGCACGTGTTACACACGGACCAGCACATGTCGGAAGAGGGGTGATCAATGATGTTATTCACTCACAATGGTTTGCACCGGGTATCACACAGGTCTCACAAACTCTTGTTGAAAGTTGCTTGATATGCCAACAGACCAGAAAACAGAACAGCACTGTGCGACATGACCATTTGGAACCCCCATCAGGTCCATTTGTAAATATGCAAATAGATTTTGCACATATGCCCAGTTGCCAAGGCTACAAGTATTTGTTAGTCATAACTGATCGATTTTCAAAGTGGGTTGAATGCTTCCCAACCAGGAAAGAAGATGCCAGAACTGTTGTAAAGTGTGTTCTAAGGGAAGTAATCCCAAGATTCGGGGTGCCACAGGGAATAAATAGTGACAGAGGTCCAGCTTTTGTATCACACATCACACAGGGACTGTCACGGTACTGACTAAAACGGTACTGGCGACGGGTCTGAAATGGCCGGACGCCCTACCTCTGGTGTTGTATTCAATTCAAAGCGCACCAAACACAACCACAGGACTTAGTCCTCATGAAGTGTTGATGGGGAGGCCAATGTCCACATGGACAAGCCCCAATTTAACTCCATACAACACTACCTTGCGCTGGATAGATGAGTTCATGACTGATTATGTGAAAAAACTAACAGAGATTTTGAGAAAATATCATTTGCAGGTATCCAAGAGGCTTCCCAAACCATCAGAGGAACCAATTCATCCTTTTAAGGAGGGTGACTATGTACTAATCAAATCTCTGGAAAAAGTGTCTTTGTCTCCTAGGTGGAAAGGGCCGTACCAGGTGCTGCTGACAACCAGGACAGCTTTAAAGGTCGAAGGCAAGGCAGAATGTATTCATGCCACAAGGTGCAGACTTGCCCCCCCAGCTGCCAGAGAGGATGTGCAGGTCAATTGCAGGTAATCAGACGATTACTCATATTTTCACTCCTGCTAGGTGGACTGGGCCAAGTTACAGGTCTGAAAGTTTCAGGAGATGGAGAGCAGGGAGGCTTCTCTGCTTGAGATACGGTCGTAGTTACAGAGTCCTCAAAGAGGGGGCGCCCTCTGCGGAACAGCCCTGGAGAAACAAACCAGGTAATAGACTCTGAATGCAAGGGCGGAGTAATTCATTTTTTGAAGCTCAGTAGAAACAAAAATGCACATGGAACTAAAAAACAAGGTGATTATGTTGCTAAAATGGAGCCAGAAAATACTGGAGGTCCAGCACCTTCAGCTCTGTCTCGTACAAATCGAACTGTGAACTTTGTTGTTTTTGAGTGTCCCACTGACAGATGTGAAGAAAATGATTGCTATGTTGCAAGACCTGACATCTTTATGAAGAGAAAGTGGACGTGGGCCACCTATGATAAGAGGTTAGTGGAGACAGAGCTAATTAAGCCAGGAAAGATGAAGGTAAAATTCACACTCGAAGTTCCTCAACTTATACCTTTAGAATTATGGTGTTTCACTAATAGGCAAATGCGTATCACCTGTTGTCTGCAGATGAAACTCAGAGGTTTCTGTGTGTTCAGGTACTCCTTGTTTTATTTTCATTTCAGGGTTTCATTGTTTTAATGATTCCAGATTTTATTGTGTGTTCCAAATTTAAAAATAACTATTAATCACTTTAATCATTTTAGTTTAATGAAGTGCAGTAAAACATTTCTCTAGTTTGAATAACCAGAAACATTAATGATTTATAGAGAATGTTGTATGTGATTTTGATTTCATAAATGTGTATTTGAATGCAATGAAAAAAACTGCAACTGATGAAGAAGATTTACGAGGATGAAACTGATAATGGATTCAAGGCCACCATGCATCGAAAGTGCTAGTAACCTCTCCATGGTGGTGACCCTTGACTGTACGTTAAGTACATGGGTTGAAGACTTGTCAGTGCATAAATTAAATGTGTTACAATGATTAAAATTGTTAATGTGATTTTACTTTTTTCCTTTTCAGGGATGAAATGAGTATTTTGCCATATTGCTGTAATCACATGTATGTACCACCTTTTAAAGTGTAAGGTTTCCTAATAAACAATTATTTTAGTTCCTGTTAATTGTTTTATGTTCCTGTGTTGTTTTTATCTATTTATGTAGAGCACTTTGTTTCAGCTGTTGTTGTTTTAAAGTGCTATATAAATAAAGTTGAAGTTGAAGTTGAAGTTGAAGTTTTGAGATGAGATAGGGTAAACGCATAGGTCTTGTTTCCTCCATACCATCGAGGCGTGGCCTTAAGCACCATGCTAAACTAGGAGTAGTTCAGGATCTTTAGGGAAATGTAGCTTTTGTGAGATAGGTGCATGTGACTCATGCACCTATCTCACCTATCTCACCTAATCCTGAGCTCCTTTAATACTTCAGTGTTTCAGGGGTTCCTCATTCCTTTGAGGGTGAGCCTCACTACTGCCCTTGTTGGTTGGAAGGCGGAACTCGTGTTATGTGACAGAAGAGGTATATGTGGTACATAAGAGGGGAATGGTATGATTTGCATGAAATGTTTTTCAATGATTTTTATTAAATGTTTTTCAATTCATTTTAATTTTTCCCTAGGGACATTAATTGTAACTGAATGATGTTACTGTGTGAGATTATGTTTTCAATACTATTTGATTTTGTCTTATGTGACTTTTGTGGATTTGTACTGTAAATGCTGTTTCTGTTCTGGGGTACTCCGTGGGTAGTCTTGCCACTGTAATGTCTAGAGTATGGGTAGTCAGTATTGATCTCATGATCAATAAGAGGGGATTGTTAGGGAATTTTCCATCATTAATATGCACTGGGTCAAACTAGGCTTTGCAGTCATAGCAAGGCCTCACCAAATGATAGGTTTAGACACTGTCTCTTCTTGAGATAGTGGTAAGCAGTGAGTCTGCCACTAGACCAGTAGACTAAATTCTGTATATTGTAGATGTGTTGGATCTGCCCATATATGGGCATGGCTCAATCTTGGGCATTATCTGTGTGGTTTAAAGTCTATCCCCGGAGGAGAGAAACTTCAGAATTGAAGGAAGCATCAGAACATAATGTGTATTGATCATTCATTCACTTCTCCTTGTACAAGTAAATAAACCTTTTCAATACAAGACATCCTGGACTCCTGTCTACTCTTTCCATTGACGAATGGGCTG
Organism: Scomber japonicus; assembly: GCF_027409825.1. Taxonomy (NCBI): domain Eukaryota; kingdom Metazoa; phylum Chordata; class Actinopteri; order Scombriformes; family Scombridae; genus Scomber; species Scomber japonicus. Next base: position 17,305,420 of record NC_070578.1, read on the forward strand.
CATAATTAAAATCACTATCAGGTTACCCAAGGTTACCCAAAACTGAAAATTATATAAAAACACTTAAAAATTTAGGTCTTTCCTACAGAGAAATTGCGAAATATCAGTGAGTACAGTTTCCTTCACCATCAAAAAGCATTCAGAAACTGGGGGAAACTCTGAAAGGAAGAGGTCTGGCAGACCCAAAGCCACTACAGAGTCAGAAGACAAGTTTCTGAGAGTTAACAGCTTGCGTGATAGGCGGCTCACAGGACAACAGCTTCAAGCACAGGTTAATAGTGGTCGTAGTAAGCAAGTCTCAGTTTCAACTTTGAAGAGAAGACTTGGAGTTGCAGGTTTGACAGGTCGAATTGCAGCAAGAAAGCCATTGCTAAGACATCAGAATAAGAAGAAGAGGCTTGCCTGGGCCATGAAACACCACTAATGACTACTGAAGACTGGAAGAAGGTGTTATGGACTGATGAATCAAAATTTAAACTATTCTGTTCATCACGCAGGAGTTTTGTAAGTCGTCGAGTAGGCAAAAGGATGGTTCCTCAGTGTGTGACATTAACTGTCAAATATGGAGGAGGAAGCATGATGGTCTTGGGCTGTTTTTCTGGATCCAGGGTCGGCTACCACAGCATTCTGCAGCACCATGCAGTACTCTCTGGTATGCATGTAGTTGGTCAGGGGTTCATCCTACAGCAAGATAATGACCCAAAACATAAGTCCAAGCTATGCCAGAACTACCTTAGGAAAAAAGACCAAGATGGTAAGCTTGAAAACATTTCTTCAATAAAAAAACTGGAAAAAATTGGGGGGAACATAGAGCTGTGGGAACATAGACACACTCCTGTGTAGCTTTCCACAAAAACTGCACATTTACTCTAACTTGTTACTCTTAATTTATTCTATAACACAGACAGGCCTTAATGATGTGAGATTATGTGGTTGAGTGCATCTGGTCAGGAATGCACCCAGGTTACTATTAAATATATTTTTTGAATAGGCTTAACATGGCGAAGCTATAGGTTTCACCTTAACCACTGAGTAGAATAAAAGTGATATAAGTTTTTGACCCAATTCAAAAACCACCTATCAGCCTAGGAGGAGAGTCTGTACACTGTAGTTGCTCACCGGACATCCACTGTGTTATTAGACTCATAGTCAAACGCTTCAAAAGCTGCTCGTATCTTCTTGTGGACCTCAGACACCTTCACCTCTGCCAGACACAAGAGACAGCTGATCAGCAGCAGCGGTATCTTACATACTTTATCAATAACAGTCATATCTTTTAAATAACTTTCAGTTACAAATTTGAGACAGAAATCATCCGCTTTGTATCCTTATAAGCTAGTTAATGGTTTATACACGCACAAACCTGCATTTTGCTTGTTGTCCGCCATGTTGTATTGCGTTGCCTAGCAACAGACCGTGTCTTAAAACAACTGTCAGGTGCCCAGACAGCGAAAGAGGTTTTCCTTGTAGTAATCACACTGTTAATACTGGCTATTACAAGAGTTTTTTTTTAACATTCAGTTCCCAGTTTGTGTTTCCCTATTGAGCTGTGGTGGAAAAACAAAAAACAGCACCAACCAATCCAATCCAATCCAACTTTATTTGTTAAGCACTTTAAAACAACCAAAGTTGACCAAAGTGCTGTACAAAAGAATAAATAAGACATCATAAACAATGCATCAACAATGCAATGTTGAAACATTTCCAAATGAAGCTTAATATTACTTTCAGACCTAAACTTTAAAATACATTTTTGCACAGGAGGAGGACTGTAGAGTTTGTCCCCCATAACTTACACTGTAAGTACATTGTGGAGGGATTAGAGCAGAATAATGGTCATGAAAAGGAGGAATGATTACAGCAAACAAAACCTCTTTCAGTATTCATATAGGCACCTGACTGTTGTTTTAAGACTATACTATATTGGAGTGCACTTTTGTTTGTCTTTTAAACTTAATTTAATTTAACCAAATTGCAACAAGTTTTGAGGCAGGAGACCGAATCAAAGGAAGAAGGGAAAAAAAGTACATTTGCTTTATTTTCTCCAGCTGTATAAATGCATAAATGTTTTTTAACAAGCTAAACAAAAATGAATAATAGCACTTAAAGATTGAATTTAGAATTACCTTATATGTCATGATATTTCAAGATGTCCTGTCTGTTCTTAATTGCAAAGATCAACATTTTAAAGTCTGTAGTATGAAGACTGGTGCCAGCAGATGGCTGTAACTCATTAAGCAGGAGGAACCCATTCAGGCACATTCAAATATCATGCTTATTGGGACATACACATGTGCATCAAAACAAACTGAGACTTGGCCTATAGCTACAGCATAATATTAAAAGTTTTTTTTAAAAATCGGAATAAACTGATATTATTACCTAAATGAATTAAGTCATTGTGCAGGTTGAGGAAATTCTCAAGGAAGACTGTAATTTATTTCATTTCCACACCAGTTGAACTATATATCGGGCCAGATACACAGTGGTGCAGAACTCCTGGATCCAAACCTAAACTAAAGGTTGGAGACACACGGCTGATCTATGTGCACATGTCTACTGACAGTTGAGGAAGTGGTCACAAAGGACACAGGTAGATTCTCACTGCACAATCCAGTAAAATGATCCTGGATGCAGTGATAAAGGAAGCAGACCCATGGCAGTGCAAACAAAGTCTCTTCATAAAAAACTAAACAAAATCCTTTACAAAAAAATCATCTTCTCAAGTATGACAGAAAAAGGTAAATAAATACATTTAAAGCAAATAAAATAGTCAAAATTAATTACATCTTACAACTTTCAAATGATTTTAAATCAGATGACAGACGTATTGTTTGCTTTGGGAAGAAAAACTGCTCAAAAATAATATGATGGCTTTAGTTTTACTAAAGGAATAATATTGCATTTCAAGATATACTCAAGACTTTCTCCTTTTCCAATTGTGGAAGTCTTTGCATTAATAATTAAAACCAATCATTACTGGTCAGAGATTCGTCTTTTCATTTATCAACCATCTGCATGTTTAACAATCAAATTAAATGACCACATGTGAGGATGTAGATTAAAAAGTCCTCTCAGGTCAGTGTCATCAGTCTTCTGCAGGTCGCATGTGATCATATCTCAGGTTGACCGTGATGAACAGGGACCTCCTGGTGCTGCTCCTCCTGTTCCGCTGCTGGGACTTCTGGGACTTCTGGGACTTCTTGTCCATTCTGTTTGTCTACTTGTTTTTCATTTTCCTCTTGTTCTGTCTTTATTTCCTCTTTCTGCTCTGCTTCTCCTGCTGTCTCCTGGTCAATAATGGGGTTTGACAGCTTCTCCTCCAACACCACATCCTGCTCCTGTAGAAAGTACAAGACTGATTAAAACTAGGTACAACTCAGTTAACCAAAAATAAATACTAACTAGAAATAATAAACATATCATATATCTTGTTACAATGAAATTATAGGGAAAGGTACTGGTTGATCATCACATACTCTTACATATGTTTAATGCCACAAAAATATATTTCTAATTTTTATATTACATTTGTATTACTTTTACATCTGGGACATTGGGCCTTGTGCAAAAACATTTTCATAATCTTATCCAAAAACGATCATAGATTACATTTTCTGAGGTTCACTTGTAAAAGTGCTTCAAATTCTAAAAAAACTCTTAAATTAAATGCCCAATCTTGTTGCATTTCAGTCTGATGAATGTCACATATTCATTTGGAGCTGCATGTTTGTGAGCAGGGCCGGCCCTAGGATTTTGGTGGCCCTAAACAAGATTTTATATGTGGCCCCAAAACACTTCCAGCACAACCACCAAATCACACACACTGCTCATAACTGGATGAAGATGAATACATACACACAAACTAGAGATAGGCAAATCAATTAATAGCAAATATCTTACTTTATTTTAAAACATCTAATATATTAAAATATGAGCAGTTAAGAAAAAAATGAAAAGTATCCAAAATGATGATGATATTAATGTCAACATATTTACATGATAAAAGCAACACTCCTGCACATCACAAGGTCTATAAGTAAAGACTAAACTATTTTGATAAAATGAACAGCAAGGAACAATCAATATCAGAGTGCAAAATATTCAAAAATATTCAAATTTGAGAGGCTAAGAAAGAAAGCAACTTGTACAAAGCAAGGTCTATAAGTAAAGACAATGACAAATGAACATGAACACCAATACCTCACACACAATGCATCTACGTAACCATGGCAACAAGCTGCATCCAGAGCTCTATAGATCTCTAGTTGCAACTGTTATGGCTATAAAACGGTGGATAAAATGATTTGAGCATCATGTAACCCTGTGAAACAACTGCAAGGGATTCATTCATCTGTCATATCATGGTATTTAGACAGTCTAGAAGAGCCACACAATTACATTACTTTATCCTAGTTTAAGTTAGCAGACGGCTAACCAGAAGTTAGCTTCCCAACCCACAGACGTACTGGACAGTCGGCAGATTCTCATGCAAACTACACATAGATTTATCTGCTGGTGATAGGCTTAATCAACCTTGTGTGAACTCATTTGACAAGGGCTTAAATGTTACGGACGTTTATTTATATGTAAAAGTCCAACACTGCAGTTTGTGGAGCAGGCAACACAGAAAGTCATGTAGCCCCCCTAGCGGTTGTGGCCCTAAACAACTGCATAGACTATTTATGCCACGGGCCAGTCCTGTTTGTGAGATTTGATGATTAGCATAATCAACACCACTGAACTGTCCATATAAGGCTCCATTTTATGTTGTGCTTGAGGGCAAAGTTCATCCACAAAAATGTTCCCAAATTTCAGAAATCAGCTGACAAAAATGTAACAAATTTAGGAGTGTCAGAAGCAGGGGACCCGAAACAATTATAGAAAATATGAATCCAGCTGCCAACTACGTGTGATCAGTGCAACACTGTACTGTATAAAGAGGGAATGTTCTGATGTGAAGTTAGATGCTAAAAGATGTTTCTGCCATCTATATAAAGCAAAGCAGTGTGTGATGGTAGAATATTACAACCTACGGTAGATGATGTTACACTGTCAGCAGCAACACAAGAAGATGATAAAGGACAGAGAAACTCTGAAGCAGCTGTCAGAAGAGTTTCTGCGCAACTACTGAACTGTAGAAGTTGCTGCACAAAAACATGCCAATAAAAAGTAATAAAATCATTGACTGGCAAATGCCACAAACCTCCTTAAATCACTAGTGAGGCATCAAAGGCATCACTATGAGCCTTTTAAAAACAAATCTGTTATTACGAGTGGTTCTTGTATGAGGCCCTTTGTTTTTGTAATGCTTCTTGCATAATGCACCCGCACACATGCAAAAAAACCTTAATACCATCACAGATTTGTCATCATCATATAATCACAGTGTTGATACTGCCTGATTACTATACTACATAATATTTATTTTTTATAATTTGAATACAACAGTTCATTGTATTTTGTTGTGTGTGAGGTGTGTGTGTGTGTGTGTGTGTGTGTGTGTGTGTGTGTGTGTGTGTGTGTGTGTGTGTGTGTGTGTGTTGTACCTGTGTGTGAGGTAATGGTGGAGAGAGCAGCTCTGATGGGGCCAAAAGTCCATCCTGGTTTAAATCCTGAGTTTGGAGTAAGAAATCCACCATGGACACCACCTGAAATGAGAAAACAACATGAAGAGAGAGAGAGACACACACACACACACACACACACACACACACACACACACACACACACAGACCTACAGCCACTCTTCCTTACCAACTCATTGGCTTGCGTTCCAGGGTTATGATGAGAGTGGTAGTCAGACAGCAGTTTCATCATCTCCAAACCATCCAAAAGCCCGCTGCGATCATAGTCATAAAGACGAAAGAGGAAGAATACCTCTGACAAAAAAGAAGATGAATGATGTGTTGATATGCAGCTGTAGTGTGACTGCAGATGATGTACAGTGTAAAAGCAGTCTTTTCAGAGCTGATATTTTTATTTTTATTCCATAAGTGAAAATAACATGAGGCATTGTTCAGTACACCAGTTAACAAGTGTTTCTATAATGAACATCTACACTTGTACTGATGATCAAAGTGAGCACTGTGTCAGAACTAATAGAAATATTAAAGCAGTCAGTGGAGATGTCTACCTTGCTCCCAAGTGCTGATCTCTGGTCCTCCTTCACCATCTTTCAGAGTGGACTGAATGTAGCTCCGCAGTAACCTGTGGTGTAAACAGCAACACTGTCCATGTCAATCCATCAGTAAAACATTAAGAACCAATAATCAACACTGAGGAGTCAAATGTGTACAACTAGGATTAAAGTTCTGGATGTGAAAATGTGTGTGAAATGACAATTAATTAAATCTGCCGTTGCTACTTCTGCATATTGAGTCTTGTTTATTGAGCATGCTGTGATTTGTTCTGTAGGTACAGCTGTGATGATGTGTAACATTTAGCCACAAGAGGGCAGGATATACTGGCTACTTACTCAACTGACATATAACTCCACATACCAGAAGGAGGTGCCACCTCATCAAAAAGTATCAGGCTCAAAGGAAGGTTATTCATTATTTTTCTTATTTTCTCAGATCGTTTTGTTGTTTTTACATCCAAAGAAAAAAAAAAAAAACACCTCAAAACTTTAGAGGTGCAAATGTTACATTTGTCCACTGTTTCCATTCAGACTGCACACTGGCTTCTGTGATCCGAACACCTGCAAGTCTGCATCCATGCCTCTATTACATACTTTATGCCAACAAAAATATACTGAGTAGACTTAAGATAACAGCATGATAGAGTATATTACACATCAGTCTGCCAGTGGAGAGAAGCCACAGTCACACTGTCACCAACCACACACATTACTGCCCCTCAGTCCACAAACTGTTTATGACCCTCATTTTGTTCCCTAAATAAATCAAACCTGTGACACATCATGTATACTACTCTAGAGTAACCAATCAGAGCTGATAATATCAATGGTAAAACCAGTGTAATATGTGTGAGAGTTATCTATAATTTCCTCTGTCACCTTAATGGAAAAATATTTTATCATTGCAACATAAAGCAATGTCATTGCACATGTAATCTTATCAGTATACAGTGCACACCACATCATTAGTACAACACTGCGACCAAAGTCCACAGCGTAACCAGACAATAGCTGCTTACTACACTAAAACAGACTAGAGCTTGAAGAAACTGGGAGGTAGGTATATTGTGTTTCTAATGTAAGTCTCTCTACTCAGACAATATTCTCATTATCTCTCAATTAAAAAAACAATTAAGAGCAAATGTATTGCTGTGCAGCTGCACATCATCCATGAGTCACTCACCTTCGGTCTTCCTCGCCAGAGCCAAAGGGGTTGGCTAATGCTACAAAAGGGGGTCGCACATCTGCTGATTCCTCTCTGTGGAAAATAAACAAAAAAACATTTGAATTTTCCATTATTTCCTATCAGACATGCAAAAATAGAACATGACAGGAGAATAAGACAACATGAGAGAATCCTTCATTATTTTCATTTACTTTTATTTAATCGAAAGAAAGTGTATTATTCTTTTGCTAGCAATGCTGACAACAGCTCTGTCCTTCTTACATGAAGCATACTTCATGTTTTGAAAAGGTCTGCATCAAACATCCAGTGTTATGACTGTTAATCACTGTGATGGTCTGCAGGCCTTGGGGTATTTATTGTGGAAATGAATTACTTAAGACAACAACAAAAACAAAACATTTTGCAGCATATTTACTCAAAAGACAGAAAATGTTTATGCCTTGGTATGTTTGATAATGAAATGAGAAACAGAAACAGAGAGAACCAGGGAGGAGAGGTGGGGTTACCTTTGTGTCCCAGGTTGACCTGGTGCAGCCAGGGACACATGTATGAGCAGGAACAGGGACAGGGCCCCTGGGACCAGCCTGCTCAGGTAAGACTCCATGAACACACCTATAAGCACACAGTCATGTTATGACTTCACATCACATCTGTACAGGTCAATGGGTTTACTATGAAATTGCATGCTAACAGGCCTTTTGCATCAAAGAATAACAGGAAATCATGAAATATAATATTTCCTGTTAGAGAAAAATCAGTTGTTCAGAGGCGGTGGTTGCATGATGACTTATTAAGTGTAATTTTCACTCTTACTCCTACTTCAAAGAATCTATCAAATTAATATTATCTGTGTCAAATAATCAGTCAAAACAAACCATCTACAATGTAAAAACACAAACCATTGACTGTATAAATGTACTTAAGGAGTACAGCACTCCAGGTACACAAATGGTGGACCATATGGCTCATTATGCTTAAAAACAATTAAGACCTCTGCATCTATTTATAACTCAAGCACAGCACATCCACATAGTCATGGTCAGTGAATGTCCATGAATCCATTCGACAAGCTGATGTAAGATGTATGAATTAAATAAAATAGCCACATTACTGAAGTAATGCTGAAACACAGAGGCTCACACATACTAACAACTCACTGCAGCAGCATGATTACTAGTAGACACACACATGCATTATAAACACATGTTGTCTTTACAGGCTTGTATTGAAACTGAAAACAAATTAACAGAGGATTAGTAGTTGTATGATGAAATGGTTGCCTAATTTGCCATTTCCGCCTGTACTAATGTGTAGATGAAATATTAATATGAGCAGAAGACACATGCACACAGCCCTCAGTGAGCTCACAAACAGCTGCAGCTGGTAGACACAGACTGTGCTGCTCTAAATCAAACGAGCCTACCTGTCTGCATAGTTGTTGTGTGGACAGTAAAGGGATTCAGTTCCGGCAGGTTTGCGTTTATAGATTCACATCTGGAGAACACCTCTGCCCCGCACCGCCCTACTCGTGCCTCCGGGTCTGCACTGCGCAACGGCGGCGACAGAAGCACCGCTCTTCCTCCTCCTCTCCCTCCTCCTTCCGGCTGCCACGGAGACCGGAGTGTTTTGGTCAATGACAGGGTCCACGTGGAAGAGAACAGCCGCTGTCGTGTCAGTGAGTGTGCGCAGGCAGTCTCTTTGTGCTCCTCTCTCCGGGTTTTCTTCCACGCCACGTCTTCATCTACAATCAGGTTCCGGCAGTACGGGAGACCGGGGAGGGTGGCAACACATCTGCTTCAAGGCTTACACCACAACACAGTTTCACATCGGCGCATGGTGTTTTAAAGGGTAGAAGACATATGTATTTATTGTCAGTATTTAAAAGGTGTTTCTGATCAGTATCTGTAATATACACATTAGATTATTGTCTTTCAGCTTTTAATATTTAGTCGGCTATATGAAACAAGTAGCCTATTGTTGGTTTGAATATTTCAATACTGACAATGATTTTGGTTTTTCAAATTTAAAGGGCAGGTTCACAATCTTTCAAGTCTGTCTTAAAACAAGTTGTCAATTCAAATGAACATTGAAATATATGTTTCTTGTCGTTATCATTCGTCCTAATAGAAGATCCCTTCTTAATGCACTTACATAAGTGATGGGGCCCCACCCAAATCCACAGTTCTCCTCCTGTGTAAACATTTATTTAAAAGTTTATCTTAAGCTAATATGAAGCTCCAAATTAGTCAAATCATGTAGAAGTCTTTTTAGTGCTTCTTTTTGTACCTATCCCTTGCAGCTCAACAAGCAAACATAATGAGGGAATTCGATGCTAAAAAGAATGTAAATGTGTCTATATCCACTTGATATGACTAACTCAGACTGCTGAAGCCTCGTACTAGCTTCATATCAACTTTTAAATGCATTTTTGCACAAAAAGACTGTGTGGACATTATGGATGTGGCCCCTGTCACTTACATTGAATCACATTTAAATGGGATGTAACAGCCAGTATGAACAGGACGAATGATTATTGCGAGGAAAACATCTTTCTATGTTATGAACATCTGACAAATTAGAAAATTGTGAATCTATCTGTTACATGCCGTGTTGTGTTTGGTGCTGTTTCTTTGTTTTTCTTTTTGCCAGGTACTGCTCTCCTCCTCCCTCCGCTGATTAACGCAGCTGTGGCACATCAGGGCTGGGTGTTTAATAACCCCTGGTAAACTGGCACCCGGCTTTATTGTTATGCCTTTTGTTTAGCTGTTTTGCTTGTTACTTCCCCCTCACCTAGGCCTTATTGGGGTCGTAACACTTTAAAATATAGGTTACTCATTTTGAATATTTAAGCAAAAATAATACTTTTAGTCCAGCATATCTCTTCTTTAATGTATATTGGTAGGACTGAGAGTGCACTAAAGTAACATGGTCCTATTCATATACTATAGTTAAGGGACAAACCATACTTCAGATATTGATATTATTTATTTTTTAAGTGATATTTTGGCCAGCAGAATTACAGTACTACCTAAGTGGATTAAATTTACTTAACGTAGACTAATTTGACAACATATACTGTAAACTTTTTTTTCTCATAGTGGCAGTGGGAATAATAAATACATTTGAATTTGAAACCAGGAAAACAGCAAGTTTGCCTAAATGTCTTATATTGTGCAATTAAAGTGATTTAAGCAGAAGACAAAGTTTTCAACAGTAAAGTGGTAAAGTAGTAAGTTGGTTGTGAGTGTGGGTCTATGTACATACTGCATGTGTGTGTGTGTGTGTGTGTGTGTGTGTGTGTGTGTGTGTGTGTGTGTGTGTGTGTGTGTGTGTGTATCCATATACATATGTATATCTACAGTACATTTATGTTTATCCATGCATGTGAACATGACAGGCTGTATGTTTGAGGAAAGATATACTGTTGTGTTTAATACAATTACATAAACACACACACACACACACACACACACACACACACACACACACACACACACACACACACACACACACACACAACGGAAGAGAGAATAAAAGCAAGCATGCACTCCTGGTATTTGACCACAAGGTGTTCCAGTAACTCTTTATTTGAGTTTCCTCTTAAAATCTATAGTAGGTTATCGTGCTCCCATCTGTAGAACATTATTAATCATTTTTTTAATTACATTATAATTGCATTTAATGTTATCAAAAATGTCATGTGCAGGACTCAAATCTGAGCTGAGAGACTATTAAAAGCTCTATATTAATCCTTAAACAGGCAGGAGTGAAAAATAAGATGTTAATCATTCATTTTTATTTACTTTGATGTTACTAGTTATCTCATTTGCCCCTAAGTGTACACATACATTTCCACAAGTAATTTTAAAAGTATATTTTGTATATTTTGGATTTTATGAGTTGTATCTCTCCACCAAGATACATTGCCCCTTATTAACATATGTTCATGGACATATTTACAATTAATGTAGTCTGTGAAGTTCTTATTGCTTCAGTATTTATTTCATTATTTATTTATTGACAGCAGATTGGCTTCAGTAATTTGGGATTCATACATCACTTTATGATGTATGAATCCCAAATGACTGATGCCATTAATGTACACACACACACACACACACACACACACACACACACAATTAATAGGTCAAGGTAAGTTGCCCAGTTTTATGTTGCAGCAGTGCAGTGAGTAATAATCATGTAGACTGGCTCTCAGGAGTGTGTGATTTGTTTTCTGTAAATCACAGACTGCTGATGGATGTTCATTTGACCGGAAACATTACATTATTTTAATGTGTCCCAAAGGGGAAGCTTGTCTTGGGCACACCTGTAATGCTGTCTCCAAACACTGAACCAGCTGGCAACTTAAACTCTTTTAAAAGATCACAGGGGATGTTTTTTTTTCAAATCTGGCTGATGGGTTTGCCTAATCTTTATTTAGATGATTTGTAAGTAGTTAAACCCTGTAACCCCACACAGTTTCAAATCAACTGGATGATTCTGGTACAGTGTGTTATTCATAGACGTTGCCATGACCCCAAACAGCCACTAGAAGGCATAGAGACAGTCCACCAGTAAGTTGTTTTTGTCTTCCTCTGTGTGCTGTGACGCACAATGGATCAACTGTGTAAAGTGCTATATAAATAAAGTTGATTTGATCTGAGTAAATACAGGAGTTACTTATTAAATCCATGATATTCTTTGCATTTTAAAATGTTTACAGTTAAGATATAGGATGAAAGACTATTCAAAACTGCACTATGCTGCATTCATTTGTCCCCTCTCAATTTCCCTGTAAAATGATTATGTTAATGGTTGGTTGGATG